>NC_041386.1:412883612-413040123 GCF_002162155.2 Triticum dicoccoides | reverse complement strand
GTACTCGCCTAAGTTTAAAAAATCCTACCGAGTGGAGAGCAATCGTCCCACTCGAAGGCTTAGCTGCAGTCTCGTACTCTCCTAAGTTTAAAAAATCCTACCGAGTGGAGAGCAACCCTCCCACCCGGGGGCTTAGTTGCAGTCTCGTACTCGCCTAAGTTTAAAAAATACTACCGAGTGGAGAGCAATCCTCCCACCCGGCGGCTTAGCTGCAGTCATTTACTCGTCTAAGTTTAAAAAATCCTACCGAGTGGGGAGCAATCCTCTCACTCGGAGGCTTAGCTGCAATCTCGTACTCGCCTAAGTTTCAAACACGCTCCGTCCTTATCCGCAAGGACGAGGAGGTGCAGGTCGACCGTGAGCTTATCCTCGGAGCTGAGGCACAAATATAATGTCCACTCCATCCTTATCCGCAAGGACGACGAGGTGCAGGTCAACCATGACCTTATCCTTGGAGTTGTGGCAGAAATACAATGTGCGCTCCATCCTTATCCGCAAGGACGACGAGGTGCAGGTCGACCGTGACCTTATCCTCGGAGCTGCGACACAAATACAATGACCGCTCCATCCCAATCTGCAAGGACGACGAGGTGCAGGTCGACCGTGGCCTTGTCCTTAGAGTTGCGGCACAAGTACAATGTGCGCTCCATCCCGATCCGCAAGGACGACGAGGTGCATGTTATGGACGACACAAAGTGCCCTTATGCATGATCCACTCGACTAAGTTGCAACACAGAGTCAGTAGCAATTCAGATTGAAGAATCAAATTCCACTCAGAGCCAAGAGATTCAAAAACAACAAAGTTCAGATAAATCCTATGAGGTTCCATACAGCAGATTAAAGTACTCGGGCATCCGGCCCGAAGGAGTTTTAAAGGTTACAAAACCACTCGGCATACCGAGGAAAATTTAATAAGATCATAAAAGTTTGTTCACTCCGCAGGAGGGGGACTGGCAGGCTCGACGAACTCATCCAAGTCCATCTGCAATTCGAGTAGCGGCAGCAATGAAGGTCTCCATGAAAGACTGGAAGTCGAGTCTCCTAGTGTTGGCAACCTTGATCGCTGCTAGATTTCCTTCGTTAGCCTCCATGCAATGGATTCGAACAAGTGACAGAGCTATGTCAGCACCACATCGAGCAGACAACTTCTTCCATTCCCGCAGTCGACCAGGAATCTCATTAAGTCGAGTCATCAAGGACTCGAGGTCATTTTGGAGCGTCTCCTTCGGCTAAAGCGCCGTGTCGATCCGCGACACCGCAACATTCAGGCGAGCAAGGTAGTCTGTGACACTGGCAAGACGGGATTCGAGTTGGAGCATGTTCATAGCAGCTTCATCATTGACAGGAGAATTGATGGGGTCCATGCTCGTCTCAATTCGCCCAGTTTTTTCCTCAAAGTTTTGACAGAATTCTGCAACCACAAAGGGCTAATGAGTCGACCGATTTATGGTGACTTGATGATAGCAAAACAGTCGGACAAGGAAAGATACCTTCAAGCATAGGGAATAACTTCTTAGCGAGTGCTCCCAGATAGGCCTCCAGGTCACTTCTCTTACGAGAAATGCCTTCAATCTTGTCATTCAAAGCTACCTTGTCTTTCTTCAGATGGGTCACTTCTCGATTGGCCTCGGCAAGAGACATCTTCAACTTGGCATTGTCTTCCTCAAGCGCCCTGACTGAAGCTAGCTTCTTTTCGGCGAGTGTTGTTTTTTCCTGAGCCTCCTTCCGCGTTTTGGCAAGATCAAGATCATTCTGTGCCAGAGCCTGTCTCATTTCATCTATATATATATACAACAAACAAGCACTTTGTTCAGAGAGAAGAATGAAGAGGCGACTAGAGGAACAATCCAATTACACCGTCGACAAGTTGTTACCTTCCATACCAGTTGCTTCGTCTTTGGCCTTCTGCAAGTTTTGCTTGGACAAGTCCAGGTCAAGGTTGAGCAGCCTCTGCTTATCTTCAAATTCAGCAAACTTGGAGATGAGCTCACAAGATTTCTAAAGTTAGTAAAAGATGCATCAGCAGACAGAATTGAAGATTATTCGCTTCCGAGTGAAAAGAACTCTAATTCTACTGTAGAATCAAACATTCAACAGCAGTCTCGGGGACTACACCCAGTGGGTTCACTTAGCGTGCCCCCACTGGTCCAGATTCCACTCGCATGGTCCGCCCAGACTGAGCGGAAAGAAAAAATGGCGACAGTTATTCTCAGACCCCAACCGAGTGCCCGCAGTCGACCGTGGTCTCGGGGACTACAGCCAGTGGGTGCACTTAGCGTGCCCCCACTAGTTCAGGTTCCACTCGACATCGTCCGTCCAGACCGAGTGGAAGAACCGAACAACAAGATATTTTCATAAAGCCCCCCGCCGAATAACACATTCAACGGCGGCCTCGGGGACTACACCCAATGGGTGCACTCTGTGTGCCCCCACTAGTCCAAAACTACAATTGACATAACCAAGTCGACTCAACTGGAAGAACTACTCGGCATAAATTGAAACACCCAGTGGGTGTATAGATGCGGAGAATAGACCGACAAATGGAAGCACAATGAAATTTTTTTGGGTAGCATATCCTAACAGAACAAGCGTCAAGATAGGAGTTCAGTCAGAAACCAACTTACCTGGACATTGGCTCGGAGGGTTGCACTGGCATCGTAGGCAGCTTGGCTGTTCTCGTGCACGGTCTTCACCCGCTCCATCATCAGGCCCGCTTGGCGTATGGCTTCTGCAGCAGCGCTTGCCTGGTCCTCCGGAACATGATGGGTGGTGAAGAACGGAGACAGCGGTTCAGTCGCGGAAGCCGGAGAATCTGAGGTGTGATGTTGGATAGATGAAGCAGGGACTGGCACGGTCGATGATGAAGGGCGTTCACTCGACATTGGAACAGCAAAGGTAACAGAGGCCCGGTTCACGTCTCTGGTCTCTTGAATCACTGGCTCCGTCAACGGCACCGATTGGGACGTCTGGCTAGAGGATGCCTTCTTGCTCGAAGCCCTGCCCCTCCTTCCCATGGCCCTCTGTGGCACTTCTTCGTCATCATGTAGAAGTTCAATGACATTGGGTGGAGCTGCAAAGCAATCGATTACAGAAGTTCAGTCGACCATCAAAACGGCTAATAAAGTAAAGACAAAATGAAAAAAGTTATACCCGTGTGGGAGGTGACTGTGTCTTCCATCTCCTTGTTAGCATCATCTTGGTATATAGAAGTTCCGGAAGCAGCACTGCAAATTTCAGAATTCACTCGGTTAAAGCAGGAAAGCAAATCGACCAAAGCTCGGGTCGTGCTAAAACTAAGAGGTTTAGCTCAATGATTACCCAAAATCGATAGGGATGTTCACTTTGATCTTGGGAAAGGCCTTCCGGGGTTTTGGCAGCACGACTTTGAGTTGCTTCGGGGCTTTCTCGGTCGGCGCAGGAGAAGATGTCCTTGTGTGCTTGGAAGTCTTTTCAGTCGGCGGAGTTGCTTTGCCACGGACACTGGCTGGGTCCTGCCTCTGTTTGGAGCGTCTTTCCGTTCGAGGAGGGTAGTCGACTTCCTCACCACTTCTCAAGTCCCCGCTCTCCTCGTCTCCCCTTCCGTCAGAATGTCATTCGCCATTATCGCCTCCACTCGCCTCTCCCTCATCCTCCTGCTCTCTATTGGGCATCGAGTACATCTCAGTGAAGATATACAAGACACAGGGTCGAGTGGATATCAATCAGTTTCAAGAGCAAACACATACCAGAGAAAGATACATTCGGAAGGAAAGAGTAAGACCTTGTTAGGTTCGATGGTGTTGTCGAGTGGAGGAACCCTCCTAGACCCCCTGGGGTTGTCTTTGTTGCCTGTGATACCTGGCAACCACTGCGCCACCGTCCCCTCATCGACTTCCTCCGTGTGGATCCGAGTGTTGTCTTCAACACCCGAGTACATCCACATTGGATGGTGACGGGCTTGGAGTGGCTGAATGCGTCGACTGAGAAATACTTCTAACAGGTCCATGCCAGTCACACCGTCATGGATAAGCTGGACTACTCGCTCAACCAACATGCTCACCTCCGCTTTCTCAGCTGGAGTCACTCTCAAGGGAGAAGGCTTCTCGACTCGCTCTATGGAAAATGGGGGAAGACGAGTCGACTGACCCGGGATCGGTTGGTCCTTACAATAGAACCAGGTCGACTACCACCCTTGACTAAGTCGGGAAGGATCATAGCGGGGAAAGTGCTCTTATTTTTCATCTGGATCCCCAGACCGCCACACATCTGGATGACATGTGTCCTCTCATCACTCAGATTGGCCTTTTTAACCGACTAAGAATGGCAGGTGAAAATGTGTTTGAAAAGGCCCCAGTGCGGTTGACAGCCCAGAAAGTTTTCGCACATGGACACGTATGCGGCAAGATATGTTATGGTGTTGGGAGAAAAGTGATGGGTTGGGCCCCAAAGAAGTTCAAAAAACCCTGAGAGAAAGGATGGGAAGGCAAAGAGAAACCACGGTCGACATGGGTCGCAAGAAGGACGCACTCACCCTCTTGCGGTCACGGCTCGGTCTCGTCCTCCGGAAGCCGCCAAGATTTGTGGGGAATCAATCCCCCGTCCACAAGATCCTCCGTATCATCTTTCTGGATCGTCGGCCGAATCCAGTCACCCTGAATCCAGCCGGGCGGCAGGCCGGTCCTCAATGACGACCCTGCCCGGCTCATCTTCTTCCCCTTTTCCTTCATCGTCGCCTTCTTCACGCGCTCTAGGGTCACTCCTTGTCCTTCCCCATTGCGGAGGGTCGAGCTCAGAATGGGCGGTGGAACCGAGGGCAGAGGCAGATGCGGTGGAGAAGTGGAGGAAGAAGGGGGAAATGAGGCGCAAAGTGTAAAGGCCTTGGCCCGAACGCCTTATATGGGTTGGCTCTCCGAGTGACTGACTTGTGGACCCAGGCGATCCCATCAAATCCCGCAACAGACGTGCGCATAGTACGTGGCGAAAAAGGTGGCGTAGGGATCGAGGCGTCCCTTCCTAATCTTCTCTGATTACCACGGTCCTCTCCGCCTCATGCGCTTCCCCAAATTTCGAATCCCGCAAGATCCGGAAACAACAGAACAGTCAGTCATACCGGAGATTTTATGCAACATCAGCAGTCGAAGCTTATCAGCAAAGTTCACTCGACAACCTCTGAATGGTTCGAGGCGACTGAAAATGAAATCGAAGTTGTTGCATGGTTCTCCAATCCAAGTAAAATGCTTCCACGGCACAAAAATTGGTTCGAAACCATCTTCAACTTCATTTCCACTCGGACCCAAAACCATTTGGGGGCTAATTACGATGATATGTACCTAGGGTAGGGCAATAGACCTGATCTAAACACCCTGCCCAAGGACACTGCCCTACGGTCAAAGACAACCAAAGGACAGCAAGTTCTACCGAGTGAGATAACCTGAGTGGATGCCCACTCGACTAACAAGTCCACTCGGATATCCCAATTCCATTCGACCAGTATGTCATCACTCGACCATACAAGAAACCACTCGAAGTATAGAAGATCTAACATCACTCAGGATGGCAACGGTCGGGCGTTCACTCTATAGTATTAATGATCAGTTATAAGACTTTATTGCTGGCGTTACCACTAACGCCTCATCTTTATGTACATTGAAATCTTTGTAACATGGGCTGGCTGGGGTCCTTGCGTACTCTATATAAGCTGCCCCCTCCACTAAGAAAAGGGTTTGCACCCCCTGTAACTTCATGCATAATCCACTCGACCGAGCCTCTGGGCACCGAGACGTAGGGTTGTTACTTCCTCCGCGAAGGGCCTGAACTCGTACATCTTGCGTGCATAATCTCCCCGTAGCTAGGATCTTGCCTCTACATTCTTACCCCCTATTCTACTGTCAGACTTAGAACCACAACACTAGGGGGTGCTCCAAGGGGAACACAACCCACCAGGGCGTGCCTGGAGGCCCAGGCGCGCTCTGGTGGGTTGTGCCCACCTCGGTTGCCTCCCGAACCACCTCTTTACTCTATAAATACCCAATATTCCAGAAACCCTAGGGGAGTCGACGAAAATCAATTCCAGCCCCCGCAAGTTCCAAAACCACCATATCCAATCTAGAAATCATCACAAAGGGGTTCATCATGTCCATTGGTGCCTCTCTGATGATGCGTGAGTAGTTATTTGTAGACCTTCAAGTCCGTAGTTAGTAGCTAGATGGATTCCTCTCTCCCGTTTGATTCTCAATACAATGGTCTCTTGGAGATCCATATGATGTAACTCTTTTTGCGGCGTGTTTGTCGCGATCCGATGAACTTTGAGTTTATGATCAGATCTATGTTTTTATCCATGAAAATTATTTGAGTCTTCTTTGATCTCTGATATACATGATTTCTTATAGCCTCATATTTCTTCCCTGATATTTGGGTTTTGTTTGGCCAACTTGATCTATTTATCGTGGAATGGAAAGAGGTCCTTTGTGATGGGTTCGATCTTACGGTACTTGATCGCAGTAACAGAAGGGAACCGACACGTATGTATCGTTGCCATTAAGGATAACAAGATGGGGTCTATTTCTACATAAATAGATCTTGTCTACATCATGTCATCGTTCTTGTTGCATTACTCCGTTTCTCTATGAACTTAATACACTAGATGCATGCTGGATAGCGGTTGATGTGTGGAGTAATAGTAGTAGATGCAGGAAGGAGTTGGTCTACTAATCTTGGACGTGATGCCTACAAAATGATCATTGCCTGGATATCGTCATGATTATTTGAACTTCTATCAATTTCCCAACAGTAATTCGTTTACCCACCATTTTCTATTTTTCTCGAGAGAAGCCACTTGTGAAACCTACGGCCCCCGGGTCTCTTCTTTATTATATTTGCCTTTGCAATCTATTTTTCTTTGCTTTTATTTTCAGATCTATTAAACCAAAAATGCCTTTCTGCACTTTATTTTATTTGCCGTTCGATCTATCAATTTATTACAGCTTTCTCATGTCCATTTGACAATGTTTGGCACCGTTACCCGAAAGGGATTGAGAACCCCTGTAATACGTCAGGTTGCAAGTATTTGTTATTTATGTGCAGATGTTGTTTACATAGTGTTGCTTGGCTCACACATAGGAGCAAGAGCACTTGTCGGCAATGCTTTCCGGCAAGGTTTTTTTGGCCCACTGCCCTCCAGGATGCAACTAGGCTAGTAACCAAGTGTGAAGCATGCCAGTTCCATTCAGAACAGTCACATCAGCCAGCCCAAGCTCTTCAAACAATCACCCTCTCCTGGCCCTTCACGGTCTGGAGGTTCGACATACTGAGCCCCTTTCCCCGTGCTATTGGGGGATTTTGAAAATACATGTCCGTGGCAATCGACAAGTTCACAAAGTGGCCAAAAGTGGAACCGGTGAGGAAGGTGACTGCACAGTCAGCCGTCAAGTTCTTCAAAGGACTAGTTTGCCATTTTGGAGTACCTAACAGGGTGATCACTCACAATGGCAGACAGTTCACTAGTCGTGCCTTCATG
This sequence comes from Triticum dicoccoides, assembly GCF_002162155.2. NCBI lineage: Eukaryota > Viridiplantae > Streptophyta > Magnoliopsida > Poales > Poaceae > Triticum > Triticum dicoccoides. Next base: position 413,032,628 of record NC_041386.1, on the reverse strand, counting down.
CAGTACCTTGGTGACCTTGGCAGCAAGATCTGTTTTGCATCAGTTTCCCATCCAAGGAGCAACAACCAGGCCGAAAGGGCAAATGCTGAAGTGTTGCGAGGGCTCAAAACAAGAACTTTTCACAAGTTGTACAAGTGTGGAAAACGCTTGATTAATGAGTTACCTACAGTTATTTGATCAATCAAAATTGCACCAAATCAAGCTACTCGCCAGAAACCATTCTCCTTAGTCTATGGGGGAAAAGTAGGTGCTCCCCACGGAACTCATGTACAGGTCACCTCGAGTGCTCTCTTATGATGAGCTTGAGCAAGAGCGTATGCGGAAAGATGATGCTACGCTCCTTGAGGAAGATCATCTCTAGGCTGTTGTACGTGCTACACGTTACTAGCCAGCCTTGCGCCTCTACCACAGCTGCAAGGTTAACGCCAGGAGTCTTTAGGAAGGCGACCTTGTTCTTCATCGAGTTTAGTCCGACAAGAATTCAAACAAGTTGACGCCAAAGTGGGAAGGTCCTTACTAGGTGAAAGGAGTAACTAGGCCTGGTATAGTCCGCCTAAAGATCGAAGATGGCACTATAGTGCATAACTCGTGGAAAATCGAGAATCTTCGCAAGTTTTACCCGTAAGGTGTAGGTTGACGGGCTGCTCGACAACCACCTTTTGTACAAGTTTGTCGGCATAGCATGTACTCCTTTGTGCAAAGCTAGGCGTAGGCACTGTGCATAAGTGAAATAAAGCTAAGTGTTTCACAAATCTTGTCAATTCACATGTCTAGTTATATGTGTATTTCCGTGATGTTGTTATACATTTGTCTTGTATCAATGATTAACAGATTGTCAAGGTTCCATATCATTATTTTCTCTTGTTTCTTTTTCTCAAAATGGTAGAAGGTTGCCACATGCACATTTTGCTAGGGGGAGTAATGGTATGGGCACACGCAAGCAACATTCAACTAAATACTATACAACAAGAAGGACGGCAAAGAAAGGCTAAGTTGAAATTTTTTCAAACAAATTCTTTGTTGAAGAGAACATTTTGGCTATTTTATGGACAACCTGCACGCGAGGGAAGTCACCGCGATTAGCTGCGCTCTTAGTCTGTTACGACTCCGCTCAACAATCTAAGCAATTGCACCAAGACCACCAAGAGGCCTTGCCGGCGGCGACATTTTTAGCATGCTACTAAGGATCCGTTCCTCAAAGCGCTCGCGACAATTGTGCATGCCGGCAAGATTCCGGACAGTGTAGGGAAGAAAACCATGCAAAAACAAGATTGAACAACAGAGCGCAACACACATTAATCAAACATGATAAATAATACATAATTATTCAGTGGCGCCCCATGACATTTTTCATATTGCCCTGCAGGGTTTACATTGACTGAAATGCAGGGCAAAAGGGGCGCTTAGGTGGGGCGTGACTCGCTCCTGGAGGACCTGATGATGGTGTTGCCAGCGTTCAGCTGGAGTCGGAGCCGTTGTCCTCGATCTTGGAGCTTAGAGATCCATCATCATTGTCATCCTCCTCATCACTTTCGCTAGAGGAAGCAGTGTCGCTATTGCTCGAGCTCTCCACGCAACACACCAGACGAGCCACTGAAGCCTCGAAGAAATTCACAAAGAGCGTGTCAGACCCGACGAGCCTGCAGTGAAGAAGGTGCCCCTGCCCCAAGCTACATCCTCCATATGGCTCTTTGCCTAAGGAGGAGTGGATGGAGACGAGATGACGAGCGCTCCACTGTGGCCACCCCGGCCCCGGGCACCGCACTTTTTGCGGCCACGGGCTGCAGCTCCCCCTCAAGCACTGTAGCCGGCCTCCATGACCACTTCCGAAATGCAACCATGGTTTTGGGGAGAGGCTCTCCTACCGGTGGCAGATCTACATGCTCGACCCTTTAGCCTCGCCATGAGTGCAGTAGATTTAAGGGGGAAATGGAGAATAAAGGAATAGTGGTGGCTGAGAGATTGGGATGGGAAGAGGTGAATGAGCATCTCTCTCCGCTACCCCCCCTCTTTATAGGGAAGGCACGAGGTTGGCTCTTCATTGTTTTGGAGCGACCGCCCAGCTTCGTCAATCCCGTGCCCTGCATTCATTGCCACGCGCACTACACCAGTGACTGCCCAATTCCACCAATCGGGTGCCTTGCAATCCTTGCCAGGCGCACTACTCTAGCGGCCGCCTAGATTCAGCAATCCTACATTCCGCGTACAAGGCGCGTGTCAAGGGGTGCAGTAAACAAGGAAATTATGACAGATATGATAGTTATCTCCTGCCACGCATGCATGTGCATTTGTTTGGGCCTAGCCCAATGACGCCTCGCATGCGTGTATGGCCCAGGCCCCGGGGCTCCTATCGGTGTATTAAGAATTGGGTCCTTAATACCCCAAACTTATGCACATGTAGTAGTGACCTTCCCGTCGTCAAAGCTTCATGGGAGAAAAGAAAAGACGAACACGAGACCAGATTAATGGAGAAGCAAAGAAGATCTCAGAGATTGGAGATCTGGAATATTAAAGATACGGCTCCAGAGAATCCACTCTTTGTGAGATCAAGGAGTGCATCAAGAAGACCAAGATAAGAGATGTTGCCAGAGATCACAAATACTCGAGAAACTAGCCTGGGGACCCGGCAAGACCCTTGCGGGAAGGGGGCAGACCAAGCCTGGCAAGCTCCGCGCCCAACAAGGTTCCACTACTCAGCCACTGCTCCACCTCATTAATCAGGTTGTCACTTGTCGATTAGGTGTCGAGCGAGTAGGTTGTTAGGTGAACCCTGTCTAGGCACATGGCTGCTCATATCTGAAGATACAACTTCAATGACACACGTCCAAGTGATGTGTCGAAGGAATACAAGGTAGATGGATGAACGGCACAGAAGGAGATACCAACCTTGTCGGGGAGCTCCATCCACAAGACACCTCATGATTCATCTAATGCATTTGTCCTAACTCGTCAGTGTTAGGTATTTAGCATTGTGCCCACTATTTATAGTGTAGATTTACTATTTTGCCATTGTGGTGACCCCTTCATCTGTAAAAGGAGGCCCATGGCTACCTTAACAAAGGTCAAAACTCTGTCCTTTCTACGCGCGTAGCTGCACTCCCCGAGCACCATGTTGGATGTGTGCTCCTCGTAGCTAGATTTTTAAACACAAGCAATACACAAAGCAGGAGTAGGGTTTTATGCTTCACAAGTGGTCTGAACCTGGATAAAACACCGTGCGTTCTCTACTGACCTTGATCTTTGTACATGTCGATTCCCTTGCCGAACCACAAATAGATTGCCATGATCCCATAGATAGTCGTGCCCGCAAACGACACGGGCATGAGGAACTTGCACACTCTTGTGAAGAAGAAGCATATCATTGGCATTGAGGGCATCAATTTCCAGAAGGACCATATATGTCGTGGTTGCGAAGCGGGGAAAATGACTAGGGCAAAGAACCCCTCGAAGACAATCATGACGGCCACACATCCCTTCGAGCTACTACACATGGACTTATTTGGCCCTACTCACTACTCTACCCTTACTACTACTGCACATCTCTATGGCTTTGTGATTGTAGATACTTACGCCAGATACACTTGGGTGCGCACAATTCTCTATAAGACTGAAGTAAAAGACTCCATGAAAGTGTGCGGGCATGATGCTTGATGAGTAAAAGACTCCATGAAAGTTCTGGCCCAAAGCCATTGATATTGCATGCCATATTATCAACAGAGTATTGATACGTCTCCAATGTCTATAATTTTTTATTGTTCCATGCTATTATATTATTAATCTTGGATGTTTTATATACATTAACAAGTAGTTTTATATCATTTTTCAGGACTAACCTATTAACTTAGTGCCCAGTGCAAGTTGATGTTTTTTGCTTGTTTTTTACTTTGCAGAATATCAGCACCAAACGAAGTCCAAATGCCACGAAATTTTTTGGAATTTTTTTCATGCAATAAGAAACCCTGGAGCTTCTGGAGGGAAACAATAGGAGACCCTCAAGTGTCGTCTCAAGCAACAGCGGCTCCCTCATCCCTGACCATGGCAAGGAGTAACCCCCGTAGCGCTCATGAAGCAGCAGGTGGTGGCCAATATTTTGCATGCTAGGTATTTTAATCTCATGATGAGTGTTTATTCCATTGTCATTGCATGAGAGTGTGGAAGGTAATATGGATGCCCAGTCCGAAATGAAAAATACTATGATAATAAATTCCTTGGAAAGTGTTGGTATGGAAGGCACCCGTGGATACGACTAGCCATGGATTGTGAAAGAATGGTGGACTTTTTGTTTCGGGACTGCCTATAATTTTTCTAGCATGGAAGATATTGGGAATTCTCGATTATTTTCGTTGACAGGAAAAGCATGCCTCTAAAAACAATTTTATCTCTTAATTTAAGCTATGAGCTCTCACACCTCTACAAATCTCTGCTTCCCTCTGCAAAGGGCCTATCTATTTACTTTTATACAATTCTTATTTTTACATTGAGTCTCCATCTTCTCTTATATGCACTAACTAGGGAACACTATTGTCATACTTGTGTATTGGATGTAGTTAATATTTGAGTGTGTTTCATGAATGGATCAATGATTGAGCATAATGGGCTAGGGATAACTTTCTTTAGCATTGATATTTTGAAAGACATGGTTGCTTATTGATATGCATGAGTATTTATGTCTTCATTTCAAATTAGAGACTATTACTTTGAATCATTCAAGTACAAATGTCCATGTTACAAACAAAATAATATATGATGAATATGTTAGGTAGCATTCCACATCAAAAATTCTGTTTTTTTATCATTTACCTACTCGAATATGAGTAGGAGTTAAACTTGGGGATGCTTGATATGTCTCCAATTTACTTATAATTTTTTATTGGCCCATGCTATCATATTATAAGTATTGGATGTCTTATATATATTTACAAGCAATTTTAGATCATTTTTTGGGACTAGACTATTAACTTAGTGCCAAGTGCTAGTTGTTGTTTTTTTCTTGTTTTTGACTTTGCAGAATATTAGTACCAAACGAAGTCCAAACGCCACTAAAATTTTCGGAGATTTTTTTCTGGCAATAAGAGACCCTGGAAGCTTCTAGAGGGAATGAGAAGATGGAGTGGCCCACTAGGCACCAGGGCGTGCCAGGGGCCTCTAGCGCGCCCTGGTGGGTAGTGGGGCCTACAAACCTCTGTTTGACCTAACTATGCCTCTATAACTACTCTAAAATCACAAAACCTACCAGGGGGGCCACGAAATACTTTTTCCCCAACCGCAAGTTCCAGAACCACGAGATCCCATCTAGAGGCCTTTTTAGACACTCTACCAGAGGGGCAAAGGATCACAGAGGGGTTCTTCATCATCCTTGCTCCCCCTCCGATGATGCATGAGTAGCTTACCATGGACCTATGGATCCATAGTCAGTAGCTAGATGCTTCTTCTCTCTTTTTGATCTTTAATATAATGTTCTCCTTGATGTTCTTGGAGATCTATTTGATTTAATGACTTTCTTAGTTGGGATCCGATGAATTGTGAGTTTATGATCAGATCTATCCATGAATATTATTTGAGTTTTCTCTGAACTCTTTTATGCATGATTGTTATAGCCTCGTATTTCTTCTCCGATTTATTTGTTTGGTTTGGCCAATTAGATTGATTTATCTTGCCATGGGAAGAGTTGCTTTGTTATGGGTTCGATCTTGCGGTGCTCAATCCGAGTGACAGAAAGGGACATGACACACATGTATCATTGCTATTAAGGGTAACAAGATGGGATTTATTTCATCCATGAGTTTATCTTGTCTACGTCATGTCATCCTACTTAAGGCATTACTCTATTCTTTCATAACTTAATGCACTAGATGCATGCTGGATAGCGGTCGATGTGTGGAGTAATAGTAGTAGATGCAGAATCGTTTCGGTCTACTTCTCTCCGACGTGATGCCTATATTCATGACCATGCCTTGGATATGGTCATAATTATTTGCTTTTTTGTCAATTGCCCAACAGTAATTTGTCTACCCACCGTATGCTATATTTTATTAGAGAAGCCTCTAGTGAAAACTATGGCCCCGGGTCTATTTTCTATCATCTATTAAAACCAAAAATACCATGCTGCAATTTTCTCATATTTCTTTTATTTTATATTTTTGTCAGATCTATCTATCAAAACTATATATTTTAGTCACATTCATAACCGTTGGGGGATTGACAACCCCTCTACGCGTTGGGTTGCAAGTATGTTTGTTTGTGTGCAAGTGTTGTTTACATAGTGTTTGATGAGACTCGACTAGACGACGAGTCGCTGGTTGGTCCGACCTGCCATGATACTTGTGATGTAACAGCAAACAACAGCAGCAATAGTCACACAAGAAATACGCATAGAAGAAAACAACCTTCAGATCACATGAAAAGGATAAGAAGCCAAAGGAGAATACTCTGCACCGAAACTGATACGAGATCAGTCACGAGCACAGCAGCAACGAACCCCTAGGATTCGCAGGTACACATCATGGTTGCCTCCCGACATGAGGCCTTTTCTGTTGTTTTTATTCAGCTCTCAACTAAAACAAATCTGACATGATACAAAACTGAATATGCCCAATATATAGGCGACGCTAACCAGCCGCAAACGGCGTACCAAACTCTAACTGACTCAATCACGTATACTATTTTAAAAGAAAACAAGGACACGTCTTATCTCGCCTAGTACTAGTATTTCCTAATTAAATACACTAATTAATCACGTATACATTCACGCTTCATATGTCCCCTTCCACCACACTTGAAACACTCTATGTCATTAGTGTGTGTGGTCGACTACGCACTAGAATCAGCCCTCGACAGTCCTGATTTGGAAGCATCCTTCTGCACAGAATCATGAGAGCGAGTTGATGTTGCTGCCCTAGAGCTAGGAATGACATCCTCACTCGTATGCAGCGAGCGATGCCATGTGTTTAAAGTGGTACTAGGAACTTTGTTGACTTGGTGTCGCTTAATCTGTTGTTCCGCATGCACAGCTTGGTGCACAAGATCTTGTATGTTGTAGAAGACCACCATCTCAACACGATCCTGCACCTCCATATTTATCCCATTAAAGAAATGTGCCATGGTCGCCTCCAAAGATTCTCTGTTGTCCCTGTATGTATCATAAGCAATTCCATCTCCTTGTAATATTCATCAACACTCATATTACCTTGAGAGAGCCGCTACAACTTGTTGTACATTTCTCTTTTATAGTTCTCAGGAACAAAATCCCGCCTCATGAATTCTTTCATCCCTCTCAAAGTCGTTGGGCAGTGTCTTGAACGACAAATTTGATTCCACCAAATTAGCGCATAACCGGTTAACTCAATTCCAGGAAGTTGAACTTTCTTCTCTTTGCTATAATGATGGGCATCAAAAATTTGATCAACGCGCATCTCCCACTCCAAATAAACTTCTAGTTCACACTTGCCAGAGAACGAAGGAATAGAATTTTTTATGTGCCCAATTCCATCATCCAAAGGCATAGGCACGGCTTGACCAACTCGGTCATGCACTCCACCATGAACGGAAGTTTCAGGATGAGGCTCATACTGTCGTGGTCTTGACGCGTACTCCGCCTGGTCAACACCGTTATCGAGACCATCATCTCCAGCATGAGGTTGTGCCGTCAAATGGCAATCATGCACGCTGGCATGTCCGTCACGAGCCAGTGGTAAATAATGCAGTGGATCAGCCGGAGCAGCCTTTGGTAGTGCAGAATGCATCGCCGACATATTGATGATGTCTGCCAAACCATCAAACCGAGTGATTAGGACATCTATCCTTTTGCCGCACATCATGACATTGCTTGATCTAGTTGCATGTGTGGTCAAAACCATCCCGAATATTTTGAGTAATATCATCTGCATACACTGGACGTACAACTTCCTCAGAATCAGCAGTAGCCTCGCCATCCTTGTTGACCGAGGTTGACATCTTGATCAACGCAGTACCACGAACAACCTTTGCTCTAAATACCACTTGATGAGACTCGACTAGATGACGAGTCGCTGTTTGGTCCGTTCTTCCATGATACTTGTGAAATAATAGAGAACAACGGCAGCAATAGTCACACGTGAAATAGGAGTAGAAGAAAACAACCTTCGGACCAAACGAAAAGGATAAGAAGTCAAAGGAGAAGACTCTGCACTGAAACTGATACGACATCGGTCACGAGCACAACAGCAACGAATCCCCAGGATTTGCATGTACACATCCTGGCTGCCTCCCGACGTGAGGCCTTTTCTGTAGTTTTTATTCAACTCCCAACTAAAATAAATCTGACCTGATACAAAACTGAATATGCCCAATGTATAGGCGACGCCAACCAGCCGCAAATGGCGTACCAAACTCTAACCGACTCAATCGCGTATTCTACTTTAAAAGAAAACAAGGACACGTCTTCTCTCGTGTAGTACTATTATTTCCTAATTAAATACACTAATTAATCTTCCGGTCACGTTGATTGCATAGGACTTATTTAAAAAAGAAAGGACTTTGCCTGCTACTGAATGAAGACGGAACCAACATCCACTTATCTTGGAGGAGTCCTGAAGTTTGGTTTGACAGTATCCTTCTTTAGTTCGACTGGTGTGTGATAGCCTGGCTTATTAGGGATGGTATACTACTCATATCAATAAGGAATTCCTTCTTTTCTGGGAGCCCATTCGTAAAGAACTCCAAAGTTAAGCGTGCTCAGCTTGGAGTAGTTTCAAGATGGGTGACTGGCCGGGAAGTTGCTCCCGGGTGCGCACGAGTGAGGACAAAGTGCGCAGAAAAGACTAGTATTGATCTATGGGGCCAGTCTAGATCCCGCCAGGAGTAATGACCACCGACGGGTGTGTTTGGGGCGTTACAAGTTGGTATCAGAGCCGACCCTCGCGGTTATACGAATGTTTGCGGACAGGTGCACGGTCATGTTGTGCATGACGTTTGTGACCCGTTGTGGCACACGGCATGGCACATGTGCCTGATTGGAAGTACAAATGTTTGTGCCAAGAGGGAACGTTCCTGTGGCCCGACGAGGACGTTGGTTCCTCTAAGTGGGGGTGTATGTGATAGCCTGGCTTATTAGGGATGGTAGACTACCCATATCAACAAGGAATTCCTTCTTTTCTGGGAGCCCATTTAGAAAGAACTTCAAAGTTAAGCGTGCTCAGTTTGGAGTAGTTTCAGGATGGGTGACTGACCGGGAAGTTGCTCCCGGGTGCGCACGAGTGAGGACAAAGTGCGCAGAAAAGACTAGTGTTGATCTATGGGGCCAGTCTAGATCCCGCCAGGAGTAATGACCACCAGCGGGTGTGTTCGGGGCGTTACATGGTGGAATCTCAAAATTAAATGAACCGATCTGTAACACATTTGGTGGATCATATCTTGTCAAGCACATCTTTTGTTGAGCACGTGGAGCAGCACCAAGTAAACCTATTGTGTTTCACACTGGAAAAATAATAGAACCATTGTTGTGCAGATCAGTGTTGCTTGGTTCTCCTAGTGGAATGATAACCTTGGTTTCATAACCGAGGGAAATTCTTATCTCTACTGTACTGCATCGTCCTCTCCTCTTAAAGGAAATCCCAACGCAGCTCACAAGTAGCAAGTATATCTTGACAAGTTCTTCAAGAAGAAAACCTATGAACAACTCAACGGTAAGAAGCCCAATGTAAGTTATTTCAAAGTCTTCGGTGCAAGGTGCTAGATAAGGGATCCACATCGCAATTCCAAATTTGCACCGAAAGCACAGAGGGTTTTATGCTTGGTTACGAAAAGGATTGGCACAGCTACAGGGTCTTGAACCTATTTCACTATAAAGTGGTTGAAACTATAGATGTATGGTTCGATGAAACTAACGGCTCGCAAAGAGAGCACCTGTCAAATGTGCTAGATGAAGTTCTAGCAAGTGAAGCCATCAAACTAATGGGTACTGGATAAATCATACCCATAGAGGAAAAAGGCGATGATGAAGTCGTGATTCTAGCTCCTATTCAGCTTGAAGACAATGCTGAACCTGAAGACAATGCTGAAAATGAAGACAATGATCAGCGACAGCAAAGTCTTCACCCTGTTCATCCTCATGTAGCCAATGAAGTTCATATTGAGAAGATAATTGATAGCATCAATGCACCTGGTCTACTCACTCGATCAAGGGCTACACAACTGTCAAACTTTTGTGGACACTTTGCATTCACCTCTATATCTGAACCCAAAAAGGTTGATGAACCTTTCATGGAACCAGAATGGATTCAAGCTATGCAAGAAGAACTTCAACAATTCAAGCTCAATAATGTGTGGGAGCTAGTCAAACGTCTTGATCCACGCAAGCACAATATTATTGTCACCAAATGGATCTATCACAACAAACAAGATGAACATGGTCAAGTGGTCAGAAATAAAGCTTGTCTCGTTGCTCAAGGATAGATGTGAGTAGATGGAATTGACTTTGATGAAACCTTTGCTACTGTGGCTAGGCTTGAAGCCTTTCGCATACGGATAGCTATGAAAATCACAATGATATCCTCCTTTATCAAATGGATGTGAAGAGTGCTTTCCTGAAAGACAAAATTGTAGAAGAAGTCTATGTTGCACAACCTCCTAGTTTTGAAGATCCAAAGCAACCTGACATGGTCTACAAGCTCAACAAGGCATTGTATGGCCTCAAAGAAGCACCTCGTGCTTGGTATCACACACTCAAAAAATTCCTGAAGAGCAAAGGCTTCAAACCTGGTTCTCTGGATCCCATTCTCTTCACGAAGACATATGACGGAGAACTGTTTGTATGCCAAATCTACATGGATGGCATTATCTTCGGTTGTAGTAACAAAAGATACAGTGACGAGTTTAGCCCTACGATGCAAGAGCAATACCATATGTCCATTATGGGGGAGCTAATATTCTTTCTTGGTCTTCAAATCCATCGAAAAAGCAATGCCATCTTCATACCTCAGGAAAAGTATCTCAAGGATTGTTTGAAGAAGTTTGGAATGCAAGATTGCAAGGGTACACTAGTACGGTGAGGTGCTATACAAACAGTTTTTAACCCCTTTCCGCGACGACATTTTGAACCATCGCCAAGTGAGTTTGTGCGATAGGGGGGTCCTTCCCACACGACCCAGAAATCGTCGGGGATAAGGAGCCATGATGTAGAGGCCTAGACAAATGTAATCGTATGCGATGCAACACACACTAAATTCTTTCACACGTGTGGGATTAGTGATTAAACGTTTATAATTACCCAATAAAACCAAACGGTGTGTCATAATGAACCGTTTGGGAAACAGTATGTAAGGCACACGGGCCAACATATGAACTGCGTGCAATATGTGCCCCATCACACACGAGTTTTCTGCGGAACTCGTCTGTCAAGCAAGACTCCATCGCACACGTTTCCGAACAATTACCGTGTGCGATAATGTTCTATCACAAACGGTTCAGGAGCCCCTTCGCACACATACAAGTGTTGCAGACTATTTGTGATTTGTTGTGTATCACCAACGGTTGTGGTAGGAGTGACATGTGCTTTTCGTTTGGGATCCCACACGTTTCCTGAAAAATTTAGGACTGGGATTGTATTTTACATTGGGCACGGTTTACTCCAAGCTCTCGTGTGCGATAATGTGATATCACAAACAGTTCCGGAGCCCCTACGCACACGTATAGTAGTGTTGCAAATCGTCTGTGATCTATTGTGTATCACCGACGGTTCCACTATGGTTGATGTATGTTTTTCGATGTGGATCGCACACACTCATTTAGTTGAACCGTGTGCGGAGAAATTGCTAGGTTAAATCAAAAATATCCCGTTTGAATCGGCATGCAAAAAGCAAATTCGCCACAATATGCAATTGAACAACTAGTGTCCACAAGAAGAACATTCATCAGATTTCGCAACAATTGTAATTGAACAAATGGTAGCTAAATTCAAATGATTTGTCAACATACATATATACATTACATAATTAATCATAGTGTACAAAACATGAGCACCTCATCAGATGGAAAATAATGGATCCATGCATATATGTTTAGCGGCTAACTCTTACTCAATGTTTCAATAGAAGGCATGTTGAAATCCTCATTATCACTAATGGGATTGATATAGTGATTCAGGAAGAAGTCGCTGTCGGCGTCCTGGGAACGGGGGTACCCAGACTTGCCTGCCTGCAGCCCAGGGCATGGCTCCTCCAGCGGCCTGGTATGGCCCATCTTCATAAACCAACGCTCGAGACCCTCGCGAGGGGCCAAGCCTCGCGAGGCGGACGACACAAGACCTCCTCAGGGGCAGGCTCACTAGGCTGGCTCGCGAGGAGCGGAGAGATCAAGGCGAGGGGCACATCGTGAGGTTTCCCTGACGTGACCCATGACGACCAAGGCTAGGCAGGCGCCAGCAGGCGCAGAGTGCCAGTTTCCTCTTTGGTGCTAAAGAGGAAGGCGTAGGCGAGGAGTCCCAAGGCGTCAGGCAAAGGTTTCCATATCGGTGCAATGAGACCAAGACCAGCAGGATGGCAAAATGGAGGTCATCCCGGAGCCCACGACGGCGTCACCACCAGAGCCATTGGCAGGCGGAGACCACCTTTTGTCGGGATAACTTGTACTCGTTGTCCCCCTTCAAATTGGCCGTTGTAGGATCCCTTCCCGCCTAATATTTGGGGAGAGGACTTGGGCCTCTATAAACAGGGCTAGCCACCACCATAGCAAGGATGGATCATTGAGATCATCCCCAACCACACAAGCTCATCGAGCTCAAGAACACCTCTCCTTAGGAGGCCGTTCTTCCTTTGTACTTGTTCATCCCCAGCCTACAAGGCAATCAACCACACCACACTGGAGTAGGGTATTGCACCGCAACGGTGGCCCGAACCAGTATAAACTCTTGTGTCCTTTGTTCCTCGGGTTTGGAGAGCTAGGCTTTGAGATCATTGCGAGAGTGTGAGCTAGGGGGAGAGAGACCTGTGTGCGCACCCCAGTGTTCGAACCTCAAGGGTTTGCCGGAACCCGTAATCCGACATTTTGCGCACTAGGTAGGGGTGCGCTGAAGCTTTCCCTCTGTCGATCCACGTTCCACAGCTCCATCGCATCCATGTCAGATGCTTGCCGAGCCCGTGCTGAGCGCCGCGCCGCCCTCGCCGCCCGCATCACCGAGACAACGCCCGTTGGTGGACCTCCCCATCATTCTCCATCACCTGCTGCCAACGCCGCCACCGGCCCCGCAGCGAACGAGCAGCAAGCATCATCACTTCACCCATCTGTGTGGCTGGACGGCCGCACTGCCACCCCGTTGGTGACTCCGGCCGGCTCGTCGTCCCACGCTCGTCGCATGCCCATGGATGCGCAGGCCATGTTGCTCATGGCATGCGAGCTCCTGCATTACCGCCCGGTTGACAACCTCTACGAAGACGGGCTGGACCGCGTCGCTGAGCTCGTCAGTGCTGCTAGGGGCTCTCCTGCACCATCCCTCTCGCTGCCTCGCCCGCCTCTAGCCACGGGGGACGTAGCTCATGAAGTGCCTCCGCCGCCACTGCATCAAGACGGCGCCCTCGCGCAAAGACTTGCGGCTCATGGAGCACCCCCGCCTCCTCCGCATCAAGACGGTGTCCTCACCCCAAGACACGTGGTCCCGCGATATGATCCGCCATGCCGTGTGCCTACGCACGAAGAAATAAGCTGGCAGGAGGTCTCTCAACCGCAAGAAAATGCTCTCGCACTCCCCGCACCACCACATCAAGACCGCGTGCCGCCTGCCGTGGCGGTGGGTGGGTACCTAGACTAGATTCCACCACCACGATGGGCTCCGGTGACCACAGCAGGCTGCCGAGCCTTTATTCCCGAGTTGTGCACCGTCGTTTACCCAGGCAAGTTCAAGCCGGATCTGCCTCCGCTCTACGACGGCACCGCCGACCCTACGGAGTTCTTGCAGCTCTACAAGCTGAGCATCGAGGCAGCCAACGGCCACGAGAAAGTAATGGCGAACTGGTTTCCCATGGCTCTCAAGGATGGTGCTCGCTCGTGGCTCCTGAACCTGCCCGCGGGATCGGTCTCCTCCGGGGGCGAGATGCGCGAGCGTTTCGTCGCCAACTTCCAGGGTACTCGCGACCGCCCACCAGTCGCAGGCGACCTGCAGTGCATCAAGCAGCAACCAGGGGAAACCCTGCAAAAGTACATAGAGCGCTTCAACAGTGTCCTCCTCAAGATCCCAAAGGTGACAGACGAGGCCATCATCTCCGCGTTCTCCGATGGCGTGCACGATGTCAAGATGAAGGAGGAGCTCGTCATCCACGAAGAACTATGCTCGGCCCTAGAGATGTTCAACATGGCAATCAAGTGCACAAGAGCTGAGGAGGGGCGCCTCTCCCTCCTCGAGCTCCCCTCTGCTGACCCCGAAGAGAAGAAAGTCAAGGCCAAGGACTTGAAGTGCAAGGGAGTAGCCGTGCTCGCGGCGGAGCCAGACTCGAAGCACGGCCGGGACCACCTCGAGTCATCTAAGAGCAGCCGTCTGTTCTGTGCCTTCCACAACATACACAGCCACATCACTGACGGCTGCCAAGAGCTCAGACCCATTCAAGATGGATGCTTTGGTTGGCGCCCCGAGCGCAACACCGGGTTACGGCTGAGGAGGAGGACGAAGTGGGGGATGTTGGGACGACCGCGGCCCTCGTCAGGAGTGGCGCGATCGGCCCGGCGAGGACCACTGGCAGGACCAGCCTCGCGAGGGCATCTTGAGGAACCAGCCTCGTGAGAACCATCCTCAGGGCAATGCTAGCCTCCCTCCGCTGCCTCCACCATAGAGGCGGAAAGGCGACCACCATCAGGACGAGGGGGCTGGGGGCTTCCAGGAGCCACGCGCTATCGCCTTCATCCTGGGCAGTGCCCAGGCCCCAGCTTCCCAGTGCATCATCAAGTAGTTTTCTCATGAGGTGAACGTGGCCCTTCCCAGGCTCGAGGCCACGTGCCCACCGATGTGGTCCAAGTGCTCCATCACCTTCGGCTCGGCGGACCAGCTCAAGTGTGCGGCGACCGCGGGCATCCTTCCAATGCTTTGTTCACCCGTCATCAGCAACGTCCAAGTCACCAAGACCCTCATCGACGGCGGTGCAGGTCTCAATGGCATGTCCCTCGAGATATTCGATAGCCTCCAAGTGCCATATGATCAGCTACAGCCTACCAAGCCTTTTTCAGGAGTGACCAACGGCTCCACCACCTCGATAGGGCAGGTCCGCCTCCCTGTCACCTTCGGCCAGCGAAACAACTACCGCGCCGAGCTCATAGACTTCGATGTCGCCCACATCCCTTTGTCGTACAACGCCATCCTTGGGTATCCAGGATTAGCCAAGTTTACGGCAGTGACCCACCACGGCTACAACGTCCTCAAGATGCTAGGGAGTGGAGGCATCATCATGGTCCCCTGCGAAGAAAGAGATGTGGTGTGCTCCCTTGAGCACACCTTCCAAGCCGCTGCGATCGAAGACCCCGACAATGAAGGCATCATGTACCCTCCTGAGGCCATCCCCAAGAAGAAGAAACAACTACTCCTCCCAGGGCCTCAGGAGAACAGCGTCTCCAGCGGCACCACCTCAGGACCTGCGCCCACAGCTAGGATGCCTCCCTCCCTCGCATAGGAAGGCGCGCCTAGTGCCCTTCTCTGGCAAGGCTCAGGAGCTCCCTTCTGGAAGGCCTCAGACCTAGCCAACATCACGAGGGAGGCGCTCGGGCACCATTGCGTGCTTGGTCTACCAAATATTGTTCTAAAGGATCATTAGGAGGTACGGCAATAGAAGCAAGACCAATAATTTCATCCTTACTAGGCAATTCTTCTTCACAGTGTTGTTTACTAAATTTAGAGAAATTAAATTCATGAGTCATATCATCTAAGTCGGCAGTAACAACATCCCTAGTGCAATCTATGGTAGCATTAACAGTATTCAAGAACGGTCTACCAAATATAATGGGACAAAAGCTATCTTGTGGGGAACCAAGAACAAGAAAATCAGCAGGATATTTAGTTTTCCCAAACAAGACTTCAACATCTCTAACAATCCCCATTGGTGAAATAGTATCTCTATTAGCAAGTTTAATTGTGACATCAATATCTTCTAACTCAATAGGTACAATATCATGCATAATTTCGTTGTATAAGTCAATAGGTATTGCACTAGCACTAGCACCCATATCACATAAGCCATGATAACAATGATCTCCTATTTTAACAGAAATAACAGGCATGCCTATCACAGGTCTAGGTTTATCTGTATCACGGGGTTTAGCAATTCTAGCAGAAGTAAATAACATGCCCATCTATATTATCAGACAAGAGATCTTTAACAATAGCAATATTAGGTTCTACTTTAACTTGCTCAGGAGGTGTATATGTTTTAATATTGCTTTTATGAACCACAGTTGAAGCTTTAGCATGATCCTTTATACTAAAAGGGAAATGTGGTTTCTCAACATAACAAGTAGGAACAATAGGATCATTATAAGTGACAGTCTTTTCTTCAACTTTAATAGGTGCAGCTACTTTTACTTCTATGGGAGGATGATATTTAAACCACTTCTCCTTAGGGAGATCAACATAAGTAGCAGAAGATTCACAGAAAGAAGCTACTATCTCAGAATCAAGTCCATATTTAGTGCTAAACTTATGGATAATATCGGTATCCATAAAAGATTTAACACAATCAAACTTAGGTGTCATACCTGACTCCTTACCATTGTCGAGGTCCCAATCTTCAGAGTTGCGTTTAATTCTATCCAATAAATCGCATCTAAATCCAATAGTCTTCATCATAAAAGAGCCAGCACAAGAAGTATCAAGCATGGTGCGATTATTTTCAGAAAGCTGAGCATAAAATTTTTGAAGAATTGTTTCTCTTGGGAGCTCATGATTGGGGCATGAATATAACATTGATTTAAGCCTCCCCCAAGCTTGAGCGGTGCTTTCTCCTTTGTGAGGCCAAAAATTACATATATAATTGCGATCACGATGAACAAGATGCATAGGGTAATACTTTTGATGAAATTCTCATATCATCACATAGCCTATACCATATCAATGCGTCTCCCTTCAAAGATAAAGGGAAGACCTTCTTTTTAGCAACATCATCGGGTATACCTGCAAGCTTAAATAATGCACAAACTTCATCAACATATATTAGGTGTTCATCAGGATGGTTTGTTCCATCTCCTGTAAAAGGATTAGCTAGCAGTTTTTCTATCATACCCGAAGGATACTCATAAGGAATTTCATTTTCATACTCATTTTCAATAGGTTCAGTAGGTTGAGGAGCAACTCTTTGCTCTACTGGTCAGGGTGAAGATACCCCGAACAAGCCCCTCAGAGGATTACTTTCCATAGTAACAAGTGACAGTAAATTTCAGCACACTTTATAAATTTTCCTTACCAAATTCCACCTACCAAAGGCGGTTCACTCCCCGGCAACGGCGCCAGAAAAGAGTCTTGATGACCCACAAGTATAGGGGATCTACCATAGTCCTTTCGATAAGTAAGAGTGTGGAACCCAACGAGGAGCAGAAGGAAATGATAAACGGTTTTCAGCAAGGTATTCTCTGCAAGTACTGAAATAAGTGGTAACATATAGTTTTGTGATGAGGTAATTTGTAACGAGCAACAAGTAACAAAAGTAAATAAAGTGCAGCAAGGTGGCCCAATCATTTTTGTAGCAAAGGACAAGCCTCGACGAACTCTTATATAAGGAAAAGCGCTCCCGAGGACACATGGGAATATCGTCAAGCTAGTTTTCATCACGTTCATATGATTCACGTTCAGTACTTTGATAATTTGACATGTGGGTGGACCGGTGCTTGGGTGTTGTCTTACTTGAACAAGCATCCCACTTATGATTAACCTCTATTGCAAGCATCCGCAACTACAACAAAAGTATTAAGGTAAACCTAACCATAGCATGAAACATATGGATCCAAATCAGCCCCTTACGAAGCAACGCATAAACTAG
This sequence comes from Triticum dicoccoides, assembly GCF_002162155.2. Lineage (NCBI taxonomy): Eukaryota > Viridiplantae > Streptophyta > Magnoliopsida > Poales > Poaceae > Triticum > Triticum dicoccoides. The sequence continues at coordinate 413,014,647 of NC_041386.1, read as the reverse complement.
GGTTTAAGCTTCTGTCACTCTAGCAACACATCATCTACTTATTACTTCCCAATGCCTTCCTCTAGGCCCAAATAATGGTGAAGTGTTATGTAGTCGATGTTCACATAACACCACTAGAGGCTAGACAACATACATCTCATCAAAATATCAAACGAATACCAAATTCACATGACTACTAATAGCAAGACATCTACCTTGTCCTCAGGAACAGACGTAACTACTCACAAAGCATATTCATATTCATAATCAGAGGGGTAATAATATGCATAAAGGATCTGAACATATGTTCTTCCACCAATTGAACCAACTAGCATCAACTACAAGGAGTAATTAACACTACTAGCAACCTACTAGCACCAATCCCGGACTTGGAGACAAGAATTGGATACAAGAGATGAACTAGGGTTTTCAGATGAGATGGTGCTGATGAAGATGTTGATGAAGATTGCCCTCTCCCAATGAGAGGAGCGTTGGTGATGACAATGGCGATGATTTCCCCCTCCGGGAGGGAGTTTCCCCGGCAGAACAGCTCTGCCGGAGCTCTAGATTGGATCCGCCAAGGTTCCGCCTCGTGGCGGCGGAGTTTTGTCTCGAAAGGTTGTTGCTTATTTTTTTCTCGACAAAAGACTTCTTATAGGAGAAGATGGTCATCGGAGAGCCACCAGGGGGCCCATGAGGTAGGGGGCGCGCCCTAGGGGGGGCGCCCCCCGCCCTCGTGAGCAGGGTGTGGGCCCCCTGGTCTTCATCTTTGGCGAGGATTTTTTTATTATTTATTATAAGGTGTTCCGTGGAGTTTCAGGACTTTTGGAGTTGTGCAGAATAGGTCTCTAATATTTGCTCCTTTTCCAGCCCAGAATTCTAGCTGTCGGCATTCTCCCTCCTTATGTAAACCTTGTAAAATAAGAAAGAATAGCCATAAGTATTGTGACATAATGTGAAATAATAGCCCATAATGCAATAAATATCGATATAAAAGCATGACGCAAAATGGACGTATCAGTGCTTCGCCGCGCGTTTCCCTCAGTGGGGGCTCTGGGCGAGGAGCGCTTAGTGCTCAGGAGTTCATCGTCAAGGCGACCCAGGAGCTTCAAGAGGCAAGGGCCATACATGGCGACCACCACCCACCACCTGGCATAGCCCCCCATCTTGGCGAGGATGGTGGGCTGCGGGTCTATGTCGACATTCAAGGGCTCAACATGGCCGCATCTCAGGAGCGCTTCTGGCCTTCGCATGTTGGTCGGTGTGAGGCTCGACCTCACAGCTACGTTCACATGCCATTTGGTTTGCTGAATGTGGCCGTCACCTTCCAGCGCCACTTGCGGAGCATCCTGGTGACTCAGGAGGTCAGGCATCACGCTGTCCTGGTGGAGATGGCGACGGTCCTCAAGGAACCACCCGAGCCCCAGGAGCCTCCTGAGGCTCAGGGCCTTGCCGGCTCGTGAGGAACGACTCTTCGGCACATATCATTGGCTACTCCAACACCACTCCAGCGGCGTTATCAGGTGACTCTTTTCAGTTCATTCAATTGGGGGTGCCCCTCGGGCTGCATTATCCCCAAGTCGCATGGGTCTGTCTCTGCGACGTGCATCCTTTTGCATCTCTAGTTTACCCTGCTGGGGGCGTCCCTCGTGCTGCATCATCTCCAGGCCGCTCGGGTCCGTCCCAGTGGCATGTACCTTTCTCGCTTCTATCTGAGCTAACCTGCCACTTCGCTTGAGTCCTTCTATGACTATCACCTGCTTATCTGATACCCTGCCCTCGACCGCCCTCATTACCACGGGAGTCGCGCGCCGGTTGTCTTTCTTTAGGATCCCTCACATGAGTAGGCTAGGCACGGCATCTATGCTCGAGACCGTCCCTGCAGCGTCGATAAATCCAATGATTGTGCTCTGTCTGGCGGGCCGGCCACATCCACGTCACCTCCTGGGGTCGTTGGTATCTGGCCTCCTCATGTGACCACCCCAGGAAATTCGTCTGGCACAGGTTGCCTAACCATCTTGCAGGACCGCTGAAGCTAACAAGAATCAAGACTAGGTGCAACCCGCCTTGAGGTAGGACCTCGTGAGTCCCGCGCTGGCTCACGGGTGCCCAGACACACCTCGTCTAGCCCTGCCATGCAAGCCACGTGTTAGGGCAGGCTTATACACGCCCAGGGGGCTCCACTTAGAGGGAGTCCTCACCCACGCACCAGTGGAAGCACCATTCTCCGTGCTGGCAGTTGACACGGTCGAGGAGCGGCTATGCCCGTGCAAGTGTAGAAGCGCTATGCTCCGCACTGGTGATAAACAATTGAGGGCAGCCCCATGGCCGTACCAACCTCAGGGAGCCACCCGGCTCAGTGTCCAGCCTCACCGCAACGCTTTCCCCTCGGGAGAATCACGCAAGGGGGCTGGGCACGGGGGGCTACGCTCAGGCCCTGCCTAGCGTACGCCGCCCTACCAGGTCCCTCGAACCTGGTCGTCGCGCACCACTCCTGAGTGGGACCTCGGTGAGGATAGGTATGAAGGTCGTTTGAGCATCAAGGGGGACTACTGAGCATCGTGACTCAGGAGCCTAACTGGCCACGTAGCCCCTCACCCCTTGGTCCGTCCTGGTGATCCGGACGGCCCAATGGCGGCTGAGGTATGTGCGGGGTCGGGCCCTGCCGAAGTATAACACTAAGGCCTACTTCCGCGGCTCCTTCTAGCAGTCTGTTTGCGCATCAAGGGGGAATCCTGAGCATCGCGACTCAGGAGCCTAACTGGCCACGTAGCCCATCACCCCTTGGTCCGTCCTGGTGATCCGGAGGGCCCAATGGCGGCTGAGGTATGCGCGGGGTCGAGCCCTGCCGACGCAGAACACTAAGGCCTACTTCAGCGGCTCCTTCCCGCAGGCTGTTTGCGCGTCAAGGAGGACTCCTGAGCATCGCGACTCACGAGCCTAACTGGCCACATAGCCCCTCACCCCTCGGTCCCGTCCTGGCGACCGGACGGCCCAACGGTGGATGAGGTATGCGCGGGGTCGGGCCTTGCTGACGTAGAACATCAAGGAAACATGAAGGAAATCGCGGAACCTAAATAAATTATTACACAACATATTATCCGCAAACGTCAGAGTTATAACGCCTCCACGAGGCACGTCTCATGTCACAGGAAATCTCACAGGAAAGTAAAACAAGAAGGGGCGCCGTTCTTTGCCAGCAAGCCTTTTCTTCAGCCTTGGGCACCGTCGTCAAGGAGCGCCTTCCCGCTGACAGCGTCACCGTCGGTCGTGTCGTTGGCCTCAATCGCAGGATCAGTGGGGCCATCGGTTAGAGGCGCAGGCTCGATGGCGAGGAACTTCTTCAACAGGGCCTCCACCTAGCCCTCCATGGCTGTGGCAGCAGCTACGCAGCGCTCCTCCTCCACGGGCTCGAGCAGCTCACTGAGGTCGGCGTCGGGGTTCGCGGAGATGCAGGTGGCTGAAGACGCACGTTAGAGCCAAAGAACAAAGCACACGGGCTTCCCCTCCACCATGGGGACGATCCCGGCAACGACACCCTCGAGCGCCACTACAAGATAAGGAAGGAGCTGGGCGGGGCCTTCGTCATCCGTCGCCAGTGGCTTCTCCAAGCCCTTCTCATAGAGTGCCTTCAGCATCTCGCGGGATCTCTCCTCAAGGGACTTGAAGGTCGCGTGATCCTCAGACAGAACCTTCGCCTTGGCCTCCAACTGGGCCTTCTCCGCCATCATCTTCTTCTCCAGCTCCTCTAGGTGGCTGCGTTCCACGGCTTGCACCCTCACCGATTGCTCCAGCTCGGTGTCACGACTGGTGACGGCATCTTCTCGGGCCTTCATCTTCTCCTCCTCCGCCCTGCGACCCCGAGCCTAGGCCGCGCGCTCGTTGCGCATGGTCTCCAGCTCGGCCTCTATCAACCGGCAACGCTCCTTGGCAGCCTTGGCATCCTTCAGCGCCACCTCACAGGCGGCCACGGTGTAACGCCCCAGATGCAACTTTCCATATTTGAAACTCTGACTCTTGCCTTTTTCCGGAGATGCAATATGTTTTCCCTTCGTGGTTGGTTTTTGTCTTCATTTTGCATTTTATTCATGTCATGCATTTCATATCATGTCATCATGTGCATCACATTTGCATATGTGTTCGTCTCATGCATCGGAGCATTTTCCCCGTTGTTCGTTTTGCAATCCGACACTCCCACGTGCACCGGTGCACCCCTCTTGTCTCTTTTCGTGAGCAGGTGTTAAAAATTCTCGGAATGGACCGAGATTTGCCAAGTGGCCTTGGTACTCTACCGGTAGACCGCCTGTCAAATTTCGTTCCATTTGGAGTCTGTTTGATGCTCCAACGGTTAATCGGGTAACCACGAATGCCTCTTTTTTGTTGCAGCCCAACACCCCTCCAAAATGGCCCAATAACCCATCCAAACCACTTCCATGTCCTCCATTGTCGGATCACGATCGTGTGGGCAAAAACTACACCTCATTTGGACACTCCTACCTCCTCCTACCTATATAAAGGCCCTCCCTCTTCGAAATTCGCGCATGAAACCCTAGATCCACTCCTCCACCGCACAACCGGACATGTCCGTCCCCCGTCGTATGCGTCCACCACCGCCGCAACGTTGCCCGGACCTATCAGAAGGAGCCATGTTATCACCGCCGCCGCCTGCAACCAATCCCGCGCCGCCACATCATCCGGGGCGCCCACATCGCCGCGCGGGCCCGCCAGGCCTATCTCCGGCCCGCTCGAGCCGCCCCGGGCCCGAACCTCCACCACCTCGCTCCGCCGCCTTGCTGGACTGCGCTGGCAGCGCTGCCTGCCGGTGATCTCCTCCGCCGCGCCATGGAAGCCCCTGCCCCGATGCGTTGCCGACCCCGCGCGTGCCAGCGCCGCCCTTGCCCTTGTCTGCCGCCGCCCGTCGCCGGGGCGCGCGCCGCCCTTGCCCTCGTCCATCGCCGCCCGTCGCCAGGGCGCGCACCGCCGCCGCCGCATCGCCCTGAGCCATCACCCACGCTGCCCTTCGCCGATCCGCCCTCGTGGTCCCGCGTCTCCACCTCGCCGGAGTAGGTGCTCGCCCGGCCTCCTCTGAGCTTCATTGCCACCGCCATGACCGGGAACGGAACCCCGGCGAGCCCCTCGTCCCAGATCCGGCCTTCCCCTCGGCCGTCCGCCCGTCCCGCGCTCCGGGAGCCTCGCCGGAGCCGGACCAGGAGCCGCCGCCGTCGTTCTGCCTCGCGGTCGGGGACGACCTCGATGCCTCCAGCATGGGCCCAGATCCAAGTCCAGTGCCGGCCCACCTCACCTCTCCAGCATCCTGGGCTTGGTCCATGGTGAGCAGTGCTAAACCCCGCCCTGTGCGCATCATAGCTATTCCCCGCTCAACTATTTTTTTCACCAAGTCCCGAATCTGTGACATTTTATGCCCCTTTTCATTGCCTCATATCTCCATGGCCGTAGCTCCGTTTCATGCATATGGTATATCATAATGTTCATTGTGAGATGCTCTTCACTTCATTACATTGTGACATGCTTGTTTGAGTTCATATTGATGCCCTAATCATTGATGCAAGAGTGCTATAAAATGTTCACTGCTGCTACTTATCAGATTATGATGATTTGTCATGTTTACCACATTTGATGGGTGCTTCATATGAGCATGAGCTCTACATGTGTTTTGAACTATGTCATGCCATATTTACATAGGTGCTTGTCTTGCATTTTTGTGATCAATGTGGTGACTAGCACAAGCATGCAAACTAGGCTTCGTGATATTGCTGTTTTCAGGGACTTAGGATTTGCTAAGTCATTTTCCTGCTGTTATTTTCATGCCATGTAAACATGATGCTACAATGAGGTCCATGCTTGTTTTGAGTATCTTCAGTAAGGGTGTTTTGAACATATGGTTATTATATATCCATCCATGCCCCTGTTTGCAATTATGGAGTGCTCTAGAATGTCTTGTTCTTGCTCTACTTTTGCTATAAAATGTTCCTAGCAGATTGTTTGCATGTTAATCAATTTTGCCATGGTTGTTGCTTTTTATCCATGATGTTGCTATTTATCCATGCATGCTATTAGTATGCTTGTTTTGTCATGCAAGGCTTTGTGATGAGTGGTTTGAGCTCGCAAAGATGCCTTCATAATTCTGTTAATGCCATGCTCTGTTTTTCTGCTAAGTCTGAAACTGTTAATAGAACTTGCTATGTTTACATGGGTGCCATCATATCTTCTGTGCCTTTTTGGCTCATATTCAGTAAAGGACTTTTGATCTATGCATTTAGTATATTCATGCCATGCCTTGAGTTGCTATGAGATGTTCCTGTAGCATGTTGTTTGGTAGCTCTAAACATGACTTCTTGATGTTATTTCTGGCAGGTTAGTATTTTCACTAAGTCTGTGAAGCTGATATCTTTTGCACTTTTGCCATGCTTGTTTGAACCTGCTCTTGTGTGATTTAGCCGTAGCTCACTGTTCATGTTTTGTCAAGCATCTTGAGTACATAACTGCCTTCTGCTTTGTTGCTATGTTGGAGTGCAGTAGCTTAGTTTCTTGTTGCATTCTAGATGGCATCGTGCTGTTAATCGCAGAATTGTGCCATTCTTGTTTTGCTTGCCATTTGCAAACCGTGCATCCGTTTCCGGTGATCTTTATATCGATTTCAACCGAAATCATCTCATCTTTCCAGCGGCACACCTGGTTTGCCAATTTGATGCCTTGATCTCTCTTTTCCTTCCGGAGCACACATATGCATTGCATATCCCATCTCGCATATCATGCCATGTATTGCATCATGTAGCTTGGGCATTGCACCATGATTGATTGTTGGTCCTTTGCTTGTGTTATTGCTTTGGGTAGAGCCGGGAGACGAGTACGTGACCGAGGAACCTGTTGAGAACGCTTACGAGGATCAAGTTTTCGACAACTCTGATAACTTTGTAGGCAAGATGACCATACCCTCGAAATCACTTCTATCTTTGCTTGCTAGTTGTTCGCTCTTTTGCTATGCCACGCTACCTACCACTTGCTATATCATGCCTCCCATATTGCCATGTCAAGCCTCTAACCCACCTTCCTAGCAAACCGTTGTTTGGCTATGTTACCGCTTTTTCTCAGCCCCTCTTATAGCGTTGCTAGTTGCAGGTGAAGATGAAGTTTGTTCCATGTTGGAACATGGATATTGTTGGGATATCATTATTATCTCTTATTTACTTTAATGCATCTATATACTTGGTAAAGGGTGGAAGGCACGGCCTTATGCCTGGTGTTTTGTTCCACTCTTGCCACCTTAGTTTCCGTCATACCGGTGTTATGTTCCTTGATTTTGCGTTCCTTACGCGGTTGGGTGTTATGGGAACCCCTTGACAGTTCGCTTTGAATAAAACTCCTCCAGCAAGGCCCAACCTTGGTTTTAACATTTGCCACCTAAGCCGTTTTCCCTTGGGTTCCATGGACTCAAGGGTCATCTTTATTTTAAACCCCCGGGCCAGTGCTCCTCTGAGTGTCGGCCCAACTTGTCAGCCGCCGGTGGCCACTAGGGGCAACTCTGGGTTGGCCTACCAGAAGTTTGGACAATCTGATGTGCCCTGAGAACGAGATATGTGCAGCTCCTATCGGGATTTGTCGGCACATTCGGGCGGCTTTGCTGGTCTTGTTTACCATTGTCAAAATGTCTTATAACCGGGGTTCCGAGTCTGATCGGGTCTTCCCGGGAGAAGCAATATCCTTCATTGACCGTGAGAGCTTGTGATGGGCTAAGTTGGGACAACCCTGCAGGGTTTTGAACTTTCGAAAGTCGTGCCCGCAGTTATGGGCAGATGGGAATTTGTTAATATCTGGTTGTAGAAAACTTGACACTTAACTAAATTAAAATGAATCAACCGCGTGTGTAGCCGTGATGGTCTCTTTTCGGTGGAGTCCGGGAAGAGAACGCGGTTCTTGTGTTATGCTTGAACGTAAGTAGTTTCAGGATCACTTCTTGATCACTTCTAGCATCTCGAGCATGCGTTGCTTCTCTTCTCGCTCACATTTGCGTATGTTAGCCACCATATATGCTAGTGCTTGCTACAGCTCCACCTCACTACCCTTTCCTACCCTTGAGCTTAAATAGTCTTGATCTCGCGCGTGTGAGATTGCTGAGTCCTTGTGACTCACGGATACTTCCAAATAGATGCAGGTGCTGATGATGCCAGTGTAGGGGACGCTACCGAACTCAAGTGGGAGATCGACGAAGAATTGGGTCGCTATTATGTTTCCTTTGCTGATGATCAGTAGTGGAGCCCAATAGGGACGATCGGGGATCTAGCATTTGGGGTTGTCTTTCTTTATTTTGGTTCCGTAGTCGGACCTTTGATTGTACTTTGGATGATGTATGGATTATTTATGTATTGTGTGAAGTGGCAATTGTAAGCCGACTCTTTATCCCTTTCTTATTAAGTACATGGCATGTGTAAAGATTACCCCTCTTGCGACATGCCTACCATGCGGCTATGCCTCTAAGTCATGCCCCGATACATGGGAGATATAGCCGCATTGTGGGTGTTACACGCGGCTTGGTCAGCGGCTCGCTTGTCCTCTTCGGCAGCTGCCACGGCCTGGCTCAATGCCGCCCTGGCAGATGCGTCGGAGTGCAACCAACCACAGATTAGTTCCAGGCGCCCCGCCACCAGTCGGCGGTCAGCGCCTTGGAGGTCGCCCCAAAGTCGCGCTAGTGCGGAAAGGGCCTCCTCCAAGGTGTCGGGCGAAGCAAAAGGATCGCGAGCCGATGATTCAACCAGAGGAGGAGGCTGCGCTGTCGCCAAGACCTGTGAGCTGGGGATGACAGGGAGTTGAGCTGGGGGCTCCTGAACCTTGGCCGCATCGACAGGCGAGTTGGGGATAGGCGCCTTTGGAGCCGGCCTAGCTGAGGAGATCGCCTTCTCCTGAGAATGGTCCACTGGGCATCGCGAGGACGATCGGATAGGAGAAGTGTGAGTGCCTTCGCTGCCTTTCTGCACCGGAGGGGGTGCGGCCAGGCCAGGCCGCTGGGCTCACGACGATGTGGCCACCCCCTCCCTCTTCTTCTTCGCCGACAGTGTCGGACTGACAATCCAAGAGGGGAACATCAGGAGGCAGCAACGGAAGTGGGATTAAGAACAAAGTCAGGGCGAGATGCTTACTGGTCCACGGCAGCGTAGTCCCGTGCCCTCTTCAGGAGCACGGAGCCCAAGGGCCTCGCGGTCTGGGGCACCGGTGTGCGGGCCCCTGGAGCAGATGAAGAGGCAGCAGCCAGCCCAGCGGCAGCACCAGACGGCGCCAGGGCAGGAGTGTCGCCCCTGGGAGACCAATGCCGACCTGCTCTTCGCCGGAACCACCGTCGGCGACTTCTTCGAGGGGGTGACCTTGGACCTTGTGGTGACACCAGTAGGGGGCAGGACCTCCCTCACCGGGTGGTCGCCGGCGTCGTTGTCATCAGGCAGGGCGCAGAGGAGATCGGCCTTGCGTGGAGGGGAGGTCTCCTCGGTACCCTCCGGGGTCGCCTCCGAGTCCTGCTCCTCCTCCCCGCCAGAGCTGCCGGAGGACACCACCACCGAAGTCGTCGCTACCAGGGCATCAGAGGGCGCCGGCGGCATGATCCCACGCCCATCAAAGACGGGCATGGCGGCAGCAACCTTCGCTCCATCGGGACGGCGGTACAGAGGAACAAAGGTGTTAGGAGGGTACCCCTAGTTGTCCCCGACCAGGGAGCAGAGAACCGTGTCCAGTTCCTCGTCATACAAGGCCTTCGAACGCAGGCGGAGGTCGTCACCCTCGACTCCGAGCTTCCACAAGGGGAGCGAGTGCGCCTAGAGCGGAGCCACGCGCTGCGACAGGAATTCCTTGACAATCATGGCCCCCATCGGCTTCGCTGCATTTGGGCCTTTAGGCGTCAAATCGGCAGTCATCTTCTCTAGCACATGCTCCGCCCGGGGTCTGTGAGCTTTACGCGGAACCACCTGGTGTCAGACACGGGCATCCCTGTCAGCAGCACAAGCCGGAGGTAGGAGTGCTTGGCGTCCATTAGGACCCACTTGCTCCTGAAGCCCTCTGCCTTCTTCCGAGCCTTCGAGGTCGCATTGGTCTTGTTGGACACAATGAAGTTGGTGCACCCCGAGCAATGGCCGTCCTTGATCTGGAGATAGAAGAAGTGGCGCAGCAGTGCCACAGACGGCATCACCCTGATGTATGCCTCACAGTAGAAGGCAAAAATCGATAGAAGGAGGACAGAGTTGGGATGAAGATGGAGGACATGCAGCTTGTAATGGCTGAGGACGGAGTAGAAGAAATCAGAGAAGGGGGGAACCAACCCCGCTACAATGCTACTCATGAAGAAAGGATAGAAGGTGTTGCTAGAGGCCTCCGGCTCGGCAGAGCCAACCCGAAGTGCGATCTTGCTCTTCTCATCGCTGCCCTCCGCTGTCATCAGTAGTGTGGCGGTGAGGTTCTTCTCCGAAATGCTAGGCGTGCTCAGGGACGGCACATACCAGGAGGGTGGAAGGGTGGGCCTTGCCTTGATGGGTGCCATCGATGGCGGGCTTGGAGGAGGATTGGTGCAGATCTAGAGACTTGGGAGCGAGGAGCAGGAAAGGGGATCTGGAGCAAGACGAAGGCAAGCAATGAAGACACTACGGCGCACGCCAGCTTTTTTGTTAGGCGGGCGGTTGCTGAGGCAGCATGGGGAAGCGGAGACGCCCACGTCCCGTCAATCGCCATGCGTTAATTGAGGTCATAAGCTGTTAGGGCCCGCGGCGCTCCGCACTTGACCCTTTGCTTCGCCGCGAAGCCAAGCACAAGAGCGCCTTGGGCCCAGGGGCTACTATCGGCGTCCTGGAAATGGGGGTACCCAGACTTGCCTGCCTGCGGCCCAGGGCATGGCTCCACCAGCGGCCTGGTACGACCCATCTTCATCAACCAACCCTCAAGACCCTCGCGAGGCAGACGACACAAGACCTCCTCAGTGGCAGGCTCACTAGGCTGGCTCGCGAGGAGCGGAGAGATCAAGGCGAGGGGCAGCTCGTGAGGTTTCCATGATGTGAGCCATGATGACCAAGGTCAGGCGGGCGCTAGCAGGTGCAGAGTGCTAGTTTCCTCTTTGGTGCTAAAGAGGCAGGCGCGGGCGAGGAGTCCCGAGGTGTCAGGAAAAGGTTTCCATATCTGTGCAATGAGACCAAGACCAGCAGGACGGCAAGACGAAGGTCGTCACGAAGCCCATGACGGCGTCACCACCAGAGCCTTTAGCAGGCAAAGAACACCTTTTGTCAGGATAACTTGTACTCTTTGTCCCCCTTCAAATTGGCCATTGTAGGATCCCTTCCCGTCTAAAATTTGGGGAGAAGACTCGGGCCTCTATAAAAAGGGCTAGCCACCACCATAGAAAGGACGGATCATTGAGATCATCCCCGACCACACAAGCTCATTGAGCTCAAGAACACCTCTCCTCGGGAGGTTGTTCTTCCTTTGTACTTGTTCATCCCCAGCCTACAAGGCAATCGACCACACCACACTGGAGTAGGGTATTACACCGCAACGGTGGCCTAAACCAGTATAAACTCTTGTGTCCTTTGTTCCTAGGGTTCGGCGAGGTAGGCTTTGAGATGATTGTGAGAGTGTGAGCTAGGGGAGAGAGACCTTCGTGCGCACCCCACTGTTCCAACCTCAAGGGTTTGCCGGAACCCGTAATTCAACGGTCGCTGATAAATCTCTGAACCATCAGTAATTCACCAGCGGGGAGCGGTTGAGGGGTCCTCGGTTCTAAGATGAGTTGCAGTATTTTTAAGATCATAATGTGCCATATGAGTGGAGTAGAAGATATTAATTAAGATAGACTTACTGGTACTAATTCGCGAGCATCTTCACAGCTATCAGCAGATTTGCACATGGAGATCATGTGTCTGCAAACATAGTATCCATAAAGGTTTGTCCCTGCATGTTGCCGAGGACACTGAAATTTTTTGTACATAATTTGTCATGTATTTGTCCTGTTAGGAACAACCTAACCGGTGTTAGATGTATTTTTTTCTTTGGACAAAAATAGAAAGAGGTATATTTAGAAGCTTGAACATTTGACTTGCGTAAGAAAAGATATTTGCATACTATTGGATACATTTTCCGAAAATAACAGATTTCGGTGTGTTACCGGAGAAACGATCTCGTGCTGTAGAGGTAGTTCTCTCTTGAACAGGTTCACTGGTTTAGTTTTCCATAATGCGAGGCACATTGCAAATGAAGATGAATTTTGACAGCATCAATTATTGAACCAGATAAGAATGTAAATTAATTTCAACATCATAGAATTCAATACATATCCATGAATTGCTAAAGATGCGTCAGATCCTAAATGTTTGTTGACTCTCTGAGAGAAACCATTTAGGTAATTGTGTTCTTGTTTGGAACAATGAATACCGATATCCAGTGATTGCTACATATTAAGAAAGCCATAAACTTACGAATTATGTCAAAATCTGAAAGACAATCACTGCATGTGTGGTTGTTTATTTGACATTCCATTCATGATATGGCCAGAGAAATGATTCTACATGGGACGTGTTTTCGAAGATACGGACAACCATGTTAATGGCCCACTCCCGTTGATCCTTACCGTGTAATGGTGTACCATTTGCTAATGCGGGATCTAAGAAATACACACTCTCCCTTTTTCTTCTCTACACGTTCAATCCCCTGAGAGAAATAAAATGCAGTTGGTTGTTTATCATTTACAGCCTTATCTGGAGAAGTTGATCAAAGTTTGTTAAGTACTTACAAAATCAAGCATCTAACAAGAGTGGCATCAAGCTCATTGGGGTCAAAGAAGAGATGTAAGTCCTCGAAACTCACACTGATGGAACCAGCATCATGTCGGAAATGATCTCTGTTGTAGTAGACCAGCAGAACATGATGACCTGCTAACATTTGATCCATGCAATATTTATGTAACTCACGGCAATTGGAGATGCACTCATCAAAATATTCGCCAACAAGAAATGGCTATACATGGATGTAACTGCATGCTTCAAGTACGTCTGCTTTATTTTTAGCAAGCAACAAAACTATTTCTTCATCATCCATGCCGTCATAAATAATATTACCCTTTGATTCGAACAACTTGTTGTTAATTTGGTTTTGGGCGATGAGTGCTTTAAGTAAGAGGCAACCGTTCTCTTTACTCTTCGCTCTCGGGGCGTGCTTCCTCACGGGTGTAGCCTTTTTGCCCGCTTCCTTCTTGGTACTTGAAGCACTTCTGGTCCAAGGTATGGTTGGCTGAAAGGCAGACTACCGAGCAAACGGTAAAGCTTCGACGGACTGCTTAGCAGACGGTTTAGCTATGCTGGACTACTGAGCTAGCGGTGCTGTTGTGACGGACTACTGGGCTATAGGAGCAGAGGCAATGGACTTCTCACTATGCGTTGAAGCTATGTCGGGTTTCTAGGTAGGTGGTGCCAACTTGTCGGTGTGTTGAGGAGGCCATGCCAACGCGTTGGTTTGCTGAGTAGGAAGCTGATGCATTGGCATGCTGATCACGCGGCTGTAGACCGACGGACTAATGAGCAGTCAGTTCTGGACCTACATACTGCTTAGCAGGCGGTTCTGAAGCATCAGACTGCTGAGCAGTCCATTCCACCAGGTTGGTGTGCTGAGCATGTGTTGTAGCTGGGTCTCCCCCTGCTACTTCAGCGGCCGACATCTGAACCGGTGGTGCGTCTTCAGCAGTTGTAGGCCTTGCCACTGGCTGCTCTGGGCGGACGATGACATGGCATGTACGGCACAAAGTCGGGCGGGCTGATCACAGGTTGATGCATCAGCCGTCGTATTACGAGTATTAGGTTCTTTGGGGGAAGCATGCGAGAGCTGTTGTGGCAACGAGAGCGTCACCGGTTGAGGGCGACATTAGTTGCTCTTGGTAGGGCTTCAGGGATCTCATCCATGAAGTTTATTTCCTTTCGTGGCCACTAGATGTGATGTAACAGTGTTTCTCCCAAGGTCCCATGCTCATCAAAATCTCCTAGGAAATTCTTCAGAGCAAATTCATTGAATCTGGGCTTTACTTCAGTCACGTAGCACTTCACACAACCCGGCTTCAATGTCACATTGTCCAACAAGAGGCCCTCTTTCAAGAAGGGTGGGCAAACCCAGGCTGTTTCACATTTTAATGTACCTTCATAATGTGTAAGCAAGCCCTTAGTCGGTCTTTCATTCTAGATAGATTAGATATAGCATCATCATGAGCAGCCGCAGTCTCAGTGTCGTTGGGGTCAGCTGATGCACAACTACTATTTTGCGGTGTTGTTGCGCAATAACCAACATCCTCTCCATGCCCGCCTCCCCTCCCATCTGCTGGCTATCTGTCAGTGTTGGAGTCTTCTGCATCATCATTGACTCCTCAATTTCCTTTCGAACAGTCGGACACATGTCATTCCTCAATCTTTCATACAATTCATACTGCTTCATTTCACTCCTCGCTTTTTTCATGCTAAGCTTCTCTTCTTTGCTGAGTGTGAAAGCCCTCTTGTGCGTGACATTAACACCTAAACCCCTTGCATGGCCAGGGGGCTCTCTTGCTTCCAGAGCATCGAACAGAATGTCACATGGCCTTGAGTTCCTATAGAACCTTCCAGGGATCTTGGGAGCCTTTAACATCATGTGATACAATTTTTCATCATGTGAGTTTTCAAAGTAATAAGTTCCGTCATCATGCCTCCTTGCACGTGCCCGCAAGTAGTCTCTAGCGCGTTTGCCTCTGATTTCACTAAAGTCCGGTTTCCCACCCGCAGCTACTGCTTCTTTGTCCTCCTGGTCCCATATCGGTTTCATGTTGTAGTATCCTGCCACACTCATATGGTGGGGGTGTGTGTTCCTCTTCTGAAGTTCTGATTTCTTGGCACTCTTTGTAGCACACTTTGTAGTTGCCCTGACCCTTTTGAATTCTGCCCAGTCTGCCTTTGTAATTTGGGGGTATGCGGGGATTGTGTCCTTGCCTTCACTCAAGTACTTCTTGTACAGCACGTGCTTCCAGTTTCTCCAAGCATCCCTAGCCTTCTTCAGTGTAGTGTGTTCCACCTGCATTCTCCACTGCTTTGGAATTTGAAGTGATCCATGATCTCCTAGACTATCCTTTGCCGTGTTTCTGTGTCAACCTTCCAAAACCCCGGCAGATTAATGTTGAGCCTTGCCCTGCCAACAAATCCACACACACTCCTGAACATCGTGCGTGCTTTATCTGGTTTAGTTGGAGCCCAAGACTTCAAATCGATCTTGGTTACTTCATATAAACCTTTAGGTCGGTGTGTGTGCTTCCTTGGAACGTTCTAGATTGTTGCGGCTCTATCCCGATCTAGATTACTTGATCCCTCACCATCTGCTGAAGACCTAGGGTTATTGGAATCAGATGAAGATACATCGCCTGAAGCATGAGTGTTGTCACTGCTACTCGGCATCTACAGAGAACACATGTGAAACTCAGGAAAGGAGGATAAGCATAAAGCTAACAACTTGGTATCAAGCTATCTAAACATGTCATGCAATAATTTAGAAATGTATAGCTTATTTGTTAAGTTTGTGTGACTCGGGCGCCCACGATCTGTAAATCGGCAGTAACTTATTGGAAAAAATACAACTTATATGTACTAGTTAGGAAGGTAGATAATGAACATATACACGCTCTCTGTTATTTTGTAGCCAACTTGGTAACATAAGAAATGAAATAGGAAGAGGGATTGCGACGAAATATGCCTCACCGCGATTGAGAGCAGTAACTAACATGTTTATTAATGCAAACCCAGTGGGACCACAGGAGAGGCGAGGGTTATAGGATCGACATGCTCAAGGGTGGCTGGTGAGGAAATGAAGATGGTGAGGCACGGGCAGCCGCATGTTGGGAACGACATGGAGGTAGGGTTGATGCTGAAGAGCGAGCACGCGGGCGGGTTGAGCACACCGGCGTCGGAGAGGGTTCTGCTGTGGATCTGGGGGAGGGGGAGCTGGCGATGGAGATTGGGTGGAATGAAAGAGTGAAACATAGGCGGGCAGTGGGGGGAGGTGTTGGCGGCCTAGGTGAAAAGGGTGAAAAAATATCCCCGGTCGCCACACTGAAGGGCATATGCAAAACCGTTGCCTCTAATCGCTCGTGTGCACAAACAGCATAATTCATTTGAAATGAATGCACACACAAGATATTCCTCATGTATCTGGGAGTTGAATGATTTCATGGTCTTAGGAATAGATACTTGACATGAGGAAAGCTATAGTAATAAACTCAAGTGATACGATCGAATGCTAAGCTTACGGTTGGGTCTTGTCTGTCACATCATTCTCCTAATTATGTGATCTCGTTATCAAATGACAACTGATGTCTATGGTTAGGAAACCTTAACCATCATTGATTAACGAGCTAGTCTAGTAGAGGCTCACTAGGGACTTAGTATTTGTTTATTTATTCACACTTGTATTTAAGTTTCTGGTTAATACAATTCTAGCATGAATGATAAACTGTAACGCCCACGATGCAGCTATATCTCCCACATGTCGAGGCACGACTTAGAGGCATAACCACATGGTGGTTTTGTCACAAGAAGGGTCATCTTCACACAATCCCATGTAATGAACAAGAAAGGGGTAATAGAGAGTTGGCTTACAATCGTTGTTGTGGAATTGTCACGGCAGATGTCCTAGTGTGAGGACTTAGTTGTGGAGCCATTGCACTACGTTAGCTTAAAGGGGTTAAACGGGACAAAGGACACTGGAGTTTATACTGGTTCGGCCCCTTGCGGTGAAGGTAAAGGCCTAATCCCGTTTGGGGTGGTATTGCTTATGTCTCGATTGCTAGGGAGCGAATATGCTTGACCTAACTTTTGATATGTTATCTCTTTCCCTAAGCCGGCGTTGGGTCATCCCTTTATATACACAGGTTGACGCCCAGCGGCTCTACAGAGTCCTGGCCGGTTCATAACAATGTGTCCGGCTCGGTGACCAAATACACATGCCTTACAATACAAGTCATACACATATATGGGGGTTTACACTTATGGCCTTTAAGCCACCTCTGGGCCTTGGGCCCTTTAATGAGTCTTCGTAGTGAACCGCCATCTTCAACACCTTTACGGGATTTATCTTAATAGACCTCCTTGGCTTAACCCGGCCCCTCCTGGGCGGGTTAACCCAATAGTTATATCCCTAACATTAGGCCCCAATTTGATTTGAACTTGTTCATGTCAATCTTCAACACTTAGGAAAAATCCTTCTTCACTTGTTCTTCACAAGATATTGAATCCCGCCATTACGTCATCTGCTGGAATTACGGAACCCGCCATGATTTCATATGCCATTAATTTCACATGAGACATAGCATATCTTAATGGATCTTTTATCTTTAATAACCTCCTGAAAATCGAGGCGTTCGATTAGTTGGATAATCATTATTTGGCCTCCTCGTTTTTTGCACCCACATGTTACCCTTCTCTTTATAAATAGGGTCAAGCCACCCTCTTCTCATTTCCCCCTCTTCTCCTTCTCGTCATCCACCTCCCTCCGCGACGCATGTGCACGTCTGAGCACTACCGCCGCCGTGAAGTTCATCATCCTCCTTGACCTTGGTCGCTGCATCGGCCTGAACGGGACCAGAGAAAAACTGTGGCGCCTCTCCATTTCTCACTGGATCCCGTAAGCACCTTATCTTCTCCATCCTAGATCTCCATTAGGGTTTCTGTAGTTCTTATGAGTTCATCATCGTTCTTTGTCATGCTTCAGTTTAATCCTTACTTTGATCCAAACTTACTTTCAAAATATGTAGAACATGTTTCTATCATTTGCCTAAATCACTGAACATACACTTTAGATGCAGAAATTCACCAATGTTCTAGTTCCCCCATTGATGCAATATTTGGGCTTTAATTTATTTTCCTTCTCCACACAACGCTAGATCCAAATTACCTGCTCCAGCCAGTAAAACCTGTTTATTCAACACTTACCAGATTTCACTCTTGACAGACACCAACCTGATCATGGCGGCTTACATCACCGATTATCGCTAGATATATGTCATTAGGCCCCATATAAGCTGCCACTATGAATATACTGCAACATCTTACTTCCAGCTTAATGAATCAATTTAAAATGGCAAAACATTTCCTTCTTGTAGGCATCTTCCTTCACAGTGCCGCCAAAGACAGTCACTTCATGTAACTGGGCTCCTTCCATTGTCACTGAGAACATGCTCAAAGACTTTGTCAAAATTGGCTATTTACCAGCAAAAAATGTCATGCATTGGCGCGTCCCCAATCTAGATGAAGAACGACCTCAACCAAAGGATGGTGAGGTCATTGTTTTCACTGACCACATGAACTGGGGCTTCTCATCGCCTGGCTCTAAATTTTTTTTTGAGATGTTCTGCACTTCTTTCAACTCCATCCTCAAGACATCAGACCCAATTCCGTGTCAAACATCTACAACTTTCAAGTCTTCTGCGAAGTATACCTCCAAGAGGAGCCCAGTGTAGAACTTTTCAGAGAATATTTTTATTTGAACCGCCAAAACGAGTTCATGAACGGACCCAGTTTGGAACTTGGCGCAATCTCAATTCAACGAAGAAGAGATGCTATCTTCCCATATGCTTGCTTGCCGGGTCATCCCAAGGATTGGAACCAGACATGGTTTTACTGCAAAGATACCTCTCCGGCTGATGAAAATCCATTGTCGGGTTATCGTGTCGACCGCCTGGACCCAAAGCATCATCTTCCTGAAAAGCTTACCACTGCCGAACGTGCAAAGCTTGCTCCCACCATTGCAAAGGTTAATGATCTGCTGGGAAATGGGCTAACTGGCATTGATTTGGTTCGGTCCTGGGTTTCTTGGCGAATCATACCCTTGAGTCGTCGGCCCGGCTTAATGTGTACTTATACTGGTGGTATAAAGGATCCGCTGCGCCATAGCTCTGTGTGCTTAACTGACGAGGCAGTCAATGAAATGACCAAGTCCCTTCTAAATGAAGATCCGGAATATTGCAGCAAAGTGCGTCTAAACCCTTTCTGCAAACTTAACCCACCACCGGATGTGAGTCTCCAAACTCACTTTCTTTTACCTCATTATTCGAATACTTTATTAACTCAACCTTTGATGACCTTCACAGGATGAATCTGATTTTTTGGAAAAATAAACATGACCCTGAAGCTGCCAAGAAGGCCAGGGCTGCCAAGAAAGCCGCCAAGAAAACCACTAACAAAAATAAGAAGAAATCAAGCGCCTCCAGCATGTCTAAACTGGATGACAGCTCTGATTCGGAGGTAGCCCTTGACTCCCTTGGCTCCTTTTTCAATTACATTATTGACACTGATTATTCTTAGGATGTCACGGGAGCCAGCCAAGCAGCTGAAGAAGAGTTAACAATTATTTCGTCTGACTCAAAGCCTTTGCCAAGACAGAAAATTCGATGGGTAACCCGGAAAGTAAGCTTTTCGCACCCCTTAGCTCATTTGGATCCTCACTTTCTTTTGAAGCAACAGTAGCACGAGAGCCGGCGACAAACTCGGAGCAGTGGAGGTGAAGAGTTATCGTCCGGCTTATCAAACACTCCAGCTCCATGAAAACGGCAAAATGAGGTCTTTCCAAACTTAACTCTTTTTACCCCCTGGCGGGTCTCATTCGTCAGCCACTTACTCCTTCCTATTCAAACTATCAGGAGTTTTCTTGCTCTTCCTCTGGCGATTCATCTCAAACCTAGCTACCGGCTTTCAAGACTGCCCCTGGGTAACATCACTTTTCATTCTCTATATCCTTATGCTCTTATACTTGTACTGATATCTCATGAACCGTGCAGTGGAAAAGCAAAGCCTAATAAGAAGGCAAAGGTGACCAAGCCGGTTGAAGATCCTAAAGTCCATGAACCGGAGCAGCAAGTTTGTTACGGCATATCTCTCTCAAGGTAGTTTTGGTGATTGATGACAACATGTTTGTGGACTAATCTTGTGCTTTGAATAATTCATAGATTCTCCCCTGGCACGAGACGCTTTCTTCCCGTCGGAGTGTATTTCAAGACGGTGTAGCTCTTTCGTTTCTTTCTTGGTGGACTAGTTGCGTAGAGGGCACCGTACTATCAAGAGGGGGTCCACTGGGGTATTGCATGGGTGGAATCATCATGTACACATCAGCTTCTCACCCTCCGAGCATCTCCTTTCCATTGAAGAGATCTCTCCTCTCTTCCTTGTCCTGTCTGGGTCCAAGCGGTAGTACCGCGCAACCCAGCGGTAGTACCGCTGAGGAGCCAAGCGGCAGTACCGCTCCACAGTGGTAGTGCCGCCCGTGGCTCCACAGCAGTAGTACCGCTAGGGGCCTGGCACCTCCGCCTTGTCCTCAGCATCTTTGAGAGATTCTCTCTCTCTCTCGCGCGCGCCCCAGCGGTAGTACCGCACTGCCTGCGGTAGTACGGCCGAAGGGTCACAAGAGGCAGTACCGCTCCACAGCGGCAGTACCGCCCGTGACCCCACTGCCGTAGTACCGATGCGCAGTCTGGCTCCTACCACCTCGATTCGAGAGGTCTTTTTCTCGTGTCGGGTTTTGCGGCACTAGTTACGGTTGTAGAGGCGGTAGTACCGTTCCAGGAGCGGTAGTCCCATTCCAGGAGCGGTAGTACCGCCCCTACCACCACGGTAGTACCACATTTGGGTCCTTCCCCTACTAGCCTCCTCAGCACGGCAGTACCGCTGGCTGGCATGGTAGTACCACTGTCCTGGCGGTAGTACCGCCCCCTCTCAGCGGTAGTACCGCCCTGTGCGGGGCTGGTTGGTGGGGGCAATGGGATTGTTGCCCCCACTATAAAAGGGAGTCCCCTTCTTCTCTCTCACTTACCTCTTCCTCCCCCAAGCTCCATTTATTGCTCAAGCTCCATTAAATGCTCCAAGCTCCATTTTCGCCCGATCTGTCTCTCTAGCCAATCAAACTTGTTGATTTGCTCGGGAGTGGTTGAGAAGGCCCCGATCTACACTTCCACCAAGGGATTTTCGATTCCCCCACTCATCCCTAGCGGATCTTGTTACTCTTGGGTGTTTAAGCACCCTAGATGGTTGAGGTCACCATGGAGCCATAGTCCATTGTGCTGAAGCTTCATGGTCTTGTTGGGAGCCTTCGATTAAGTTGTGGAGATTGCCCCAACCTTGTTTGTAAAGGTTCGGTCGCCGCCTTCAAGGGCACCAATAGTGGAATCACGGCATCTCGCGTTGTGTGAGGGCGTGAGGAGAATACGATGGCCCTAGTGGCTTCTTGGGGAGCATTGTGCCTCCACACCGCTCCAACAGAGACGTACTTCCCCTCAAAAGGAAGGAACTTCAGTATCACATCCTTGTCTTCACCGGATCCACTCTTGGTTATCTCTTACCTTTACTTGTGCTAGCTCTTTAGTGTTTCTTCCCTTTCTTGCTTGTTTGCTTGTTGTTATTGCATCATATAGGTTGCTCACCTAGTTGCACATCTAGACAACCTACTTTGATGCAAAGTTTAATTTGGTCAAGAAAAGTAAAAATTGGTAGTTGCCTATTCACCCTCCCCTCTAGTCAACCATATCAATCCTTTCAATTGGTATCAGAGCCTCGTCTCTTTATTAAGGACTTCACCGTCCAAAGAGTATGGTTGATACCGTAGACGGTGTGGAGGAACACTCCGGTGTGAATCCGATCTCGTCTACAGGAGATGGGGGAACCTCGGTCTCTCGTGAGGAGTTCAATGTGGCCTTGGAGACATTGAAAACCTCCATGATGACTGAAGTTGAAAGCATGTTTACTAAATTTCTTGAGGGGCTTAAACTATCCACCGCACTGTTGAAAGTGGGTAACCCCGCCAACAAGGTGACGGATGCTATCCCCAACAAGGGGGAAGCTAGTAGTGAAAAGGCTCCTTCTTCTAGTGGTAAGAATGGCACCGGCGTCTTTGCCCATGTGGAACCACCACTTGTTTATGGTGGACCGGTTCCTTCTACTCATTTGAATCATGCCGGTCCTCCCCCTAAGATTGTGAAAAATGAGGATTTTGATTCTTGGGTTTACCGCTTTAAACGTCATTTAAATCATGTGAACACTAACCTTTGGAGAATCATTGAAGAAGGTTTCTATCCACATGATCCAAGCAACTTCACTCCTCGGGAAGCCGCGGACAATCAATTCAATGAGAATGCTCTCTTCACCATTAAAGGTCTCATCTTCGTCCCTTCGCCTTGGCCAAAGATGCATGGCACTGTGTTGTCTCTCTCTACCGGGGAAGCGCAAGCATTGAACGCTCCAATTATGAAGTGGTACAAGATGAGGCCGATGAGTTTGCAATGAAAGAAGATGAATAACCTCGTGAGCTTTATCGGAGAGTAACCAAACTCGCGGTCTCACTACAAGATCAAGGGAGCAAGGACACGGATGACAATTGGGTCAAGCGCAAATTCCTCAAGGCAATGATGCCCTATCACAAGGCCATGTCCTTCGTCATTCGTCAAAGACCGGACTTCAACACTTTGACCTCAAGCGAAGTGTTGGATGAGTTTGTGGCCATGAACATTTTGGACAAGACCGCCGACAATGCGGTGCTCCGTTCTCAATGTGCAAAGAAGCCTAACCTGGCATTGAAGGCCAAGCTCACCGTGGAAGAAGAAGAAGAGGAAGAAGAGGAGAGCAACCCCGAAGATATGAAGTATGCATATCATGAACACATGGCACTTGCTTCAAGGCAATTTTGGAGCAAGAAAAACTCGAGGCCAAACTTTAGCAAAAACAACTCGAGTGGCACAAGGGGCAAGCAACGTGTAAGGACTTGCTACAATTGTGGCAATGTGAGTAATTTCGTTGCGGAATGCCCGTATGAGAAGTGGGAAGACAATGGTGGCAAGCTCATCCGAAAGGACAAGGCCAAGTCATTCCCCAACAAGAACAACTTCACCAAGAAGACTCCTCCCAAGGCTTTGGTTGTGCAAGAAGAGTACAATGAGGATGATGATGATGATGATGAAGATGATGAGTCGGTTGCCATGGCCTCCGTTGCCATTGCAACAACGTCACGGGTGTCTCTCTTCGACTCACCCAACGAGAGCATCACCGCCAAGTGCCTCATGGCTAAAGCCACCAACAAGGTAACCTCCAACATCAAAACTACCATCATTAATCATCCTTCCCCAACAGATAGCATTAATGAACTTGAGGGAGCTAATGTGGAGGCTAACGAGTTTGAGGCCTTTATGGTCAAACTCAAGGGAAAATCCAAGAAGGACTTTGTTGCTCTCTTGGAACAACTTGGTGAAGCCAATGACATGATAGAGGCTCACGAAGACACCATCTCTAAGATGGAAGGGCATAGTCACGACTATGCTGATGAGATTTCAGATCTTTCCAATGCTCTTGAGGAAGAGTGTGGTCTTCGTTTGGCTCTTGAGGAGTCACACAACGTTGATCATGCTAAGTTAAAGAAAGATTATGATCATGTCCTCATTGTTTCTCGTGTGCTAAATTCTGAGAAGGCCAAACTCGGGGTTGATCTTGCTAGACTCAAAGAGGAGTTTGATATACTTGACAAGGCCCACAAGGCCTTGAAGGGTATTCACGCTAGTCTCAAGGAGTCTCATGATCAACTCCAAGTGAAGCTAACTAAGGAGAGAGCAACTTTTCCTTATATTGTTTTAATTGATAATGCAAATGCTACTAACCCGTGTTGTGAGCATATACATCTTGTTGAGGAAAATGCTAAGTTGAAGGAGCAACTTGAGAGAGGTCTTGCGACTTGCATACAAGGCAAGAAGAACCTCAACGATCTCTTGATCAACCAAAAGGGAAGTGTGGTCAAGGAAGGTGTTGGGTACGTTCCCGACTCCAAGAACAGGAATAAGAATGACAAGACCAAACGACCTCCTCCCCTCATGCAAACCTTTGTGAGGGAGGGAGAGAGTGCCCCCGAGGAGAAGAAGAAGAAGAACAATGTCAAGAAGGCCAATGTCACCCCTCCCAACAAAGCCGGCGATTTTAATCCTTCTTATGTGTTATGCCGTGCTAGTGATGGGCATGTTTATGCCAAATTTGTTGGTTCTCTTCATGAGTGCATTGAATGGTCTATTTGGGTTCCAAAGACCCTTGTTACTAACATCAAAGGACCCATTACAAAATGGGTACCTAAAACCAAGCATTGATCTCTTGTAGGTGTTTGCTTTCGGTGGTGGGTCATGGTTGCTCGATAGCGGAGCTACAAATCATATGACCGGAAGCAAGGACTTCGTGGTGGACGTGCACAAGGTTCCATCTATGCCCACCAATGTCGAGTGGGGTGACGCCTCATCTTCTAAGGTATTGGGACTTGGCAAGGTGGTCATCTCTCATGATCTCACGATCGAGAAGGTCATGCTTGTTGAGTCCCTTGCATACAATTTACTTTCCGTTCGTCAACTTGCATTCATGGGCTTTGCCACTTTCTTTGATATCGATACCGTGGCCCTCTTGTGGAGCAAGGCTCTTAAAGTAGCTTTTGTTGGGCATGTCGAGAATGGTCTATATGTGATTAACTTTTCAGAGCAACCCACTAAGACCGCGACATGCCTAATGGCTAAAGTTGATGTGGGATGGCTTTGGCATCGCCGTTTAGCCCATGTCAATATGAGATCTTTGCAAAGTCTCCTCAAGGGGGACCATGTCCGTGGACTAACGAATGTTAGTTTTGCTAAAGATCGTGCTTGCAGTGCCTGTATCGAAGGAAAGCTACATGAGAAGGCTCACCCTCCCACGACGATCATTTATTCGAAGAGGCCTTTGGAGCTCCTTCACATGGATCTCTTTGGGCCACCATCTTTCTATAGTCTTGGAGGTAGGAAGTATTGCTTGGTGATTGTGGATGACTACTCAAGGTACACCTGGGTGTATTTCTTCAAGAGGAAGAGCGAGACCCAACAAACCGTCATTGACTTTGCAAATGAAGCACAACGTCAACACAATGCAAAGATCTTGACAATAAGAAGTGACAACGGCACCGAGTTCAAGAACTACACCTTGGATGAATTTCTTAGTGATGAGGGAATCAAGCATCAATATTCCGCACCCTACACCCCTCAACAAAACGGTGTTGCGGAGAGGAAGAACCGGACGTTGATGGATGCGGCAAGGACCATGATGGCGGAGTTCAAGTCTCCGTACAACTTTTGGGCCGAAGCCATCAACACCGCGTGTCATGCATCCAATCGGCTCTACCTCCGCAAGGGCTTAAACAAGACTCCATATGAGATACTCACCGGTAACAAGCCCAATCTCAAGTACTTCCGGGTATTCGGGTGTAAGTGTTTCATTATCAAGAAAGGTGTTCGGTTGTCTAAATTTGAGGCTAGAGCTTATGAGGGCATATTTGTTGGCTATGCTACAAACTCTCATGCTTACCGTGTCCTCAATAAATCCACGGGACTTATTGAGGAGACGTGTAACATGGAGTTTGATGAGAATAACGGCTCCCAAGTGGAGCAAAGTGGCACTTGTGATGTAGGTGATAAAATTCCTCCCCAAGACATAAGAAGAATGGGTGTTGGCTTTATCCTACCCATTGAGGAACCCCTTGTGGCCGAAGGAGAAGGACAAAGCTCCACTCAAGTGGAGCCATCACCAACCCAAGTCCCACACGCTGACGAAGAACAACATGAAGGCCCTCATCCTCAAGAACATGACCAAGGGCAAGATCACGCTCAAGACGGTGTTGACACATCAAGTGATGCCCAAGGTCAAGTTCTCTCCTCCGAGCAAGTTAAAGAACAAGAACAAGCCCAAGACGATGCTCAAGATGATCAAGTGACCACTCCTTGTCTCACCCCCGAGGAGGAATTAGAGCATCGTGCCGCCAAGGTTGCTTCCAAGCTCTCCACCAAGGATCATCTCATGACGAATGTGCTTGGAAGCTTAAGAAAGGGGGTAAGCACCCATAGACAATTAGCAAATTATTGTGAGCATCACGCGTTTGTCTCTTGTGTGGAACCCCACAAGGTATATGAAGCGCTAGAAGATCCGGATTGGCTCAATGCCATGCATGAAGAACTCAACAACTTCGAGCGCAACAAAGTGTGGAGATTGGTGCCAAGACCGACTGGGAATCACAATGTCATAGGAACCAAGTGGATATTTAAGAACAAGCAAGATGCCCATGGGATTATCATTCGCAACAAGGCTCGTTTGGTAGCACAAGGCTACTCCCAAGTCGAGGGTATCGAATACGGTGAAACCTTTGCTCCCGTTGCTCGTCTTGAATCCATTCGCATGTTGATTGCATATGCTTCTCATCATAACTTTAAGTTACAACAAATGGATGTGAAGAGTACTTTTCTTAATGGTCCTATTAATGAATTGGTTTACGTCAAGCAACCCCCCGGGTTCGAGGATCCCTACTTTCCCGATCATGTGTATCAACTCGATAAGGCACTCTATGGCCTTAAACAAGCCCCACGTGCGTGGTATGACCACCTTACCGAGTTGTTACAAGACCGTGGTTTTGAAGTTGGGCTAATCGACCCCACTCTTTTTTACTAAGAAGGTCAAAGGGGAGTTGTTTGTGTGCCAATTATATGTTGATGATATTATCTTTGGTTCTCCTAACAAAGCTTTCAATGAGGAATTTGCCGCTCTCATGACCTCAAAGTTCGAGATGTCCTCCATGGGAGAGTTGAAGTTCTTTCTAGGGTTCGAAGTGAAGCAAAGAAGAGAAGGAACCTTCATCAATCAATCCAAATACACTCAAGACATGCTCAAGAGATTCAAGCTAAGTGACGTCAAGCCGGCCTCCACTCCAATGCCCACCAAGTGCCAACTTGACTTAGATCCCAATGGTAAAGTGGTGGATCAAAAGGTATATCGTTCCATGATTGGATCCTTGCTTTACCTTTGTGCATCTAGACCAGACATCATGTTGAGTGTGGGAATTTGTGCATGGTTTCAAGCCGCACCTAAGGAAAGTCACTATGTGGCGGTCAAATGAATCTTTCGATATTTGGCTCATACCCCAAACTTTGGCTTATGGTACCCAAGAGGATCAAACTTCAAGCTTGTAGGGTACTCAGATTCCGATTGGGCGGGAGACAAAGTGGATAGGAAGTCCACTTCCGGAGGGTGCCAATTCCTTGGTTGCTCTTTGGTAAGTTGGTCTTCCAAAAAGCAAAGTTGTGTGTCTCTCTCGTCCACTGAGGCGGAGTATGTTGCCGCCGATAATTGTTGTGCACAACTCCTATGGATGAGGCAAACTTTAAAGGATTACGGTGTCAGTTGTGACAAAGTGCCTCTTTGGTGTGACAATGAAAGTGCCATCAAGATTTCTCTCAACCCGGTGCAACACTTCAAGATGAAGCATATTGAGATTCGGTATCACTTCATCCGGGATCACATTAGGTGAGGAGAGATCGAGCTCAACTATGTCAACACTCATGACAACCTTGCAGATATTTTCACGAAGCCCTTGGATGAAGCAAGATTTTGCGAGTTAAGGCATGAGCTAAATATCATTGATTCGAGCAATGTGGCTTGAAACCTTGCACACCCTACCATGGTCAATTTGTTGTCTAGTTTAGGTGTAGGCATGGACATAGGGGGAGTGTTGTTCTCTCAATGAACTCTCCCTCCCCCCATTATGCATAAATCGATCAAGTCTTTCACTTTAGCCATTGTTGATGGTACTTGTGCTTCAAAGACGAGTTTTGGCCATGGGCCCAAGGTTAAAATCTTCGCGGCACCATACTTTTTGACTCAAACATAGATGGCCTCGGCCACCTCCCTCGTTTGAAGAGGTGTGTCTTGGTCTTTTTGCTAGCTCTCTTTTTTCTTGCCGTTTTTGTCGTTCCTACGAGCAGAAGCCTTGTTGGTTTGGGTGCCATGGCGTGCTGGGTGGTACTACCGCTGGTGGTGCGCGGTACTACCGCTCATGAGCGGTACTACCGCCCCCAGCACGGTACTATTGCTGAGGGACGGGACTAGGGGGTTAAGTCGGGGCAGGGGGAGGTTTCTTCTCCCCCATACCCATTCACTTCGCCCCCTCTTTCCTCTTCCTCTCTCCAGCCTCCACTCGCCGCGGGAGGGCTCCGGCGGATCTCCGTCTTCGGGGCGTTCCTCTCCATTTCCTTTGGTGGAGTCGATCCCCACCCCATTCTCTTGCCATGGATGCCGGTATTGCCCCCATTCCTTCTTTCCTTTTGTCTCGTTTTCAGATCGTGTTTCTTAGGGGCAATGGTGGTTGCATCTCTAGATTTTTGGCCAAATCTAGGCTTGAGTTGGTTGGAGAAGGCAACTAGACTATCTCGATTAGAGTTTGGTAGGATTATTTTTGAATTTGGTAGGCCGATAGTGCCGGATCTGACCACGGTAGTAGGAAAACGCTGTTTCACCGCCTCGTGCTATAGGAAACTGCTGTTTCTCCGCCTCGAGCAGTATTATCGCTCTCTTTGGAGCGGTACTACTGCTTGACCTAGAGCGGTACTACCACTCCCTTTGGGGAGGTACTACCGCTTGGGGCGGTACTACCGCGGGCATATCATGGTACTACCGCCGCATGCCAATTTCCATCATTTTCCTGCCTTACCTTGATCATTTTTTTGTTGAGTTTGTTGGCTTATGCTCGTTCTTTCTGGTTGTTTTGCGTGTTCTTGTGTTTGGCTCCAGGTGATGACCATTCCGAGCAGCAAGGTCGCCGTATCAACCCCGGGCGTGCTACATCAAAACGCTACCGCACCTCAGAGCCAGCCGGTGGTTCCTCGAGCACCCAACCGCCTCCAGCAAGTGCATCTGCAAGTGTTCCTCCACCTCCTCAGCAATCGAAGCAATCCACCAACAAGCCAAAGGGGAAGACTGTGACTGAGATGACCAACAAGGAGTTTTGGTAGAAGCATCGCCGCAACCCCTATGCGGTGGACCAAGAACCCACTTTGGTCAACCGCCCGTTCTGGAACCGTTTTCAGTTTGCCATCCACTTTGATGTGATCAAGGCGAAGAAGAATCTTTTTGTTGATGTTCGCTCCATTGACACTGATGCTATGGAGAAGGACCCGGAGTACTTTGGCGAAGCCCTTCAGATGTGCACTCAGCTGAACATTCTCAGGATCATGCAATTCAACAAGGATTTCGATGCAGATTTAGTGGCTCAATTCTATGCCACCGTCCATCTTGGGACGGATGTCGAGAGGACTCTGACATGGATGACCAATGGCAAGCTGCTTTTGGTCAAGTGGAAGGCTTTCATGGAGTTACTTGATGTGGTGGATCACGGGCTTGAGACTCCTGTCGGTTTCCGCCCTCACCGCAACGCTACGTCCACCCACAAGCAAGCTCTTTGGCCCTACTGCACTGTGAAAGTTCACCCAGTAACTGAGAAGAAGACCTATGAGCTGTCTCCGTATCTGGACATTCTTCATCGCATCTTCTGTGAGACTCTCTTCCCTCGGATCGGGAATCTGGATATGGTCCACTCTTACCTCATGGACATGCTCCTTTTCTATCAGCATGAGAAGGAAGCAAGCACTGGAGAGAGCCTGGATATTTCTCATGTCATGTGGTCTGAACTTCTCTCTGTCGTGTCTGAGCGCAAGTGCCCTATATATGGTCCATTCATCATGAGGCTCATTGAGAGGGCCTGGGCACAGACTTATCCCAGAGTGTTGCTAGAAACTGGAGACTTGGTTTCTCATGAGATCGAGCGTCTGAGGAAGAAGGACAATTGGACAGCGCCTCACATAGGGGGTCCATCTGCTACTGCTGCCACAGGGGGTCCATCTGCTACTGCTGCCACAGGGGGTCCGTCGGCTGCTGCTGCTGCCATGGGGACCGAGGGTGGGGCTGCTACTGATGATCCTAAGGAGGACTTTGGCCCCTCTAGTACAGAACTGTCGTGGGCACAGAAGCTTAAGCGCAAGATGAAGAAGCTTTTCTGCATGGAGTCTCATGGTCAGTACATGACTCATGTGGCAGAGAAGCATGCCGGGACGCGCCACAAGGAGCTCATGCGTCAGATGGGAGCAATAGTTGCCAGTGGGTCTGAGGGTCAGATCACTAAAGAGGAGGACTGGATTCATCAGAATTGCCATTGGACCGACTCCGATGCCGAGCAGTTATCGACCCACGATGAAGATGCAGAGATGTGATGTTCGAGATCGTCTTCTTCCCATCACCTGGAGTCGTAGCGTCACTCTTTGCCCTTTTTTTTTGGTGTCTCACTGCCAAATGGGGAGAGAGTGTAGGGATTTGTGTTATTGCCGTGCTTTGAGTCGTTGAGTCGTCTTATGGTTTCTTGTGTGTTCTCTCGGTGTCTTTATTTGGTTTGGTTTGGTGTGAGACCTAAGTTCTAGACATATTGTGTGAGACATATGCTCCCTATCGCTACCTTTTTAATTATGTCTTTTTAGAGTACTGTAGTTTATTATGAGATGCATGCTTGTCCTGTTTATTCTCTTCTCTCATATATCTTGTGCTTAGTATTGTTGGACTATAAAATATAGGGTGAGTGTTGATCCGAATGTGTGTGTCGTGCCATATCTTGGTGCACACATTCTAGGGGAGCCCGTCTATATTTTGTAGTTCTTAGTTTTCTTCGTTTTATTTCTTTTCCTTGCGCAAATCCCTAGTTGTCATCAATCCACCAAAAAGGGGGAGATTGTTACGGCATATCTCTCTCAAGGTAGTTTTGGTGATTGATGACAACATGTTTGCGGACTAATCGTGTGCTTTGAATAATTCATAGATTCTCCCCTGGCACGAGACGCTTTCTTCCCCTCGGAGTGTATTTCAAGACGGTGTAGCTCTTTCGTTTCTTTCTCGGTGGACTAGTTGCATAGAGGGCACCGTACTATCAAGAGGGGGTCCGCTGGGGTATTGCATGGGTGGAATCATCACATACACATCAGCTTCTCACCCTCCGAGCATCTCCTTTCCATTGAAGAGATCTCTCCTCTCTTCCTTGTCCTGTCTGGGTCCAAGCGGTAGTACCGCGCAACCCAATGGTAGTACCGCTGAGGAGCCAAGCGGCAGTACCGCTCCACGGCGGTAGTGCCGCCCGTGGCTCCACAGCAGTAGTACTGCTGGGGGCCTGGCACCTCCGCCTTGTCCTCAGCATCTTTGAGAGATTCTCTCTCTCGCGCGCTCCCCAGCGGTAGTACCGCACTGCCTGTGGTAGTACGGCCGAAGGGTCACAAGAGGCAGTACCGCTCCACAGCGGTAGTACCGCCCGTGACCCCACTGCCGTAGTACCGCTGCACAGTCTGGCTCCTACCACCTTGATTCGAGAGGTCTTTTTCTCGTGTCAGGTTTTGCGGCACTAGTTACGGTTGTAGAGGCGGTAGTACCGTTCCAGGAGCGGTAGTACCGCCCCTACCACCGCGGTAGTACCGCATTTGGGTCCTTTCCCTACTAGTCTCCTCAGCACGGCAGTACCGCTGGCTGGCGTGGCAGTACCGCTGTCCTGGCGGTAGTACCGCCCCCTCTCAGCGGTAGTACCGCCCTGTGCGGGGCTGGTTGGTGGGGGGCAACGGGATTGTTGCCCCCACTATAAAAGGGAGTCCCCTTCTTCTCTCTCACTTACCTCTTCCTCCCCCAAGCTCCATTTATTGCTCAAGCTCCATTAAATGCTCCAAGCTCCATTTTCGCCCGATCTGTCTCTCTAGCCAATCAAACTTGTTGATTTGCTCGGGAGTGGTTGAGAAGGCCCCGATCTACACTTCCACCAAGGGATTTTCGATTCCCCCACTCATCCCTAGCGGATCTTGTTACTCTTGGGTGTTTGAGCACCCTAGACGGTTGAGGTCACCACGGAGCCATAGTCCATTGTGGTGAAGCTTCTCGTCTTGTTAGGAGCCTCCGATTAAGTTGTGGAGATTGCCCCAACCTTGTTTGTAGAGGTTCGGTCGCCGCCTTCAAGGGCACCAATAGTGGAATCACGGCATCTCGCATTGTGTGAGGGCGTGAGGAGAATACGGTGGCCCTAGTGGCTTCTTGGGGAGCATTGTGCCTCCACACCGCTCCAACGGAGACGTACTTCCCCTCAAAAGGAAGGAACTTCGGTAACACATCCTCGTCTTCACCGGATCCACTCTTGGTTATCTCTTACCTTTACTTGTGCTAGCTCTTTATTGTTTCTTCCCTTGCTTGCTTGTTTGCTTGTTGTTATTGCATCATATAGGTTGCTCACCTAGTTGCACATCTAGACAACCTACTTTGATGCAAAGTTTAATTTGGTAAAGAAAAGTAAAAATTGGTAGTTGCCTATTCACCCCCCCCCTCTAGTCAACCATATCGATCCTTTCAAAGTCCCACCATCATACGTTCTGAAAAACAACCAGAAGAACCTGCCCATGAAGCCCCACCAGAGATTCCTGACCTTTCCGGTGACCAGACAAAACTCAATCCTTTGAGTACTGAATCTTCAAGCCCACTTAAACCGTCGGAGACACATACCGACGATGTTATGATTACTGGCACCGGCTTTACAGAACCGGGAAATCCAACTGTCTTGGCCAAACACTCCACTAAACAAGAGTTTATTGAAAAACGGAGAGTGAGATTTGATGTTGCCCACTATTCTCAATTGAGCAGCAGTGAGGTACTCTCTGGCTACCTCAACCAAGTACATACCAGCCGCGATCTTGATATCGATATGGTGAAGCAGATGCATAAAAAATATGAGGTATGAATTCCGGCTTAAGTACGTATGCATATCCGGTCAGCCCCCAAGTCTACTGTGTATAATAGAATTGAATATGTTGTAGACTTTAGAATAGCAATGAGTATAAAGCTTCTTTGAGAAAAAAAGTCGTCTTTCACTTATACCAATTTTTAATGATCAACACTGCATCTGTAGCCCCCAAGGGCCGGTTTAATCAGCATGAATGAACCGATACTCATCATTGTTTAAAGATCAAAAATTACTCATGTAGCCCCCATGAACCGGATGTGGTTGTCTGCAGCACTGCCGGGTCATCACAAAGTAGTAATGAAATATGAGCAAATATGCATTAGCCCCCAAGTGCTAAGTACTGTTGCTTGCAAAGTGCTTGGGACTTAGTCATATAAACCGCTGTAGAAGAACTCTTCAGTAGGCATTAGCCCCCAAGTGCCAAGTGTTGTTGCTTGCAAAAGGCTTGGGACTTATATTCCTGTAATCCGGATATAAATGTGTTTGTAACTATGTGTTTTTACAGGACACCACTACTGAACTTCAATCACAATTGGCTGATGCAAAGACCCGGCTGGAGAATCAAGAATCTGAGACCCGGAAAGCAGATTCAAAATTCCAATTCAGCGTGGCTGAAACGGAAAAACTGAAAACCAGTTTTGAGGCTGAAAGAAATACCTGGGCTGAGGAAATGATTGCTTTGATGCAGTGGGCTGAAAAAGCTGAAGTGGCTCTTCAAGAGGTGACCACTGAGCTTACCGGTTTAAAGCACCGTGTATCCCAGATGGTTTCTGCTATCTTTGGTGAGTCGCCTTACCAGCATTCAACTTGAATCTCTTTGCTTGATATTATAAAACGCCACTGATGATTCCACAATTGTTATTTAGGTCCAAGGAGCTGCAATCTTAGTCAAGATATGCTGGTGAAGCTGAAAGCCGTATATATGCTTGTTGAACAGCTGTATACTGGAGCTCAGGGCACGCTAGCCACAATTTCACCAACAAAACAAGGACCCAATCTGCTGAGCGATGTCTTGAAAAAATTGTCAATTCTTCCTGCAAGGATTCAAGATATCAAACGGTCATGTGCAAGAACCGGTGTCGTGACAGCCTTGAGCGATGATAAGGCATGGGTACCAGAGCTAGACCCGGATGAGGTAACTACTAGGTATCCAAGTTCGAAAAAGATGGTACTGCTTTTGATCAGAAGGACTTCGATGCCTGCGTGAAGAAAATACGTCCTGTGGTGAATCTAATTGCTGATGAGACAAATCTATCCAAGTATCAACCGGCTTATGATGCAGAGAATCAAAAGAAACCCACACCATCTTATAAAGTGATGGATCTGATTCCTCCAATTCATAAGCATACTTTCGCCCCTGAAGTTGACTCGTGGAATCTTATAGATGATGAAGTTGAATTCCATGCCTTACGTGGCATTGATTGGTCATCACCAGACTTTCAGACGGCGGAGGAGGACGAAGAACCAGAAAAGGATGATCCAGAAGCTTCAAGTCGCCAAGACCAAGAAGATTGATCCACTGGGCGGTTCAAATATTTGAACTTTGGAAAACACTTGATCTTTTTGGCTCACTGAGTCATGTAATAAGCTAGTTAAACTTTGATATGTCGTGTCATCGTGCTCGTTTTTGCTTTGTGCCACACCGTTTGATCCGCCATTTGAAGAGTGTGTCACTTTATGCTTATGATAACGTCAATTTGTGCAGATGAGATTTTATCGTTACCCTGCACACAAGTAAATCACAATTGCCCTGGCGGTTTACCGCGGGCGGGTCATAATACCCCATATAAAACCACTACTGATGAAAACAATTTATAACCAGGGCCGGTACAATCATGATAAAAAGAATATCACAACTGTAATTAAAAACAGTCGGCTTACGATACCATTGCAGTAAGGGTGATAACCCAAAATTTAGAAAACGATACATCCAACTGCTTAACATCATAATATGTTGGCACCTTATACAGCAAAGGGTAGTAACACTATTTTTGAACAGGAAAACCCCCAAGTATGGCGTATGAACCGGACCAAGAGGGATATTTATAGTTATGCTTCAAATATGAGCAAGAAGCCCCCAAGTGGTCCTAACCTAGTTTGAAAATCAGCTCCTGCAATATAAACAAATATATCTATGCATGCATGCTATGATGATGTAATGATGATGCAATGTATGATGCAATATGATGATGTGTGTGTATGATGACAAAAGTACTTTAATGAAATTAGCATGATAACCACTAGAGTATTTATAGCTATGCTTCAAATACGAGCAGGAAGCCCCTAAGTGGTTTGTGAGCATGGCGTATGAGCCGGACCAGGAGGGATATGTACAGTTATGCTTCGAATACGAGCAGGAAGCCCCCAACTGGTCAAACTTATGGCATTGTGCCGATCAAGAGGGATTATTCACAGCTATGCTTCAAATACGAGCAGGAAGCCCCTAGTGACCATAATTCTGGCATTGCACCGATCAAGTGGGATTATTCACAGCAATGCTTTGAATACGAGCAGGAAGCCCCCAAGTGACCATAATTGTGGCATTGCGCCGATCAAGTGGGATTATTCACAGCTATGCTTCGAATACGAGCAGGAAGCCCCCAAGTGACCATAATTGTGGCATTGTGCCGATCAAGAGGGATTATTCACAGCTGTGCTTCGAATATGAGCAGGAAGCCCCCAAGTGACCATTGGTAGTAAAATAGACTTATTATCCTTTGAGATGAAATGACCAGAGACCCTGTATTAACAGGGGTACCATCTTTATTATAACCATCATAATATATACATTGTCAAGATATGTACATTGTAAGAGCCGGCGGCTCAAGTGTAGTAAGGCCGAAGATGAGCAATATTTCACTGTCGACGGGTCTCCTCCTCCGATGTGCGTGAGTCCTTGTGGTCTCGAACATCGAGAAGGTAGTATGATCCATTGTTCAGATTCTTGCTGACCACAAAAGGCCCTTCCCAAGGTGGGGATAGTTTATGCATATCAGTTTGACCCTGAATAAGCCGAAGCACCAAGTCACCTTCTTGAAAGGTTCTAGTCTTTACCCGACGGCTGTGATAACGACGCAAATCTTGTTGATAAATTGCTGATCGAGCTGCCGCGAGGTAACGCTCCTCATCTAATAGGTCAAGTGCATCTTGACGTGCCTTTTCATTATGAGCTTCAACGTAAGCCGCCACACGCAGCGAATCGTGACAGATATCGCTGGGGAGAACCGCCTCTGCTCCATATACCATGAGATCTGTTGGGGGTGGTATTAATGCTCCATAACACGGAAGGTAACTCCTCCACCCAACAACTTGGTGTCCTTTGTAAGGGAACCATAAGCCGGGGCTTGATGCCTTTCAGGATCTCTTGACTAGCTCTCTTTGCTTGACCATTAGACTGGGAGTGAGCCACTGATGATACATCAAGCCGGATGTATCCACGTTGACAAAATTCCTCCATGGCCCCCTTGGATAGATTAGTGCCATTATCAGTTATAATACTGTGGGGAAAGCCAAAGCGGAAAATCACCTTTTTCATCAATTGAACCGCCGTCGCCGTGTCACATTTACTGACCGGCTCTGCTTCAACCCACTTTGTAAACTTATCGACCGCCACTAGGCGATGCATCTTTTTGTCTTTAGACCTTTTGAAATGTCCAGCCATATCAAGCCCCCAGATTGCAAACGGCCAAGTAATTGGAATCATCCTCAACTCTTGAGCCGGCACATGGGCGCGTCACGTGAACTTCTGACAACCATCACATCTACTAACTAGATCTTCCGCATTAGCATGCGCTGTCAGCCAATAGAACCCATGACGAAAAGCTTTGGCTATGAGAGATTTAGACTCGGCATGATGACCACAATCCCCTTCATGAATCTCTTGTAGAATCTCATAGCCTTCTTCAGGAGAAACACAACATTGAAACGCCCCTATGACACTATGATGGTGCAATTCTCCATTGACAATAGTCATTGACTTAGACCATCGGGTTATCTATCTGGCCAAAGTTTCATCCTCAGGTAACTCGCCCGGGTCATATAAGCCAAATATGGAACTGTCCAATCAGGAATCGCATGAAGAGCCGCCACCAGTTGTGCTTCTGGGTCAGGAATAGCTAGATCCTCCTCTATAGGCAATTTAACAGAAGGGTTATGCAGAATATCTAGGAAAGTGTTAGGTGGCACCGGCTTACGCTGAGACCCTAACCAGCTTTAAGCATCAGCCACCTCATTTTTCCTGCGATCAACATGTTCAACTTGATAACCCTTAAAGTGACCCGCAATAGCATCAACCTCACGACAGTAAGCCTCCATGAGTGGATCTTTAGAATCCTAAGTGCCAGAAACTTGCTGAGCCACGACATCTGAGTCACCGAAACACCGCACCCGGCTTAAACTCATCTCCTTAGCCATCCGAAGACCATGGAGCAGGGCCTCATACTCAGCTGCATTGTTAGTACAAGGGAAGATCAGCCGGAGAACATAAGAAAAATTATCACCTTGTGGGGAAGTTAATATAACTCCAGCCCCCGAGCCTTCCAACTGCCTGGATCCATCAAAGTGAATAGTCCAATACATGTTATTTGGCTTCTCCTCGGGCGTATGTAACTCTGTCCAATCATTGATGAAATCCACAAGTGCTTGAGACTTGATGGCTATATGGGGCACATACTTTAAACCATGAGGCCCAAGCTCAATGGCCCACTTGGCTACCCGACCTATGGCTTCTCTGTTTTGAATTATATCCCCTAAGGATGACCCAAAAAATATTCGTTAAGTTTCCGGGTAGCCATAAAAACCCCATACACCAACTTCTGCCAATGTGGATACCTCTGTTTAGACTCAATAAGGACCTCGCTGATGTAGAAAACCGGTCGTTGAACCAGATATTCTTTGCATGTTTCCTTCCTTTCCACCACAATGGCAACACTAACAGCTCGGCTATTGGAGGCCACATATAATAGCAAGGGATCCTTGTCAATGGGAGCAGCAAGAACTGGTAGCTCAACCAATTGTTTCTTCAAGGCCTCGAATGCCTGATCAGCAGCATCACTCCAGACAAAGTGATTTGTCTCCTTCATCATCTCGTACAGATGAATAGCCTTCTCCCCCAACCGGCTTATAAACCGGCTTAAGGCTACAATACGACCCGCCATGCGCTGAACATCATTAATACACGCCGGCTTAGCCAAAGAGGTGATTGCTTTTATCTTTTCTAGGTTAGCCTCAATACCCTGTTCTAAAACTAGAAAACCCAAAAGCTTCCCAACTGGCACACCAAAAACACACTTGGTCGGGTTAAGCATCATCTTATAAACCCAGAGGTTGTCAAAGGTTTTCTTCAAGTCATCAATCAGAGTCTCCTTCTTCCTAGATTTCACCACAATATCATCCACATAGGCATGAACATTACTCCCAATTTGACTATGACGACAATTCTACACACATCGTTGGTAAGTCGCCTGGGAGAAGGCTCCAAACGGAGTGATGAAAGTTGTCTTCTCCTGGTCCTTAACTGCAATCTTGATCTGATGATAACCAGAATAAGCATCCAAAAAACTCAAATGCTCACAACCCACCGTAGCATCAATAATCTAATCAATACAAGGGAGAGCAAAGGGATCAGCCGGACAAGCCTTATTTAAGTCCGTGTAATCCACACACATACGCCAAGTGCAGTTCTTCTTAAGCAGCAGCACCGGGTTTGCCAACCACTCAGGATGAAAAACTTCAACAATGAACCCAGCCGCCAAGAGCTGGCCACTTCTTCTCCAATGGCCTTACGCCTCTCTTCATTAAAACGGCGAAGAAACTGCTTGACCGGTTTAAACTTTGGATCAATATTAAGAGTGCGCTCAACGAGTTCCCTCGGTACACCTGGCATGTCAGAAGTTTTCCATGCAAAGATGTCTCAGTTCTCACGGATGAACTCGATGAGAGCTCTTTCCTATTTTGGATCTAGATTAGCACTAATGTTGAACTGCTTGGATGAATCGCCAGGAACGAAATCAACTAGTTTGGTGTCATCTGCCGACTTAAACTTCAAGACCGGATAATGCTCTGTAGTTGGCTTTTTCAGAGAGGTCATATCTGCCTGGTCAACATTGTCTTTATAAAACTTCAACTCCTCTATTGCGCAGATAGACTCAGCGTAAGCAGCGTCACCTTCTTCACACTCCAAGGCTATCTTGCGACTCACATGCACTGTTATAGTGCCCTTGTGACCTGGCATCTTTAGCTGCAAGTAAACATAACAAGGCCTTGCCATAAACTTAGCATAAGCCGGCCGCCCAAACAGAGCATGATAAGGGATCTTGATCTTAACCACTTCAAAGGTCAACGTCTCAGATCTCGAATCATAATCATCTCCAAAAGCAACCTCCAGGGCTATCTTACCACTGGGTACACCGACTTACCAGGCACCACACCATGAAAGACAGTATTTGACGGTTTAAGATTCTTATCAGTCAACCCCATGCGATGAAAAGTTTAATAATAAAGGATATTAATGGTGCTACCTCCGTCGATGAGCACCTTAGTGAATTTATATCCTCCAACCTGAGGCGCCGCCACCAAAGCCAAGTGACCCACATTATCAACCTTGGGCGGGTGATCCTCACGACTCCATACAATGGGCTACTCAGACCAGCGCAAGTAACGGGGAACTGTCGGCTCAACGGCGTTCATATCCCTTTTATGGAGCTTCTAGTCACGCTTGCATAAACTTGTGGTGAAGACATGGTACTGCGCACTATTCAACTACTTCGGGTTACTCTAATACCCAGATTGTTGTTGCTGATTCCCTTGACTAGACTGTTGATGATAGCCACTCTGATTGCCTTGATTGCTTGGGTGACCCTGGAAACCGGAATTAGAACTGCCACCACCATGACCCGGACCATGAAAGCTGGAACCTGAGCTGTCGCCCGGCCCATGATTGTTCTGGAAAAAATGTGCATTTTTGAACTCCTTCATAATTTGGTAGTCTTTCTAGAGGTGACTAGACGTTCTTTCCCACGTACCATGCTTTCGGCAAGGCTCATTCATCATCTGCTCAAGATGGACATTTCCCCCTCCTCATCGAGGAGGTGTCTTTCCCTTACGACTCTGACCATTATCCTGTGTGTTGGTGTTGGCCACAAAATCTGAATTACCATCTGCTTTGCGCTTTCCATTGCCCCCCTGACTCGCCGGGTTATGATCCTGGCCCTTGGCGTTGCCACTCTTTTTTACCTTTCCCATCTTTTCATCATCAGACTCGGGGTCCTTGGTACTATTAGAGTCGGCATATTTAATCAGAGTTGTCATCAGTTCCCCCATGTCATTGCAGTGGCGCTTGAGTCGCCCTAGCTTCTGTTTAAGAGACAAGAAACGGCAATTTTTCTCCAACATTAGGACCACCGGGCCGGCATTAATGTTATCCGACTAGTGCAAGATGGCTTTCACCCCGTGCACCCAATGAGTTGTTGACTCGCCCTCTTCTTGAGCATAGGCATCTAAGTCGACAATTGACATGGGCTGCTTGCACGTATCTTTGAAATTCTGGATGAATCGGGCCTTTAACTCAGCCCACGACCCAATGGAATTAGCAGGCAGTCCTTTTAACCAAGTACGGGTCATTCCCTCTAGCATCATGTTGAAGTATTTGGCACATGCGGCATCGCTAACTTCCAGCAGCTCCATGGCCATCTCATAACTCTCAATCCACGCCTTGGGGGGTTATGCCGGCTGTGTAGTTGGGTACTTTACGAGGTCCTTGGAAATCCTTGGGCAGACGTTCATTACGAAGAGCCTGCACTAAACATGGTACACCCGTGCTTCCAGTGGTCGCGCCTGCCTCCACCGAAGTTGTCGGATAAACCATAGATGGTTGGTGAGCCGCATACTGAGCCGCTAGCTCAGCCTCCTGACATGCTCTATCCTGATCCATCAGGGCCTGAGTATTACGGGATGGGTCATGTCCACGTGGCGGGTTACGATGCTTCTTACTACTTGACACCGTTAGGGAATCCATGTGTCTGCTATAACTATGGCTTGGGCGAGGGGTTGAATGGATCCTCTCACATAGGTATGGCAATTTTATCCATGGATCTGGATACCCATGGAAATCCGGCCCAGTTGGGCAAGGGTATGGGGCACATTTCTGTCCATGTGTCCATGGATATGGATACCCACGAATAGTCGGGTTGGGCATGGTTATAATTTGTGCTCCATGGATATCCAATAGATACTCGTATGACATGTGGGGCCATATACCAGTGATAGTAGAAAGAGCGAATCAATAGGAAATGGTAGGCAATATGCAACTGGTGCCATAAGCTATATGCTACAGAATCAACCTCTGGTATGTCACACTTGAGGACTCATCGTATTACTTGTTGCCTACTTATGCATGTAGTTTTTGTTGCTATTTGTGAGTGAATGATGATGAGTTAATTTGACCTTGGGGAAGGCTTCATGCTGACTTTTCTATGCCCATGGAACTCCATGGGTATGTGGGTATCCAACGGGTTTGGGCATGGGCACAAGTTGTGCCCATGGATAATTTGGTGAATGGACAGAGGGCAGGAAGTTGGGTCATGGGTTGGATTTGGACCAGCGTCACCCGCCCCAAACCCGACCCATTGTCATCCCTACTCTCACGGCTGTACGAATAAGCCACCTACTACACCAATGTTGTCTGAAGAAGTTCACTAGCCCTCCGTGTTTCAATCGCAACTGGAGACTCGCCTTCGACTGGGAGAGCCGCCAATCATGACGCCGCCATGATCATGTTATCCAAAGGGTTAGAATAATGACTCGGTGACGTCGGCACATGTTGTGGCGGGATATTGTTCTGACGAGGCAGGTCCGTCGCGCGTGGTTGAACCGGCGCTCCAGGCGCGGCTACTGCCCTGTTCACCCCTGGCGGGTCATTGGTCCCCGCATCGGGTGTGTTGAAGAGGTTCATTGCCTCGTAAACCGGAGGTAGACGACTTTGGTGCCTTCTCCTTAAGAACTCATTTAAAGCATTCTGATCCAACGAGAGACAGAAGGAATCAGCCTGGATTTGTTGCGCCTGAGCATCCAAAACGGCTCGTTCCGCAGTCATCCTTGCGTCCTCTGCTACCAGATCTTCCTTGGCCTGAGCTATCTCATCTCGTAGTTTTGCAACTTCCGCATTATGCTGATTTTGATTTGTCGGGTTAACCTCTACCGTCAACAATGTTGTCAAAGCGTCCAATAAGTAAGACAAGACCTGAGCCGGCTGGCGCGCAGGGCCTCCTGCCCCAGCCGTTGTTGCTGCTGCTGACCCGGAAACCATTGCCGCTGCAGCCGAAGAATTCAGCCCTGACTGTGTACCAGCCATGAAAATTGTGACCCTATTTGGAGGCTCATAGGGGCCCGGAATATTGTTGCCATCAGAAAAGCCCCAAGCCGGCCGTCTTGCAGCTGATACATTGAATTAGTCTCACCGGTGGACGATTCACCATCAGAGTAGACGGCCGTCTCACCTCCATACACGGATCCTTCCTCAAACTCCGCCCCATGGATGAACCCAACGAAGGCGCACTTCATTGTTGGTTGAACTCGGGCAGGTCATGCACGCTGAGGCGTTTCGATGATGTTGGTGCAGGTGTCCGGCTCAGGGCCTGGTTCGCTGATCTTGCCGATGAAGACGTGAATTCCACCAAAGGGGACCCGGTACCCGTACTCAATTGAGCCAGCCTCGGGGCCCCAGCAAGCATCGTCGATGTAGAGCTTGCTGCGATGACTCTTGGTTATCCGGCCCACAACATATCCCTTGATCCCTTCGGAGTTGCCCTTCAAGAACTCGAAACCACCGTGCGAGGGCCCCACGGTGGGCGCCAACTGTCGTGGAATTGTCACAGCAGATATCCTAGTGTGAGGACTTAGTCGTGGATCCATCGCACTAGGTTAGCTTAAAGGGGTTAAACGGGACAAAGGACATAGGAGTTTATATTGGTTTGGCCCCTTGCGGTGAAGGTAAAGGCCTAATTCAGTTTGGGGCGGTATTGCTTATGTCTTGATTACTAGGGAGCGAATATTCTTGACCTAGCTTTCGATCTGTTGTCTCTTGCCCTAAGCCGTCATGGTTCGTCCCTTTATATACACAGGTTGACACCCAGCGGCTCTATCAGTCCCGGCCGGTTCATAACAACGTGTCCGGCTTGGTGACCAAATACATATGCCTTACAATACAAGTCATACACATATATGGCGGTTTACACTTATGGGCTTTAAGCCACCTCTGGGCCTTGGGCCCTTT
The DNA here is from genome assembly GCF_002162155.2 of Triticum dicoccoides. Classification (NCBI taxonomy): domain Eukaryota; kingdom Viridiplantae; phylum Streptophyta; class Magnoliopsida; order Poales; family Poaceae; genus Triticum; species Triticum dicoccoides. Next base: position 412,971,749 of record NC_041386.1, on the reverse strand, counting down.
AACGATTCTTCATAGTGAACCGACATCTTCAGCATCTTTACAGGATTTATCTTAATAGACCGCCATGGCTTAACCCGGCCCCTCCTGGGCGGGTTAACCCAATAGTTATATCCCCAACAATCGCCACTTCACACAATAGTTAAATAAGGCATACATCATCCAAAATATACACATAGACCGGCTACGGTCAAATCCAAATGAAAAGGAAGATAACCCCAAATGCTAGATCCCCGATCGTCCCAACTGGGCTCCACTATTGATCATCAGGAAATGAAACATAGTAACGACCAAGGTCCTCGTAGAACTCCCACTTGAGTTTAGTAGCATCACCTGCACTGGTATCATCAGCACCTGCAACTATTTTGGTAGTATCTGTGAGTCACGAGGACTCAGCAATCTCAAAACCCACGAGATCAAGACTATTTAAGCTTATGGGTACGATATGGTAATGAGGTGGAGTTGCAGCAAGCACTAAGCAAAAATATGGTGTCTAACATACGCAAATAAGAGTAAGATGAGAACCTACGCAACGATGGTGAAGCTAGAAGTGATCAAGGAGTGATCCTGAAACTACTTACGTTCAAACATAACCCAAACCATGTTCACTTCCCAGACTCCGCCAAAAAGAGACCATCATGGCTACACACGCAGTTGATTCATTTTAATTAAGTCAAGTCTCAAGTTCTCTACAACCGGATATTAACAAATTCCCATCTGCCACATAACTACGGGCACGACCCTCGAAAGTTTATACCCTGCAGGGGTGTCCCAACTTAGCCCATCACAAGTTCTCACGATCAACGAAGGATATTCCTTCTCCCAAAAAGACCCAATCAGTCTCTGAATACCGGTTACAAGACATTTCAACAATGGTAAAACAAGACCAGCAAGACCGCCCGAATGTGCCGACAAATCCCGATAGGAGCTACACATATATCGTTCTCAGGGCACACCGGATGAACAGTACATACAGCAACCGAAGACCCCTGGTGAAGGGGTGGCACCGCAAGTGGCTCTAGGTTGGACCAACACTCAGAGGAGCACTGGCCCGGGGGGTTAAATAAAGATGACCCTTGGCTTTGCAACTCCCAAGGGAAAAAGGCTTAGGTTGTTAGGCAAATGTAAAACCAAGGTTGGGCCTTGTTGGAGGAGTTTTATTCAAAGTGAACTATCAAGGGGTCCCATAACCCCAACCGCGTAAGGAACGCAAAATCAAGGAACATAACACCGGTATGACAGAAACTAAGGCGGCAAGAGTGGCACAAAACACCAGGCAAAAGGACAAGCCTTCCACCCTTTTCCAAGTATATAGATGCATTAATTAAATAAGAGATATAGTGATATCCCAACATATCCATGTCCCAACATGGAACAACCTGCAAGGCACCTGCAACTAGCAACGCTATAAGAGGGGCTGAGTAAAAGCGGTAACTTAGCCAAACAACGGCTTGCTAGGAAGGTGGGTTAGAGGCTTGACATGGCAATATGGGAGGCATGATAAACAAGTGGTAGGTAGCGCGACATAGCGATAGAACGAACAACTGGCAAGCAAAGATAGAAGTGATATCGAGGGTAATGGTCATCTTGCCTGCAAAGTTCTCCGAGTTGTCGAAAGCTTGCTCCTTGTTAGCGTACTCAACAGGTTCCTCGTTCACGAACTCGTCTCCCGGATATACCCAAAGCAAGAACACAAGCAACGGAACAATAATCAATCACGGTGCAATGCACAAGCAACATGATGCGATACATGGCATGGAATGCAAGGTATGATGTGCAATGCATATGGGTACTCCAAAAGGGAAAGGATGGTCAAGGAATCAACTTGGAAAACTAAGTATGTCGCTGGAAAGACAAGGTGATTTCGGTCAAAATCGATATAAGGATCACCGGAAACGGATGCACGGTTTGCAAATGACAAGCAAAACAAGAATGATGCAAAATAGTGATTAACAGCATCATAGCACTTAGAATGCAACAATAAACTATGCTACAGCACTCCAACATAGGAACAAAGAACATGACCATAAAGTACAGGTGAAGCTCTACAAATCATGAACACTGAACTCCCGCTAGTTCTCAACAGAACAAGCTCAAAATAGTATGGCAAAAATGAAAAATGATATCAGCTTCACACACTTAGAGAAAATACTAATCATGTCAAAACAACATCAGGAAGCAATGTTTAGAGCTAACAAACAACATGCTACAAGAACATATCATGGCAAACAAAGGCATGGCATGATAGTACTAAGAGCACAGAACAAAATTGCCTTACTGAAATTTACCAAAAGATGCATAGAAAAGATGGTAGCACCCATGCAAACATGGCAAGTTATATGAACAGTTTCAGACTTAGAAGAAAAAGAGCATGGCAGGAACAGATTCATGATAGCAACTTTGCAAGCTCAATTCACTCACCACAAAGCATTTCATGGCATAAAAAGGTAACCAAATTGAAATATACATATTCAAGAAGCTAAGAATGGCGAGTAAAAGTTCATAGGGTACATGCATCACTAGCAAAACACATGGCAATATTGAATCTCATGTTAACAATCTGTGAGGAACAATATTTAGCAAAAGAAGAGCATGGTAATGACATGGTAGACTACTCCATAATTACAACTAGAGGCATGAATCGATAGAGCAATACCACATCTTCAAAACATGATTACTGAACTACCTCAAAATGTGCATGGATCTCATGGTAGCAACATGGCAACATGGCATCAAAATGTAACAGGAAAATAACTTAGAAAAAACTAAGTGTATGAAATCAGCAACATTACATACCCTACTTTGCATGCTTGTGCTAGTCACCACATATCCCATAAAAATACAAGACTTGCACCCCTGTAAAGATGGCATGATGGAGCTCATAAAACATGTAGACATCATGCTCATAGGATGCACACACGATGCAACCAAAATGACAAATCATCAAGTTCTGTTAAGTTCCAGTAGACAACATCATATAGCACTTTTGCAACGATGATTAGGGCATCAATATGGATAGTAACATGCATGCAAATGGCACAACCATGAAGAGCATCACGAGGCGAACATTTTGATATATCATGTGCACAAATCGGATTTATGAGCAATGAGATATGACATGATGAACAGGGCACCAAATTGTTAGGGACTTGGGGGGGGGATGAGGTCAACCTCTCCAGATCTAGGGTTCGGGCATGACTCCCGAGGTGCGGTGGATCTCGACGGAGAAGCCTCGCCGGAGAGAGGAAAGCGGCGGTCGGAGTGGTCGGGGGAGGAGGCCGGAGTTGAGGGAGCCAGATCCGGTGGGGCAACAGCGACGATGGCGGCGGAGGAGGCGGCGCGGCGACCGGTGGCGGGGTTCGGCGAGGTCGGCGGCGGGCTGTGGCGGCCGACGATGCATGGGGTTGGTGGTGGAGGGTGGCGCTCCACGGCGGCGCTGGGTGCTACCTCTTGAGCACTTGCGTTGGTTTTCCCTTGAAGAGGAAAGGATGATGCAGGAAAGTAGCGTAAGTATTTCCCTCAGTTTTTTAGAACCAAGGTATCAATCCAGTAGAAGGCCACTCACGAGGCCCTCGCACCTACACAAACAAATAAATCCTCGCAACCAACGCGATAAGGGGTTGTCAATCCCTACACGGTCACTTACGAGAGTGAGATTTGATAGATATGATAAGATAATATTTTTGGTATTTTTATGATAAAGATGTAAAGTAAAATAAATGGCAAAGGAAATAACTAAGTATTGTAAGATTAAAATGATGGAAGATAGACCCGGGGCCATAGGTTTCACTAGTGGCTTCTCTCAAGAGCATAAGTATTTACGGTGGGTGAACAAATTACTGTTGAGCAATTGACAGAATTGAGCATAGTTATGAGAATATCCAGGTATGATCATGTATATAGGCATCACGTCTGAGACAAGTAGACCGACTCATGCCTGCATCTACTACTATTACTCCACACATCGACCGCTATCTAGCATGCATCTAGAGTATTAAGTTCAAGAGAATAGAGTAACGCTTTAAGAAAGATGACATGATGTAGAGGGATAAACTCATGCAATATGAAATAAACCCCATCTTGTTATCCTCGATGCCAACAATACAATACGTGCCTTGCTGCACCTACTGTCACTAGGAAAGGACACTGCAAGATTGAACCCAAAGCTAAGCACTTCTCCCATTGCAAGAAAGATCAATCTAGTAGGCCAAACCAAACTGATAATTCGAAGAGACTTGCAAAGGTAACCAATCATACATAAAAGAATTCATAGAAGATTCAAATATTGTTCATAGATAAACTTGATCATAAACCCACAATTCATCGGTCTCAACAAACACACTGCAAAAGAAGATTACATCGAATAGATCTCCAGAAGAGAGGATGGAACTTTCTATTGAGATCCAAAAAGAGAGAAGAAGCCATCTAGCTAATAACTATGGACCCGAAGGTCTGAGGTAAACTATTCACACCTCATCGGAGAGGCTATGGTGTTGATGTAGAAGCCCTCCGTGATAGATGCCCCCTCCGGCGGAGCTCCAAAACAGGCCCCAAGATGGGATCTCGTGGATACAGAAGGTTACGGTGGTGGAATTAGGGTTTTGGCTCAATATCTGGTAGTTTGGGGGTACGTAGGTATATATAGGAGGAAGGAGTACGTCGGTGGAGCAACAGGGGGCCCACGAGGATGGTTAATTCCTGCTCGTCCTCGAGTAGGTAAATGATAAAAACAGAATTTTTGATGTGGAATGCTACTTGGCATAATTTTAATGTAATTCTTCTTAATTGTGGTATGAATATTCAGATCCAAAATATTCAAGATAAAAGTTCAATATTGACATAAAAATAATAATACTTCAAGCATACTAACTAAGCAATTATGTCCTCTCAAAATAACATAGCCAAAGAAATGGTTCATCCCTACAAAATCATATAGTTTAGTCATGTTCCATTTTCATCACACAAGAATGCTCTCATCATGCACAACCCCGATGACAAGCCAAGCAATTGTTTCATACTTTAGTAATCTCAAACTTTTTCAACCTTCATGCAATACATGAGCATGAGCCATGGATATAGCACTATGGGTGGAATAGAATATAATGATGGGGGTTATGTGGAGAAGACAAAAAAAGGAGAAAGTCTCACATCAACAAGGCTCATCAATGAGCTATGGAGATGCCCATCAATTGATGTTAATGCAAGGAGTAGGGATCGCCATGCAATGGACGCACTAGAACTATAAATATATGAAAGCTCAACAAAAGAAACTAAGTGGGTGTGCATCCAACTTGCTTGCTCACGAAGACCTAGGGCATTTGAGGAAGCCCATTGTTGGAATATACAAGCCAAGTTCTATAATGAAAAGTTCCCACTAGTAAATGAAAGTGACAAAACAAAAGACTCTCTATCATGAAGATTATGGTGCTACTTTGAAGCACAAGTGTGGTAAAAAGGATAGTAACATTGTCCCTTCTCTCTTTTTCTCTCCTTTTTGGGCCTTCTATTTTTTATGGCATTTCTCTTTTTTCCTCACTTGGGACAATGCTCTAGAAAATGATGATCATCACACTTCTATTTATTTACAACCCAATGAGTACAACTCGATACTAGAACAAAGTATGACTCTATATGAATGCCTCCGGCGGTGTACCGGGATATGCAGTGAACCAAGAGTGACATGTATGGAAGGATTATGAATGGTGGCTTTGCCACAAATAGTATGTCAACTACATGAACATGCAAAGCAATATGACAATGATGAACATGTCATGATAAACGGAACGGTGGAAAATTGCATGGCAATATATCTCGGAATGGCTATGGGAATGCCATAATAGGTAGGTATGGTGGCTGTTTTGAGGAAGATATAAGGAGGTTTATGTGTGAAAGAGTGTATCATATCACGTGGTTTGGTTGCACAAGCGAAGTTTGCACCAACTCTCAATGTGAGAAAGGGCAATGCACGGTACCGAAGAGGCTAGCAATGATGGAAAGGTGGGAGTGTGTATAATCCATGGACTCAACATTAGTCATAAATAACTCACATACTTATTGCAAAAATCTACAAGTCATCAAAAACCAAGCACTACGTGCACGCTCCTAGGGGGATAGATTGGTAGGAAAAGACCATCGCTCGTCCCCGACCGCCACTCATAAGGAAGACAATTAAAGAACACCTCATGTTTCAAATTTGTTACATAACGTTTACCATACGTGCATGCTACGGTACTTGCAAACTTCAACACAATTATTTTTCAAATTCACAACTACTCAACTAGCACAACTTTGATATCACTACCTCCATGTCTCAAAACAATCATCAAGCATCAAACTTCTCTTAGTATTCAACACACTCATAAGAAAGTTTTTACTAGTCTTGAATACCTAGCATATTAGGATTATTTAAGTAAATTACCATGCTATTTAAGACTCTCAAAATAATCTAAGTGAAGCATGAGAGAATAATAGTTTCTATAAAACAAATCCACCGACGTGCTCTAAAAAATATAAGTGAAGCACTAGAGCAAAAACTATATAACTCAAAACATATAAGTGAAGCACATAGAGTATTCTAATAATTTCCGAATCATGTGTGTCTCTCTCAAAAAGTGTGTACAGCAAGGATGATTGTGTTAAACTAAAAGGAAAAGACTCAAATGATACAAGACACCCCAAGCCACATATCATGTGGTGAATAAAAATATAGCTCCAAGTAAAGTTACCGATGGAAGTAGACGAAAGAGGGGATGCCTTCCGGGGCATCCCCAAGCTTTGGCTTTTAGGTGTACTTAGATTATCTTGGGGTGCCATGGGAATCCCCAATCTTAGTCTCTTGCCACTCCTTGTTCCATAATCCCTGGAATCTTTCACCCAAAACTTGAAAACTTCACAACACAAAACTTAAAGTAGAAAATCTCGTGAGCTCAGTTAGCGAAAGAAAACAAAACACCACTTCAAGGTACTGTAATTAACTCATTATTTATTTATATTTATGTTAAACCTACTGTATTCCAACTTCTCTATGGTTTATAAACTATTTTTTAGCCATAGATTCATCAAAATAGGCAAACAACACACGAAAAACAGAATCTGGCAAAAACAGAACAGTCTGTAGTAATCTGTAGCTAACGCAAGATATGGAACCCCAAAAATTCTAAAATAAATTTCTGGACGTGAGGAATTTATCTATTAATCATCTGCAAAAACAATTAACTAAATAGCACTTTCCACATAAAAATGGCAGCGATTCTCGTGAGCGCTAAAGTTTTTTGTTTTTTACAGCAAGATTGAAAAGACTTTCCCCAAGTCTTCCCAACGGTTCTACTTGGCACAAACACTAATTAAACACACAAACAACAACCAAAACAGAGGCTACATAAATTATTTATTACTAAACAGGAGCAAAAAGCAAGGAATAAAAATAAAATTGGGTTGCCTCCCAACAAGCGCTATCGTTTAACACCCCTAGCTAGGCATAAAAAGCAAGGATAGATGTTCCATGCCTTTCCTTAACGGAAATTGGAATATAATATTTCCTTCCTTCATATCAATAATTGCACCGATCGTTCTAAGGAAAGGTCTGCCAAGAATAATAGGACATGAAGGATTGCAATCTATGTCAAGAACAATAAAATCTACGGGCACATAGTTCCTATTTGCAACAATAAGAACATCATTAATTCTTCCCATAGGTTTTTTAATAGTGTAATCCGCAAGGTGCAAGTTTAAAGAGCAATCACCAAAATCACAGAAACCTAGCAAATCACACAAAGTCTTCGGAATCGTGGAAACACTAGCACCCAAATCACACAAAGCATAGCATTGATGATCTTTAATTTTAATTTTAATAGTAGGTTCCCACTCATCATAAAGTTTTCTAGGGATAGAAACTTCCAACTCAAGTTTTTCTTCATAAGATTGCATCAAAGCATCAACGATATGTTTAGTAAAAGCTTTATTTTGACTATAAGCATGAGGAGAATTTAGCACAGATTGCAACAAGGAAATACAATCTATCAAAGAGCAATTATCATAATTAAATTCCTTGAAATCCAAAATAGTGGGTTCATTAATATTTAAAGTTTTGACTTCTCCAATCCCACTTTTAACTATTTTAGCATCAAGATCTAAAGAATCTGAATTCTTAGAATGCCTTCTAGGTAAAGGTGGATCATATTTAGTCCCATCATTATCAAGATTCATATTGCAAAACAAAGATTTAATAGGGGACACATCAATTACTTTTATATCTTCATCTTTATCTTCCAAAATAAAAAATCGGCTTAGCGGCCATCTTATTAACTAAGGTGGCTTGCTTATCCGAAAATTCAGCTATTAACTTCTCAAGATAAGCAGTCTTAGATTTCAAACCATCAAATTCTTTAGACATATCATCGAGCTCTTTATTCATATAACCCATAAAACTTTTTTGATCTTTAAGCTCATTTCTATAGAAACTATTATGCTCAAATTGTAAAACCATAAAACTCCTGACGCTGCTTTCGATCTCTTCAAACCTTTTAAGGTGAATATCACCAAATCTAGGTAAAGCCATCGTGACAAGCAAGCAATCCAACACACAAGCAAACAAGAGACAGGCAAAAAGAGGCAAACAGAGAAAGAGAGGGAGGATGGAGAGAGAGACCGGGTGAATAAAACGTCAAGGGTGAAGTGGGGGAGAGGAAAACGAGAGGAAAATGGCGAATAATGTAATGCGGGAGATAAAGGTTTGTGATGGGTACTTGGTGTGTTGACTTTTGCGTAGACCTCCCCAGCAACGGCGCCAGAAATCCTTCTTGCTATCTCTTGAGCACCTGTGTTGGTTTTCCCTTAAAGAGGAAAGGGTGATGCAGCAAAGTAGCGTAAGTATTTCCCTTAGTTTTTGAGAACCAAGGTATCAATCCAGTAGGAGGACACGCACGAGTCCCTCACACCTACACAAACAAACAAATCCCCGCAACCAACGCAATAAGGGGATGTCAATACCTACACGGTCACTTACGAGAGTGAGATTTGATAGATATGATAAGATAATATTTTTGGTATTTTTATGATAAAGATGCAAAGTAAAATAAATGGCAAAGGAAATAACTAAGTATTGGAAGATTAATATGATGGAAGATAGACCAGGGTGTTGAGTATTATTGTTATTATGGAAACATAGGATAGCGTAGGATTTATTCCACCTTGCCTTGTACTCCAAGACGACCTTGTACTCCTATATATATGCCCACAAGGCTCAAGAAATACATAAAACAATTCCACCAAATCCCTCTCACCCTTCTAACATGGTATCAGCCTAATTGATCCTAAACCCTAGCCACCGCGCTTCTGCACCTGCGCGCCGCCCCCGGGGCGGTCGGCCTCCATGACCGCCGCCGGGGGCTGCACAGCCTGTACCTAGGGTTCATCCGCCGGTCGTGTTGACCGGCTGCCCTAGAGTGTCTTTTTCCCGATCATTGATCCGGGTTTTTCTTTCTTCCGCCGGTCCGTTTGATCGGTGTTTTCTTTTTTGGTTTTCCGATTTACGATCGGTTTGCGTCGCCCACCGCAGTTCGTCATCTACAACACGCCTCTACAGGATAATCGCCGACGACTCTCGCCTTCACTTGGCTGCAATGCATGCATTGGTACGGTAGCCGGTTGCGTCCTATACTGGCCCTCCGTCCTGCGCGCGTACAAGCCGCTTGGTGTGGACGGCCGCTAGCGCCTGTCGACCAGGCCACCTGGATCCACGCCACTGTTGCATGCAAATCGTGCAATCCATGGCATGCGTTTTTCCGGCCGGCTGAGTGCTATTGGCAAGTGAGCGAGTCCTGGATTAGGGGGTGTTCGGGTAGCCAGACTATACCTTCAGCCGGACTCCTGGACTATGAAGATACAAGATTGAAGACTTCGTCCCGTGTCCGGATGGGACTTTCCTTGGCGTGGAAGGCAAGCTTGGTGATGCGGATATTCAAGATCTCCTACCATTGTAACCGACTCTGTGTAACCCTAACCCTATCCGGTGTCTATATAAACTGGAGGGTTGTAGTCCATAGGCGATGAACTCCATACACAACAATCATACCATAGGCTAGCTTCTAGGGTTTAGCCTCCTTGATCTCGTGGTAGATCTACTCTTGTACTACCCATATCATCAATATTAATCAAGCAGGAGTAGGGTATTACCTACATCGAGAGGGCCCGAACCTGGGTAAAAACATCGTGTCCCTTGTCTCCTGTTACCATCTGGCCTTGACGCACAGTTCGGGACCCCCTACCCGAGATCCGCCGGTTTTGACACCGACATTGGTGCTTTCATTGAGAGTTCCTCTGTGTCGTCGCCTTTAGGCCCGATGGCTCCTTTGATCGTCAACAACGATACGGTCCAGGGTGAGACTTTTCTCCCCGGACTGATCTTTGTCTTCGGCAGCTTCGCTCTGCGGGCCAATTCGCTCGGCCACCTGGAGCAGATCGAGTCAGGTTTGGAAGCTTAAACTACACGGCAGACATCCGGGGAGACTTGATCTTCGACGGGCTCGAGCCACGGCCAAGTGTGCCGCACTATCTCGAGGGGCATGATCTAGCTCTGCCCCCGGACAGTGTCCTGGAGGCCGCACACGCATCGGTTCCGACCCCTAACTCGGAGCCTATTGCGCCAATTGAGGATGAGCGGTTGGACGTCACCTCGGGGGCTGTGATCCCAAAAGCGATCAAGCCGAACGCTAGCCCCGCACTCTGCACGACCCGTGACTCCGAGGATCCGGACTCCTCCCCGGACTCCGAACCCCCCGCGCCCCTGCCAATCGAATCCGATGGGGCGCCGATAATGGAATTCACCACCGCAGACATCTTTCAGCACTCCCCTTGTGGCGATATCCTGAACTCTCTCAAGTCTCTCTCCTTATCAGGAGAGCCCTGGCCGAACTACGGTCAGCGAGGATGGGATACAGACGATGAAGAAATTCAAAGCCCACCCACCACCCACTTGGTAGCCACTGTCGACAATTTAAACGACATGCTCAACTTCGACTCCGGAGACATCGACAGCATGGATGACGATGCAGGAGATACCGACGAACCAACGCCCATAGGGCATTGGACAGCCACCTCATCTCACGATGTGTACATGGTGGATACCACTAAAGGAAGCGACAACGAGGAAGAAGGGGATGGGACGGGAGATTGACCCCCCGAAAAGCAATCAAAGTGTCGGCGTAAATGCCGACCCAAGCCCCGCCTCAACAAAAACCCAGCCATAGAGCAGGACGAGCCGGTAGACGATGAGCAGGCCTTAGAGCAACTGTCCGAACAGGGCAACATGGATAGAGAAACCGAACATCCCTCCCCCGGCGAAAACGGCATTCCGGACGACCTCACGCCGAATAAACCTATGGAGCAGAAGAATCTCCACAAAAGGCTCGTTGCAACTGCATGCAGCCTAAAGAAGCAGAAGCGGAAGCTAAAAACAGCGGAAGACGCACTCCGGATCAGATGGAGCAAAGTAATCAATACCACAGATAAGTACGGCGACAGTCGCCGCACTAAAAGCTATCCGAAAAGAATGCTACTGCCTGAATTCGACGAAGAGGCCCTAGAGCCCTCGCATTCAAAAAAATGAAAAAGCCACACGGTCGGATAGACGACCCCATAAAGCGGCAAGCGGTGCCTCACCTAAATCGGCATGCGACCCACTTAAGGATTCGCATCATGGCCCAGTCAGGTCCATTTATGGGCCAAGAAAGCAAGCTCTCGTAAGCAACGCTATGAAGCCATCATCAGAATCCGGCACACCCAAATACAGGGGCGCCGCACACCCCCTATGTTTCACCGATGAGGTCCTGGACTATGAATTCCTAGAGGGATTCAAACCCGTAAACATAGAGGCATATGATGGAACAACAGACCTTGGAGTCTGGATCGAGGATTATATCCTCCACATACACATGGCTAGAGGAGATGATCTCCACGCCATAAAATATCTACCCCTTAAGCTTAAAGGGCCAGCCCGGCATTGGCTTAAAAGCCTTCCTGAAAACTCAATTGGAAGCTGGGAAGAGCTCGAGGATGCTTTCCGAGCAAACTTTCAAGGGACCTATGTCCTCCCTCCGGATGCAGACGATCTTAGTCACATAACTCAACAACCCGGAGAATCAGCTCGGCGGTTCTGGAATAGATTCCTCACTAAAAAGAATCAGATAGTCGACTGTCCGGACGCCGAAGCCTTAGCAGCTTTCAGGCATAACGTCCGAGATGAATGGCTCGCCAGACACCTCGGCCAAGAAAAGCCAAGAACAATGGCCGCACTAACAAGCCTCATGACCCGCTTTTGTGCAGGGGAGGACAGCTGGTTGGCAAGGTGCAGCCCCAGCGACCCAAGTACATCCGAAACTAGGGATGGAAACGGAAAACTGCGACGCAACAAGGACCGTCGCCGGACTAAGGACAAAAGTCCAAAGAGCACGGCAGTCAATGCCGGATTCAAAGGCTCACAACAAAATAAGGAAAAATCGCCTCCCCGGGATAACAAGGACGATCCATCCAACCTAAATAAAATCCTGGACAGGATATGTCAGATACACAGTACTTCCGGGAAGCCTGCTAACCATACCCACAGAGACTGTTGGGTTTTCAAACAATCCGGCTGACTCAATGCCTAACACAAGGGGCTCGACACACCAAGCGAAGACGAGGACGAACCCCAAAAGTAGAGCACCAGGAAACAAAAGAACTTCCCACAAGAAGTAAAAACAGTGAACTCACTTCACATAACAAAACGTGCGGCGCCCGTAAAGGTACACACCACACGGCCCATCCCCAAAGGGTCCCGCCACTGGTTGTCAAAACCGATCATCTTCGATCAGCTAGATTATTCTAGGAATATCAAGAATGTAGTCTGGACTGCCTTGATACTCGATCCAATAATTGGCGGACTCCAGTTTTCAAATGTCCTTATGGACGGCGGCAGCGGACTAAACCTGATATATCAGGATACAATCCAGCACATGGGGATAAACCCAGCAAGAATCTGCCGCAGCAAAACCTCCTTTCAAGGGGTAACACCTGGTCCGAACACCCATTGTATGGGATTTCTCCATCTCGAAGTTATATTCGGCTCTGCCGATAACTTCCGCCGCGAAAAGCTGACCTTCCATATCGTCCCGTTCTCAAGTCGCTATCAAGCACTACTGGGACGCGAAGCTTTCGCCCGCTTTAACGCAATACCGCATTATGCATCTCTCACGCTTAAGATGCCCGGTCCACGAGGCATCATCTCTTTGAAGGGGAAGCACTAAAGTGCGCCTCCCCAAGCGAGGGACTGTGCGGCCGCTTTGACAGCCCCACAGTAAAATGGCCTCACCGGCCAAAAAACTTCGAAATAGGTCATTAAAGACCACGAACGCGGATAGACGAGTTCGGTACAAAATCATCATTGATACAGGCTTAGTGGCCATATACCCCCGCACTAGGGGCTCCATGCATATAATAAGAGACAATAAAGCTCAATTTTATATATTTTACTTTACACTTTGTTTATTTTAAACTTTTGTTTGGCACGACCCGTTTTCAACTCAGTTCCTCTCTTTTACAGATGAACGTCGTGCGGCGCCCGTCCAGGATACGGCACAATGGAGACACAGGCGCAGACGTGCAGTAGGGACCCGTCCTAAAGGATTCTTTTTAGATTAAGACCCTGCGTAAACCTTTTTTATTGTCTCTTGTTGCTACACATCCCCTGGTTTTTTCTGATATAACCAAGGAGGAGGCTGGTGTCTTGGCATGTGGCCACGTCAGAAATTTCTGCACGTACCTGGACACTAGGGGCTTTTTTAATAAAGAGTGTTGTTTCGCCCGCACTCATAAAGACCGAACACCTTAGGGAGTGTTCGGCGTCACGAGTTTTGGCATTATATGCATCAGCTCCGAATCATGTCTTTGGTCAAATGTTGGGTTGCCCGGCTCCTGAGTTCGGCTACCTTACGTTCCGCTCTATCGGCTAAGGTAGCACCAGGAGAACTACTGCGATTGTGCCCCCGGTTTGGCCGGGCGAGCACCTCAGTAGAGAAAGCCGAAAACTGACTGTCATGATGTAGCGCGAGACTAGTCAGCCACTCGATGACCTATCGGAATCTATCGGATTCCTCCGCTTTAACGAAGGGCCGCTTCCCGGTCAGGCACATACGCGCCCCGAATTCGAACGAGCGCAGTTGCCACCAAGGAGCTACCTAAAGTGTCTCATTGTCAAACTCCTATGGCTAAGTGAAAGTGTTAAAGCATTATAGTCTGGTTGCCTGGCCCGCTGCGCTATCACCTCCTTTCTAGGACCAAGACATTGGGTTAAGTGTGAAAATGCGTCTTCTGCGAGCACCCCCGCACTATGTGCTTGGGGGCTGAAGCCAACGGCTGCCATCTTTCAGATTATATATATATATATATATATATATATATATATATATATATATATATATATATATATATATATATATATATATATATATATATATCTTAAAACGGCCGCACAGGAGGTGTTCCCAATACTTGGAGGCACAAGTATAAAAAAAGGCCACTATAGTTTATCAAAATATTACTTTATAATTACATATGCTATCATAACATAGCATCTTTCGGGCACTGCGTCTCTATTACACGAGCGCCTTCAAGAACTTCCTGAAAATAGTGCTCGGAGGGTACTCGGCTTTTTTCTGAATCTCGGGAAGCAACAACGGTGGTCTCCATCTCTGCCCAGTATGTCTTAACACGGGCAAGAGCCATCCTAGCGCCCTCTATGCATGCTGACCTCTTCATTGCATTTATACGTGACACCGCGTCAAGGAATTGCTGCACCAAGCTGAAATAACTCTTCGGCTCCGATCTCCCCGGCCACAGGTGACCCATGACGTACTTCATGGCGAGTCCAGACAACCTATTCAGTTCGGCCCATTGAGCCAAACGATCATCCACTGCCAGTGGACGCTCTGGATTGTGAAAATACGACTAGAAAAGCTTTTCCACTTCGCGATCTTTCTGATCTCGAAAGTGTTCGGTCGCATCAGCAGCACTCGCTGCCAAGTCCAGATAGGTATCCTCCACACTCCACATCCGGTCCAACGGAGCAAACTTCGGATCACAAAATTTCCTTCGTAGCATAAAGGGCTTTCCAGCCGCAATCTGTTCGGCCTGACGCAGCTCCTCCTTCGCAGCTCTCATCACAGAGCGAGCGTCCTTGGCATCGGCAACGGCCTTCTCTAAGTCCGTCTATCTCGCCCAGTCTTCTTTCTCCAGAAGTTTGCAACGGTCTGCAGCGCTCTTTAACTTCTCGGCCATCTCGGCCATCTCTTCTTTGCTTCGGCAGTGAGCAGCCTGTTCGGCTCTCAGCTCTTCAAGGGCCTTCTCGGCAGCCGCATCACTTTTTCTGGCTTGCTCCTTAGCTCGGGCAAGTTCTGCCCTAAGATTCTCCATGGCGGCCGTACCATCTGCGTCAAGCACACACATTGTAAGACACTGGCATGAAGCTCCTCTTACCTGATGCCGCCCGAAGAATTACATACCTTGAGCCTCATCAAGCCGCTTGTTGACAAGCGCGATGTCGGCATCTGCCACGTCCAGTTGCCGCTTTAGTTCGGCTACATCATCAGTTCGGCTAGATTCCAGACACCTCGCCACCTACATTCAAAGGCGACATCTTAGACCTGGGATTATGATCCTCTGCGTGCCGTCATTTCTTGACAACACGCAGAGTCTCAAGGGCTACTATCTACACAGGGTGCATCTTACTTATGCGTAACTGACAAAAGTGTACGCTATCTAACGTACCTCAAAACCCGTCAGTAAACTTTTGACGGCCTCATGCAATCCGCTTTCTGCGGATGGAATCCTTTCAATCACCGTGCCCATCAATGCACGGTGCTCCTCTGAGATAGAAGCTCGCCCCAGCAGAATCTTTAGCTCCTCCGGCCGAGCACCAGACGGTCCTATGGCCTCTTTCGAAGGCCGCACATGGAGAGCCTTGGGGGCCACATAGCTATCTTCCGCCCCTGCCGGATTCAGAGAGACCCTCCGCGACAACACCTCAGGGTCGCCCACCTCGCTAGGCGGTACGGCAGGGGGAGGCGTCCTGCTCTCCATCATCTCTGGAAGAAGATCCCCCGAAGACGAGCTCTGCTGAGAAGGGCTGAGGTCCGAGCTACAAGGTAAATTTTCGGTTAATCTTCTCAGATATAAATCAAGGATTTCTTTCATCCCTCAAAAGGAAAACCTCTCTCTACTTACGGATCGCTGGAGGGCTGATCCCTTTGAGGACGTAGTTCGGCCGAGGAACTCCCCGGCGTCGGACCCTCTGACGAGGATTTTCTCCCCCGCTTCTGGGCCATGGTCTCCGGGTCGTCAGAGGCGGCCCTCTTCTTCCCCTTGGGAGAGGAATTGTCGGTTCCTCCCTTCGGAGCAGCCTCCTTCGAGGAGGCCATAGTTCCCTTGTCCTTCCCCTTACTTCCCTCCAAAGGCATTATCTTCAACATCCTGACAAGCACGAGATCCGGCCTGGTTTCGGGAAGGGGAGCCGGACACCTGATCAGCTTTTCCTTCGCTATCCACTCCTGTTTAAAAGGACAGCTCTTTTAGGGGCAAGTTTATGACGCTTATATGGATAGTAGGTCCGGGCACAAGGTTACTCACTTCGGTATTCGGGCGATTGCAGCTTAGGCATGCGTCCTCGGTCAAATCCGGACACATCATTTGTGATCCGAAGAATAGTTTATACATCCCCACGGGCATTGCGCCCATAAAATGATGGAGAGCTCGTGGTCCCTCCGGATTAAACTCCCACAGACGAAGGGAGCGACATTTGCCGGGCAGTGTTTGGCGAATCAGCATGACCTGCGTCACCTTGACCAGGTTGAGGTCTCTTTCTAAGAGATCCCTGATGCGGCCCTGCAACAAGGGCATGTCTTTGGATAACCCCCAATCTAATCCTTTGTTGACCCATGACGCTAGCCGTGATGGGGGACCCGAGCGAAAGGCAGGAGGCGTCGCCCACTTGGCGCTCCTGGGAGCGGTGATATAGAACCATTCTCGTTGCCACAAGCCGAGCTCCTCTTGAAAGGAGCCCTCGGGCCATGGAGCATCAGCATTCTTACTTATGACAGCGCCTCCGCACTCTGTGTGCCGTCCCTCGATCATCTTCGGCTCCACTCCGAAAGTCTTGAGCCATAATCCGAAGTGAGGAGTGACACAGAGGAACGCTTCGCACACAATGATGAATGAGGAAATGTGGAGGATGGACTCCGGAGCTAAGTCATGAAATTCCAGCCCGTAATAAAACAGCAGCCCCCTCACGAAGGGATCCATCGGGAAGCCTAACCCCCGAAGGAAGTGAGACATGAACACTACGCTCTCACCGGGCTGGGGACTGGGAATAGCCTGCCTTTGAACAGGCAACCTATGCAAAATTTCGGCGGTCAAGAACTTAGCCTCTCTCAACTTTAGCACGTCCTCCTCCGGCATCCATCGGCCTTGAAGGTCGGAACCGGACATTGTCGAAGGTCCGAAGCGCCTGGAATCTGGAGCCTAGGGTGTTGGAACTCGAGGCGACGGGCGAACTCGTTTGAGATTGGAAAAAGGAGTAAGGCCTTGGTCTCTTTATAAGAGGTTGAATACCAGGAGCCCTCCCCGTAAACGTTTAGGACTCGCTTTTAATCGAGAAAACATGCTAACGGGCATGATTAGGTTACCCATGTCCGTATTGATGAGAATCTTGTAAAAGGGGGGCACACGATCTCTGCTTTGACAAGACGTCCCAAGGAAACCGCCTCGCAAAACACGCTGAGGTGGAAAAGTGAAAACGATTCGAGTAAACGACTTGGCTGTAGTGTGATGACGCACTGCGGAATACGTCAGCAGATTTGATTTGTGTTAATATTATTCTCTCTATGGCAATATGTGGAAGCTTATTTTGCAGAGCCGGACACTACTCTTGGTGTCTACAATCTTCTATGAAGGACTTGGAGGAGGAACCCGCCTTGCAATGCCGAAGACAATTTGCGCGCCGGATTCGTCGTCATTGAAGCCTGATTCAGGGGCTACTGAGGGAGTCCTGGATTAGGGGGTGTTCGGGTAGCTGGACTATACCTTCCGCCGGACTCCTGGACTATGAAGATACAAGATTGAAGACTTTGTCCCGTGTCCGGATGGGACTTCCCTTGGCGTGGAAGGCAAGCTTGGCGATGCGGATATTCAAGATCTCCTACCATTGTAACCGACTCTGTGTAACCCTAACCCTATCTGGTGTCTATATAAACCGGAGGGTTGTAGTCCGTAGGCGATCAACTCCATACACAACAATCATACCATAGGCTAGCTTCTAGGGTTTAGCCTCCTTGATCTCGTGGTAGATCTACTCTTGTACTACCCATATCATCAATATTAATCAAGCAGGAGTAGGGTATTACCTCCATCGAGAGGGCCCGAACCTGGGTAAAAAACATCGTGTCCCATGTCTCCTATTACCATCCGGCCTTGACGCACAGTTCGGGACCCCCTACTCGAGATCCGCCGGTTTTGACACCGACAGCAAGCCTGACTATGGTCCTCATGCCACGTCCGACCCGTGCAGAGGCACCGTCACGGGTGTTTCATCTTCGGCTCATCTCTTTTGGATTCTCGCTCGTCGCGTCTACGGTCAGATCAACCGTCTACGTGCAGCTTCGTAGGATCTCATGAAGATTGTTTTCAAGTACAATGTGTTTCTTCATCGATCGAGCAACAGGTTGCCGCTGCGTCGTCTCATCAGGCCACACGGCCGCCGCCTCGTGGTTTTCTTCGTGACTGCATCGATCCGCGACGCCGTTGCGTCACCTTACAGGCCGTAGCGCCGCGGCACGTGGTCTCCGCCGCCGCCCTGAGGCTGTTACCGTGGTTGCACCGCATCGCGTGCTGCCGCTGTGTTGCCCCTTCGGGCCGTAGTGCTGTGGCCCGCGGTCAACCGGCGCACCGAGGCCCTCCGCTCCAGGCCATCCCCGAGGCTGCACCGACCCTCGCGCTGCCGCTGCATCGCCCCGTCGGGCCGTAGTGAGCGTGGCACACGATCCCTGCAACTGCCCTGAAGTCTTCCGCGCCATCGCCCCGACCTGCCCGCCGCCGTTGTGTGGCCCCTTCGGACCGTAACGCTGTGGCCCATGGTCCACTGCCGTCCACGCGCGTTGACTTCCTCATGACATGCGCTGCGCCGCCTCCCTTGGCACAGGAACATCACCGTCCGCACCGGTATTCGCCACGCTGTCGGGTTCATTATCGCCTACTTCGAGCATCGCCGCCGCGCTTCTTCTCTAGCCGCCGCCACCGCCTCCTCAGGCCGCCGCTGCCGCTGCTCTTCTTCCGCGGCTCCATGTCGACTACCTCGACACCGGCGACCCTCGACTCGACACCGACCACGGCGTTCTTCGCACGGCTACCTCGACTATGGCTACACCACCTACGCTCTCGGCTACCTCCACAAACGGCACAAAGGGCTATTGCCTTGCTTGAGCAACCTCGTCGGTTGCCACTCCAGCCACGACTCTGTGATGCGTCGACCGTTACGACTGTGGGGGGTGTCCGTCGGCTTGCCTTCAGATTCTTCTCCAGTCTCACCGTCTGCGTCACTACTGTTGTGACTGCGGGGGGATGTTGAGTATTATTGTTATTATGGAAACATAGGATAGCGTAGGATTTATTCCACCTTGCCTTGTACTCCAAGACGACCTTATACTCCTATATATATGCCCACGAGGCTCAAGCAATACATAAAACAACTCCACCAAATCCCTCTCTCCCTTCTAACACCGGGGGCCATAGGTTTCACTAGTGGCTTCTCTCAAGAGCATAAGTATTTACGGTGGGTGAACAAATTACTGTTGAGCAATTGACAGAATTGAGCATAGTTATGAGAATATCCAGGTGTGATCATGTATATAAGCATCATGTCCGAGACAAGTAGACCGACTCCTGCCTGCATCTACTAGTATTACTCCACACATCGACCGCTATCCAGCATGCATCTAGAGTATTAAGTTCAAGAGAATAGAGTAACGCTTTAAGCAAGATGACATGATGTAGAGGGATAAACGCATGCAATATGAAATAAACCCCATCTTGTTATCCTCGATGCCAACAATACAATACGTGCCTTGCTGCACCTACTGTCACTAGGAAAGGACGCCGCAAGATTGAACCCAAAGCTAAGCACTTCTCCCATTGCAAGAAAGATCAATCTAGTAGGCCAAACCAAACTGATAATTCGAAGAGACTTGCAAAGATAACCAATCATACATAAAAGAATTCAGAGAAGATTCAAATATTGTTCATAGATAAACTTGATCATAAACCCACAATTCATCGGTCTCAACAAACACACTGCAAAAGAAGATTACATCGAATAGATCTCCAGAAGAGAGGGCGGAACTTTGTATTGAGATCCAAAAAGAGAGAAGAAGCCATCTAGCTAATAACTATGGACCCGAAGGTCTGAGGTAAACTACTCACACCTCATCGGAGAGGCTATGGTGTTGATGTAGAAGCCCTCCGTGATAGATGCCCCCTCCGGCGGAGCTCCAAAACAGGCCCCAAGATGGGATCTCGTGGATACAGAAGGTTACGGTGGTGGAATTAGGGTTTTGGCTCAATATCTGGTAGTTTGGGGGTACGTAGGTATATATAGGAGGAAGGAGTACGTCGGTGGAGCAATAGGGGGCCCACGAGGATGGAGGGCACGCCTGGGGGGTAGGCGCGCCCCCCTACCTCGTGGCCTCCTGGTTGATGTCTTGACGTAGGGTCCAAGTCCTCTGGATCACGTTCGTTTCGAAAATCACATTCCCGAATGTTTCATTCCGTTTGGACTCCGTTTGATATTCTTTTTCTGCGAAATTCTGAAATAGGCAAAAAAACAGCAATTCTGGGTTGGGCCTCCAGTTAATAGGTTAGTGCCAAAAATAATATAAAAGTGTATAATAAAGCCCAACAATGTCCAAAACAGAATATAATATAGCATGGAACAATCAAAAATTATAGATACGTTGGAGACGTATCAAGCATCCCCAAGCTTAATTCCTGCTCGTCCTCGAGTAGGTAAATGATAAAAACAGAATTTTTGATGTGGAAATTGTGGTATGAATATTCAGATCCGAAAGATTCAAGATAAAAGTTCAATATTGACATAAAAATAATAAAACTTCGAGCATACTAACTAAGCAATTATGTCCTTTCAAAATAACATGGCCAAAGAAAGTTCATCCCTACAAAATCATATAGTTTAGTCATGCTCCATTTTCGTCACACAAGAATGCTCTCATCATGCACAACCCCGATGACAAGCCAAGCAATTGTTTCATACTTTAGTAATCTCAAACTTTTTCAACCTTCATGCAATACATGAGCGTGAGCCATGGATATAGCACTATGGGTGGAATAGAATATAATGATGGGGGTTATGTGGAGAAGACAAAAAAGGAGAAAGTCTCACATCAACAGGGCTAGTCAATAAGCTATGGAGATGCCCATCAATTGATGTTAATGCAAGGAGTAGGGATTGCCATGCAATGGATGCACTAAAGCTATAAATATATGAAAGCTCAACAAAAGAAACTAAGTGGGTGTGCATCCAACTTGCTTGCTCACGAAGACCTAGGGCATTTGAGGAAGCCCATTGTTGGAATATACAAGCCAAGTTCTATAATGAAAAGTTCCCACAAGTAAATGAAAGTGACAAAATAAAAGACTCTCTATCATGAAGATTATGGAGCTACTTTGAAGCACAAGTGTGGTAAAAAGGATAGTAACATTGTACCTTCTCTCTTTTTCTCTCATTTTTTTTGGGCCTTCTCTTTTTTATGGCCTTTCTCTTTTTTTCCTCACTTGGGACAATGCTCTAGAAAATGATGATCATCACACTTCTATTTATTTACAACTCAATGAGTACAACTCGATACTAGAACAAAGTATGACTCTATATGAATGCCTCCGGCGGTGTACCGGGATATGCAGTGAACCAAGAGTGACATGTATGAAAGGATTATGAATGGTGGCTTTGCCACAAATAGTATGTCAACTACATGATCATGCAAAGCAATATGACAATGATGAACGTGTCATGATAAACGGAACGGTGGAAAATTGCATGGCAATATATCTCGGGATGGCTATGGGAATGCCATAATAGGTAGGTATGGAGGCTGTTTTGAGGAAGATATAAGGAGGTTTATGTGTGAAAGAGTGTATCATATCACGGGGTTTGGATGCACCAGCGAAGTTTGCACCAACTCTCAATGTGAGAAAGGGCAATGCACGGTACCGAAGAGGCTAGCAATGATGGAAAGGTGAGAGTGTGTATAATCCATGGACTCAACATTAGTCATAAATAACTCACATACTTATTGCAAAAATCTACAAGTCATCAAAAACCAAGAACTACGTGCATGCTCCTAGGGGGATAGATTAGTAGGAAAAGACCATCGCTCGTCCCCGACTGCCACTCATAAGGAAGACAATCAAAGAACAACTCATGTTTCAAATTTGTTACATAACGTTTACCATACGTGCATGCTACGGGACTTGCAAACTTCAACACAAGTATTTTTCAAATTCACAACTACTCAACTAGCACAACTTTGATATCACTACCTCCATGTCTCAAAACAATCATCAAGCATCAAACTTCTCTTAGTATTCAACACACTCATAAGAAAGTTTTTACTAGTCTTGAATACCTAACATATTAGGATTATTTAAGTAAATTACCATGCTATTTAAGACTCTCAAAATAATCTAAGTGAAGCATGAGAGAATAATAGTTTCTATAAAACAAATCTACCGACGTCCTCTAAAAATATAAGTGAAGCACTAGAGCAAAAACTATATAACTCAAAACATATAAGTGAAGCACATAGAGTATTCTAATAATTTCCGAATCATGTGTGTCTCTCTCAAAAGGTGTGTACAGCAAGGATGATTGTGGTAAACTAAAAAGAAAAGACTCAAATCATACAAGACGCCCCAAGAAAAACACATATCATGTGGTGAATAAAATTATAGCTCCAAGTAAAGTTACCGATGGAAGTAGACGAAAGAGGGGATGCCTTCTGGGGCATCCCCAAGCTTTGGCTTTTAGGTGTCCTTAGATTATCTTGGGGTGCCATGGGAATCCCCAAGCTTAGTCTCTTGCCACTCCTTGTTCCATAATCCATGAAATCTTTCACCCCAAAACTTGAAAACTTCACAACACAAAACGTAAAGTAGAAAATCTCGTGAGCTCCGTTAGCGAAAGAAAACAAAACACCACTTCAAGGTACTGTAATTAACTCATTCTTTATTTATATTGATGTTAAACCTACTGTATTCCAACTTAGCTATGGTTTATAAACTATTTTACTAGCCATAGATTCATCAAAATAAGCAAACAACACACGAAAAACAGAACAGTCTGTAGTAATCTGTATCCAACGCAAGATATGGAACCCCAAAAATTCTAAAATAAATTTATGGACGTGAGGAATTTAGCTATTAATCATCTGCAAAAAGAAGTAACTAAATATCACTTACCAAATAAAAATTGCAGCGATTCTCGTGAGCACTAAAGTTTTTTGTTTTTTACAGCAAGATTAAAAAGACTTTCCCCAAGTCTTCCCAACGGTTCTACTTGGCACAAACACTAATTAAGCACAAAAAACACAACCAAGACAGAGGCTAGATAAACTATTTATTACTAAACAGGAGCAAAGAGCAAGGAATAAAAATAAAATTGGGTTGCCTCCCAACAAGCGCTATCGTTTAATGCCCCTAGCTAGGCATAAAAAGCAAGGATAGATCTAGGTATTGCCATCTTTGGTAGGCAATCCATAAGTGGCTCTCATAATAGATTCATATGGTAATTTTATTTTATTTCTAGGAAAGTGTTCCATGCCTTTCCTTAACGGAAATTGGAATCTAATAGTTCCTTCCTTCATATCAATAATTGCACCGATCGTTCTAAGGAAAGGTCTACCAAGAATAATAGGACATGAAGGATTGCAATCTATGTCAAGAACAATAAAATCTACGGGCACATAGTTCCTATTTGCAACAATAAGAACATCATTTATTCTTCCCATAGGTTTCTTAATAGTGTAATCCGCAAGGTGCAAGTTTAAAGAGCAATCATCAAAATCACGGAAACCTAGCAAATCACACAAAGTCTTCGGAATCGTGGAAACACTAGCACCCAAATCACACAAAGAATAGCATTCATGATCTTTAATTTTAATTTTAATAGTAGGTTCCCACTCATGATAAAGTTTTCTAGGGATAGAAACTTCCAACTCAAGTTTTACTTCATAAGATTGCATCAAAGCATCAACGGTATGTTTAGTAAAAGCTTTATTTTGACTATAAGCATGAGGAGAATTTAGCATGGATTGCAACAAGGAAATACAATCTATCAAAGAGCAATTATAATAATTAAATTCCTTGAAATCCAAAATAGTGGGTTCATTAATATTTAAAGTTTTGACTTCTTCAATCCCACTTTTAACAATTGTAGCATCAAGATCTAAAGAATCTGAATTCTTAGAACGCCGTCTAGGTAAAGGTGGATCATATTCAGTCCCATCATTATCAAGATTCATATTGCAAAACAAAGATTTAATAGGGGACACATCAATTACTTCTATATCTTCATCTTTATCTTCCAAAAAAATTCCGGCTTAGCGGCCATCTTATTAACTAAGGTGGCTTGCTTATCTGAAACTTCAGCTATTAACTTCTCAAGATAAGCAATCTGAGATTTCAAACCATCAAATTCTTTAGACATATCATCGAGCTCTTTATTCATATAACCCATAAAACTTTTTTGTTCTTTAAGCTCATTTCTATAGAAACTATTATGCTCAAATTGTAAAACCATAAAACTCCTGATGTTGCTTTCCATCTCTTCAAACCTTTTAAGGTGAAGATCACCAAATCTAGGTAAAGCCATCGTGACAAGCAAGCAATCCAACACACAAGCAAACAAGAGACAGGCAAAAAGAGGCAAACGGAGAAAGAGAGGGGGGATGGAGAGAGAAAGGGTGAATAAAACGGCAAGGGTGAAGTGGGGGAGAGGAAAACGAGAGGCAAATGGCAAATAATGTAATGCGGGAGATAAGGGTTTGTGATGGGTACTTGGTGTGTTGACTTTTGCGTAGACCTCCCCGGCAACGGCGCCAGAAATCCTTCTTGCTACCTCTTGAGCACTTGTGTTGGTTTTCCCTTGAAGAGGAAAGGGTGATGCAGCAAAGTAGCATAAGTATTTCCCTCGGTTTTTGAGAACCAAGGTATCAATCCAATAGGAGGACACGCACGAGTCCCTCGCACCTACACAAACAAATAAATCCTCGCAACCAATGTGATAAGGGGTTGTCAATCCCTACACGGTCACTTACAAGAGTGAGATTTGATAGATATGATAAGATAATATTTTTGGTATTTTTATGATAAAGATGCAAAGTAAAATAAATGGCAAAGGACATAACTAAGTATTGGAACATTAATATGATGGAAGATAGACCCGGGGCCATAGGTTTCACTAGTGGCTTCTCTCAAGAGCATAAGTATTTATGATGGGTGAACAAATTACTGTTGAGCAATTGACAGAATTGAGCATAGTTATGAGAATATCTAGGTATGATCATGTCTATAGGCATCACGTCCGAGACAAGTAGACCGACTCTTGCCTGCATCTACTACTATTACTCCACACATCGACCGCTATCCAGCATGCATCTAGAGTATTAAGTTCAAGAGAATAGAGTAACGCTTTAAGCAAGATGACATGATGTAGAGGGATAAACGCATGCAATATGAAATAAACCCCATCTTGTTATCCTCGATGCCAACAATACAATACGTGCCTTGCTGCACCTACTGTCACTAGGAAAGGACGCCGCAAGATTGAACCCAAAGCTAAGCACTTCTCCCATTGCAAGAAAGATCAATCTAGTAGGCCAAACCAAACTGATAATTCGAAGAGACTTGCAAAGATAACCAATCATACATAAAAGAATTCAGAGAAGATTCAAATATTGTTCATAGATAAACTTGATCATAAACCCACAATTCATCGGTCTCAACAAACACACTGCAAAAGAAGATTACATCGAATAGATCTCCAGAAGAGAGGGCGGAACTTTGTATTGAGATCCAAAAAGAGAGAAGAAGCCATCTAGCTAATAACTATGGACCCGAAGGTCTGAGGTAAACTACTCACACCTCATCGGAGAGGCTATGGTGTTGATGTAGAAGCCCTCCGTGATAGATGCCCCCTCCGGCGGAGCTCCAAAACAGGCCCCAAGATGGGATCTCGTGGATACAGAAGGTTACGGTGGTGGAATTAGGGTTTTGGCTCAATATCTGGTAGTTTGGGTGTACGTAGGTATATATAGGAGGAAGGAGTACGTCGGTGGAGCAACAGGGGGCCCACGAGGATGGAGGGCACGCCTGGGGGGTAGGCGCGCCCCCCTACCTCGTGCCCTCCTGGTTGATGTCTT
Organism: Triticum dicoccoides; assembly: GCF_002162155.2. Lineage (NCBI taxonomy): Eukaryota > Viridiplantae > Streptophyta > Magnoliopsida > Poales > Poaceae > Triticum > Triticum dicoccoides. The sequence continues at coordinate 412,945,242 of NC_041386.1, read as the reverse complement.
GACGTAGGGTCCAAGTCCTCTGGATCACGTTCGTTCCGAAAATCACGTTCCCGAAGGTTTCATTCCGTTTGGACTCCGTTTGATACTCTTTTTCTGCGAAACTCTGAAATAGGCAAAAAACAGCAATTCTGGGCTGGGCCTCCGATTAATAGGGTAGTCCCATAGATAATATAAAAGTGTATAATAAAGCCCAATAATGTCCAAAATGGAATATAATATAGCATGGAACAATCAAAAATTATAGATACGTTGGAGAGGTATCACTGGGCAAGGAAGGACGCAGGGCGGCGGAGGCATGACCCGCGGGCGGCGGCGGAGACGATGGGCTCGGGGGGGCGCCTGGGCCGAGCGGGCCGGCGGCGGCGTGCGGTGGCCAGGCCACATGGCACGCGCGGATTGGTGTGGGACGGCGTCAGTGGTTTCGTCCGGCGCGGAGAGGGATGATTTCTAGGATTTGGACCCGTGATTTGGAAGGGGGTGCATATTTATAGGTAGAGGGAGCTAGGAGAGTCTAAATGAGGTGCGGTTTTCACCCTCACGATCGTGATCCAACGACGGAGAGCATGGAGGTGGTTTAGATGGGTTAGTGGGCTGTTTTGGAGGGGTGTTGGGCTGCAACAAGAGAGGGGCTTTGTGGTTACTTGGTTAACCATTGGGGCATCAAACGACCTCCAAATGGAACGAAATTTGACAGGCGGCCTACCGGTGATATACCAAGGCAACTCGACAAATCTCGACCCATTCCGAGAACGTTTTTCTCCCACTCATGAAACAAGATTAGAGGGGTGCAACGGGTGCGTGTGGGAGTGTCGGATTGCGAAACGGACAACGGGGAAAATGACCGGATGCATGAGACAAACACGAATGCAAATGATATGCACATGATGACATGATATGAAATGCATGACATGAACAAAATGCAAAACAAGGACAAAAACCCAACCATGAAGGAAATATCATATCACATAGCCGGAAATGGCAAGAGTCGAAGTTACAAATATGGAAAGTTACATCCGGGGTGTTACATAAACCTTTATCATGAACAAGGAAATATGATAATAACCAATTTATTATTGCCTCTAGGTCATATTTCCAACATTATCGTCATAGAAGTGTCACAGCCATGACGGAAAAAGTTTTCATTCGGGCCATAATGTCACGGATGTGTCTTTTTTCTGTAGTGCGGGTGTCACACACGCGCTACTGGTACGGACCTTGGCCATAGTGCGGGTTGCTTGGCCTGCGCTACTTCTAAGCCCACCTTATCCCCTACTCCGACCCATCGGTTTCCTCTACCTCACCACACTTACTCTCACTCCATCTCTCTCACGTAGCACTCTGTGGTCGCCCGCGCACCACTGCCACCAAGGTAGCTCCTCCTACCTCCCTCCCTCCCTCCTTCCTCCCACCTCCTCCATCCCTCCCTCCGTCCCTTGTATCTCCATTCTCGTAGAATGTAGGTTTTAGTATGTATGCATTGTAGAATGTAGGTTTTTTAATAGAATAATTTTCTTAGGTCATTTGAGTAAATGTAGGGTTTTTTTTACTATTTTAGGTGTTTTGAATATAATAGGAAATTTTACTCAAATGACGTAAAAAATGACCCGTGATTTGCCGAAACATGAATTAAATGACATTCCGGCAAACCATCGGTCATTTTTTATGTCATTACTCGATATATGTAACGGGTTGACTGTCATTCTGTCGGGCTCCTTGTGTGACTTTCAGTCTGCTGTTGAACCTTCTCATGGTATACCTTAGTAATGCACGAGAGAAGGAGGGTAAGCGACCATCACCAACAATCAAAATATCTGTGAGGGAGTGTCCACCATATACTATCAAAATATGAGAGAGGAGGAATCCCGACTATTGTCATGGGGGTCGCTTCTTCTTCATTCGAAGGTGCTAGGCATTTTGGTGTAATGCAATTTCGAATGAAAGGAAGAGCGGCCATCACCTGTAACGCCCTCGATGCGGCTATATCTCCCATGTGTCAAAGCATGACTTAGAGGCATAACCGCATTGAAAGCAATGTCGCAAGTGAGGTAATCTTCACACAACCCATGTAATACATAAGGGAAAGAGATACATAGTTGGCTTACAATCGCCACTTCGCACAATACATGAATATAACATTACATCAACCAGATACACACAAGGTCCGACTACGGAACCAAAATAAAAGAAGACTACCCCAAATGCTACACAGATCCCCGATCGTCCAAACTGGGCTCCACTACTGATCAACTGGAAACGGAACAACATAACGAACGCGAATCTCATCGAGCTCCTCCTTGAGCTCAGTTGCGTCACCTGCACGGTTTCTTCGGCACCTGCAAACTGGTTTTGAAAGTATCTGTGAGTCACGGGGACTCAGCAATCTCACATCCTTGCGATCAAGACTATTTAAGCTTATAGGTAGGGTAAAAGGTATGAGGTGGAGCTGCAGCAAGCGACTAGCATATATGGTGGCTAAACATACGCAAATGAGAGCGAGAAGAGATGGCAAAGCACGTTCGAGAAATCTATGATTAGGAAGTGATCCTAGGACAACCTACGTTCAAGCATAACTCCAACACCGTGTTCACTTCCCAGACTCCGCTGAAAAGAGACCATCACGTCTACACACGCGGTTGATGCATTTTAATTAAGTTAACTTTAAGTTTTTCTACAACCGGACATTAACAAATTCCCATCTGCCCATAACCTCGGGCACGGATTTCGAAAGTTCAAAATCCTGCAGGGGTGTGCCAACTTAGCCCATCACAACCTCTCATGGTCAACGAAGGATATTCCTTCTCCCCAGACAATCCGATCAGACTCGGCATCCCAGTTACAAGACATCCTCGACAATGGTAAAACAAGTCCAGCAAGACCGCCTGATGCGCCGACATCCCGATAGGAGCTGCACATATCTCGTTCTCAGGGCACACCGGATAAGCAATCCGTACAACTAAAACCAGCCCTCGAGTTTCCCCCAGGTGGCCCTGCAGGGGGATCTAGTTTGGACCAACACTTAGACAAGCACTGGCTCGGGGGGTTAAAATAAGATGACCCTCGGGATGTGCGACTCCCAACAGAAAAAGTCTAGGTGGCGACTGGTAAAACCAAGGTTGGGCCTTGCTGGCGGAGTTTTATTCAAAGTGAACTGTCAAGGGGTTCCCATTATAACCGAACCGTGTAAGGAACGCAAAAATCCGGGAACATAATACCGATATGACGGAAACTAGGGCGGCAAGAGTGGAACAAAACACCAGGCATAAGGTTGAGCCTTCCACCCTTTACCAAGTATATAGATGCATTAATTAAATAAGAGATATTGTGATATCCCAACAAAATAACCATGTTCCAAACATGGAACAAGCTCCAACCTTCACCTGCAACTAACAACGCTATAAGAGGGGCTGAGCAAAGCGGTAACACAGCCAAACAACGGTTTGCTAGGACAAGGTGGGTTAGAGGCTTGGCTTAACAATATGGGAGGCATGACAATCAAGTGGTAGGTATCACAGAATAGGCATAGCAAAAGAGCGAGCAACTAGCAAGCAAAGATAGAAGTGATTTCGAGGGTATGGTCATCTTGCCTGAGATCCCGCAAGGAAGAAGAACGAGTCCATGAAGAAGATAAACGGACGGAACTAGGGGAACCCGGACGGATGCAAGTTTTGAAAACACGATGATGCAATGCGGATGATGACATGGCAAGATGCAACACACAAGCAAAAGACAAGGCAAAACAGCGAATAACTGGAGGACATCTGGCACATCAGTCTCGGGGCATCACAACACTCCACCACTACGAGAGGATCTCGTCCCGAGATCTAGGATGGCACCGGATAGAAAACGGAAGAGGAAGAGGTAAAACAAAGTTGCTTCTTGGACAAACGAGTGAAACCACGATCCTTGAGAGGTTGAACAAATAGAAAGAAAGAATACAACGAAGATGAATAAAGTTGAAAACCTCCGTTAGAAACGAGGAACAAGGAACATCACGAGAACCCTGTAGGTTGAAAGACATGAGAAAAGGGTTGCAATGGACAAGAAGTACATCCAAGCACTCTGGTAGAAGCGAGATGAAAGCCTTGATAAAATGAAAGAACTTGAGCAGCGGGCACACACTCCCGTTAAATGGATAAGCACGAAAAGAACACGATCCTGACAAAACAAGAAGATGGGTTGAAGAGAGCAACATCACAATGCCTCCGGAAGAAATGAGAGGATGGAATGGAATGAACGGAGGAGAAAACAACATCTTCTACCTCAAAAGAGCTTGAAAATCATCTTTAGGAGAAGGGTCGAACGTAGTTGTTGGAAAACCAACAACGAAAAGAGCAAGGTTGTAGTGGGCTTATGGAGAACATCTCAAAACTATGAGGTGAAATTCCGCCACTAACGGAAATAATAGATTCGATTGATATGAACAAGGAGACGAGAAACTTATTTCACCGGGAGGATAATTGAAGAACTTGGGTCATTTATAAGCACCATAAATAGCAACAATCCTTAGGGAAGGCTTTGGTGAAATATAACCCAAGATAATTCCATTGAAGAGATTGATGGATTTAAAATATCTCATTCTTGACAAGATGTGAATCATGAAAACTCAAATTGTCACGAATGGCATAACACCACCTCAAATGATAAGGTTGAAAGATTTGCACTTTGAAATGCAAGATAAAGAATACTTGAGCTCCTCTGAAAAGAATCTCGATGAACACTTCGAGAAGGAATTAAATCCTTGATGAACCACCATGTTGAGCCTCCATGAAGAACTACGGAAATAAAAGAATGATCAAAAGAAAAGAAAGAGAAGTTGAAAACACAAAGTGAAACCTTGTAATTGTTTAGATGGATCTTCGCGATGATATAATTGAGAGAACTTGGAACTCCGGGAAAAGAAAAGATGAAGCGATTGATACCGAGAATTTAATCATCATGAACAAACTCCGGAAGAAAGGGTTAACATATGGATGAAACAAGAATAAGAATTACATTATGCATATCCTTCATCAATTAAATTGATGACAAACAATGGATTTGGCACACTACTTATTCTTGAAGAAAGGATTAAGATATATATCGCACCAATTTGGGAAGGTCTTCGATGAACCACCGGTAGGATTTTGAAACCATGAATAAATTGATGTGATAAACGAAGGAAGAAGAATCTTAGGAGACCTCCGGAAGAATTTAAAATGAATGAAGTAAGGGATGAATCACCGGGTAAGAATTGTGAAATGAATGAAGATACTTGAGACAATCTATATACATGAGAACGAAGGGATCACGAACTGATTAGAGATCACTTGAACGATGCACCGGTAAGATTGGAGAATGATAACTGAAAGCTGAGAATGAATAAACCTGAATTGATGGACTCCGGATAATCAAACTAAGAAGACTCTTGAACTGCTCTGGATGGGTGAAAAGAATTCCCACAATCGAAAATAATTATGAGAGGATGGCAACAAGCTAGAATCACGAATCTCTGAGAGAACGGATAAGATATGGATGAAAAACTCTTCTTCGATCTTCAAATTCAGAGAATGACAATGAGAAACACCACCATCAATTGTTGAGATACTCCGGAATGGAAATTAGGAAGGTTGAACCAACGATGAAAAGAATTTGAAAGATCTTGGTGAAAGGCATATGACTGATGACAATTCATTCTTATGTCAAACTTTGAAATGAATTTGAGAATAACTCCGGTAAAATTAGAAGAGTCAGGTAAGATCCTGGGAAAAGACCTGTGCTTTAGGGCCCACTCAAAAGAAGCACCGTAGAACGATTACTAGAAAAGGAGATTGCACCGGTTGATTTAAATGGCTTGAAAGAGATAACATCCTCGAAAGAGTTTGAACGGATTTAATGAGATAACATCTTCTGAGATATCTTCAGCACTCCAAAACAATTGAATAGTGAGAGGTGAATGAATATGAGGTGCACCGGCATGAGAAGGTATTTGAAAAGAGGAAAAGGATATGATCCACAAAGCTTGAATTGGATCCACCGTTGAAGAAAAGAGAACGAAGAATGATAAACTAGAAGCTCCGTTAGAATCTTCATGAGAATCACCGGATATGAACATGGAAAGAAAAGAAAGAAGAGACTTCACATGAATAAAAAATGGATACTAGATTAAGAAATCTGAGTCCTTGAAGAAAAAGGGTGGGAGGGCGGGAAAACAAAGACAACTTAGGAACGGATGAGACGAACACTGTTGAGAAGAACTGATAATTGATCTTAGGGATGGGGAGAATGATGGAATCATCTTGAAGAGAAGCACGCCGGTTGAACAGGATTAACATGACAATCTTGATTATCATGAAGGATTAGTATTCAAATAGAAATATGAGAACATCGTTTAGGAAAGGTATGGAATCAACACTTGACATCGAAGCAACTCGAATACCACAAACCAAAACAAAACAAAGGATTGGCTTGCAAAATAAGCCGGAACAAACATATGATAGAGATTTCGTCCGAAGTTTTCGTGGTGGGGCCTACACAGGCTCGATCATACAGCATCATCATGTACAAGGCAGTGCACATGACATACGAAGCGTCCCCGAGTCAGCATAGCCAAGGACTCTTTAAGACACAACGAGACCACTGTAAAACCAACCGTGGATAGGCGGACCACTAGACGTCAAACCCCAATTTCATATCATACATCTGTCGGAAAGATATCCTAAGAGCTACTTGAATTCCCACTTATAAACTCCCGAAATTTTCCGGTTATGCAATCAGGTGTTGGGGATACAGGGGAAACATAATATCTCACCCAAAACTAACAATTCCTACTTCCAGCTGTATCCATCCTTCAACACATAACCAAGAAACCTTCGGAAATCGTTTACCTCAACCTTTGAAAAGCATCCGTTATACGAGTTATGGCAATACTCCCGAACTCCCGCCCCAGTACTGGGTGGCGTTGAGGTTATCTCACCAACAACTGCATAAAAGAGATTTTCGATGTCGGCGAAACTCAGGTATTCCAGAATTGCAACGATAAAATTGTGACGACAACACCTCGGAGCTCAACTCCCCGGGACACTGCCACAACCCCTAAATGTCAGGAGGCGCCAAGAACAATGTTCTCATCACAAAACCATCGGAACGATTCCAAGATACCCGCGTGATCATAAATTTTTTTTAGTGAAATTTGAGAAGAGAAGAGTCAAAAATCTATGTCAGGATGCCTCACCAGAGCGACGAAGGGACTGGGGAGTAAAAAGAATCCTACTCTCCAATATATATAATCCTAAATGACTGAAAACATTTTTCTAGACTCAACAAAGCCCGCGATTCGATCAAGCAGGGGGGACCTAAGGTCGGGGAATGCTCTGATTACCAACTTGTAATGCCCTCGATGCGGCTATATCTCCCACGTGTCGAAGCACGACTTAGAGGCATAACCGCATTGAAAGCAATGTCGCAAGTGAGGTAATCTTCACACAACCCATGTAATACATAAGGGAAAGAGATACGTAGTTGGCTTACAATCGCCACTTCACACAATACATGAATATAACATTACATCAACCAGATACACACAAGGTCCGGCTACAGAACCAAAATAAAAGAAGACTACCCCAAATGCTACACAGATCCCCGATCGTCCCAACTGGGCTCCACTACTGATCAACTGGAAACGGAACAACATAACGAACGTGAATCTCATCGAGCTCCTCCTTGAGCTCAGTTGCATCACATGCACGGTTTCTTCGGCACCTGCAAACTGGTTTTGGAAGTATCTGTGAGTCACGGGGACTCAGCAATCTCACACCCTCGCGATCAAGACTATTTAAGCTTATAGGTAGGGTAAAAGGTATGAGGTGGATCTGCAGCAAGCGACTAGCATATATGGTGGCTAAACATACACAAATGAGAGCGAGAAGAGAAGGCAAAGCACGTTCGAGAAATCTATGATCAAGAAGTGATCCTAGAACAACCTACGTTCAAGCATAACTCCAACACCGTATTCACTTCCCGGACTCTGCCGGAAAGAGACCATCATGGCTACACACGCGGTTGATGCATTTTAATTAAGTTAACTTTAAGTTTTTCTACAACCGGACATTAACAAATTCCCATCTTCCCATAACCGCGGGCACGGCTTTCGAAAGTTCAAAACCCTGCAGGGGTGTCCCAACTTAGCCCATCACAAGCTCTCACGGTCAACGAAGGATATTCCTTCTCCCAAGACAATCCGATCAGACTCGGCATCCCGGTTACAAGACATCCTCGACAATGGTAAAACAAGTCCAGCAAGACCGCCCGATGCGCCGACATCCCGATTGGAGCTGCACATATCTCGTTCTCAGGGCACACCAGATAAGCAATCCATACAACTAAAACCAGCCCTCGAGTTTCCCCGAGGTGGCGCTGCAAGGGGCTCTAGTTTGGACCAACACTTAGACAAGCACTGGCCCGGGGGGTTAAAATAAGATGACCCTCGGGATGCGCGACTCCCAAGGGAAAAAGGCTAGGTGGCGAATGTTAAAACCAAAGTTGGGCCTTGCTGGAGGAGTTTTATTCAAAGCGAACTGTCAAGGGGTTCCCATTATAACCCAACCTTGTAAGGAATGCAAAAATCCGGGAACATAATACCGATATGAAGGAAACTAGGGCGGCAAGAGTGGAACAAAACACCAGGCATAAGGCCGAGCCTTCCACCCTTTACCAAGTATATAGATGCATTAATTAAATAAGAGATATTGTGATATCCCAACAATATAACCATGTTCCAAACATGGAACAATCTCCAACCTTCACCTGTAACTAACAACGGTATAAGAGGGGTTGAGCAAAGCAGTAACATAGCCAAACAACGGTTTGCTAGGACAAGGTGGGTTAGAGGCTTGGCTTAACAATATGGGAGGCATGACAATCAAGTGGTAGGTATTGCAGCATAGGCATAGAAAAAGAGCGAGCAACTAGCAAGCAAAGATAGAAGTGATTTCGAGGGTATGGTCATCTTGCCTGAGATCCCGCAAGGAAGAAGAACGAGTCCATGAAGAAGATAAATGGATGGAACTGGGGGAACCCGGACGGATGCAAGTTTTAAAAACACGATGATGCAATGTGGATGATGACGTGGCAAGATGCAACACGCAAGCAAAAGACAAGGCAAAACAGCGAATAATTGGTGGACATGTGGCACATCGGTCTCGGGGCGTCACATCACCGACGGTCGCAAATGTCAGAAAGGAAGAATCCCAACTGTTTTCATGGGGGTCTCTTCTCCTTCGTTCCCGTGTGCTAGACAGTTTGGTCTAATGCACTCGGGAATGAAGGGAGGAGCGACCATCACCGGCGGTCGAATATATCAGAGATGGAGTGCCCACCATATACACCACGTGAGATGAGAGTTTTCAATGAAAGATTCGATAGACCGAAAGTCAACCCATGGTGAATAGTGATTTGTCGGTTGAGTTCCTGGGTAATTGCCGTCGATTTATAATCTTTGAATTTTGAAAACAGGAGATTTCTGACGATGATAGGATCCCCGAGTGTGAATACTGCTGCGACGACTGGGGGTATGTGCGTCAGGCCTCACCTGCAAAATGGTAGGTTCTTCACCATCAAGCTGGAAGAGACCTTCGATATTTGTACGGTATGCAACAACAACAAGTATTTCTTCGTAATCAATCGTGACTTGTGCTTCTTTGCTTCAACATATAATTTCCAGTTTTCTCAATTCGACTAGTACATCCCCTTCCATGCAAGACCGCATTGAAGGAAATATGCCCTAGAGGCAATAATAAAGTTGTTATTCATATTTCCTTATATCATGATAAATGTTTATTATTCATGCTAGGATTGTATTAACCGGAAACTTAGTACATGTGTGAATACATAGACAAAACAGAGTGTCCCTAGTATGCCTCTACTTGACTAGATCATTAATCAAAGATGGTTAAGTTTCCTGACCATAGACATGTGTTGTCATTTGATGAAGGGGATCACATCATTAGAGAATGATGTGATGGACAAGATCCATCTGTTAGCTTAGCATAAATGATCGTTTAGTTTTATTGCTATTGCTTTCATCATGACTTATACATGTTGCTCCGACTATGATATTATGCAACTCCCGAATACCGTAGGAACACCTTGTGTGCTATCAAACGTCACAACGTAACTGGGTGATTATAAAGAAGCTCTACAGGTGTCTCCGATGGTGTTTGTTGAGTTGGCATAGATCGAGATTAGGATTTGTCACTCCGATTGTCGGAGAGGTATCTCTGGGCCCTCTCGGTAATGCACATCACTATAAGCCTTGCAAGCAATGTGACTAATAAGTTAGTTGCGGGATGATGCATTATGGAATGAGTAAAGAGACTTGCGGTAACGAGATTGAACTAGGTATTGAGATACCGCGGATCGAATATCGGGCAAGTAACATACCGATGACAAAGGGAACAACGTATGTTGTTATGCGATTTGACCGATAAAGATCTTCGTAGAATATGTAGGAACCAATATGAGCATCCAGGTTCTGCTATTGGTTATTGACCGGAGATGAGTCTCGGTCATGTCTACATAGTTCTCGAACCCGTAGGGTCCGCACGCTTAACGTTCGATGACAATCGGTATTATGAGTTTATGTGTTTTGATGTACCGAAGGTTGTTGGAGTCCCGGATATGATCACAAACATGACAAGGAGTCTCAAAATGGTCGAGACATAAAGATTGATATATTGGATGACTATATTCGGACACATGATGAGTTCCTGGGGTCACCGGATATATATCGGAGTGCTGGAAGGGTTATCGGAACCACCGGAGAAGTAATGGGCCTTATTGGGCCTAGGGGAGAGAGAGAGGGGCTACCAAGGGCTGGCTGCCCCCCCCCCATGGGCCTAGTCCGAATTGGACTAGGAGGAGGGGTGGCTCCCCTCCTTCCTTCTATTCCCCCCTCCTTCCTTCTTCTCCTAGTAGGACTAGGAAAATGGGGAGTCCTACTCCTACTAGGAGGAGGATTCCTTCCCCCTTGGCGCGCCTATGAGGGCCAGCCAGCCTCCCCCTCCCTCCTTTATATACGTGGGGAGGGGGCACCCTAGAACACATCAAAGTTGATCTTATCCGTGTGTGGTGCCCCCCTCCACAGATTTCCACCTCGGTCATATCGTTGTAGTGCTTAGGCGAAGCCCTGCGTCGGTAACTACATCATCACCGTCACAATGCCGTCGTGCTGACGAAACTCTCCCTCAGCTTCAGCTGGATCAAGAGTATGAGGGACGTCACCGAGCTGAATGTGTGCAGATCGCGGAGGTGCCGTGCATTCTGTACTTGATTGGTTGGATGGCGAAGACGTTCGACTACATCAACCGCGTTACTTAACGCTTTCGCTTTCTGTCTACAAGGGTACATGGACACACTTTCCCGCTCGTTGCTATACATCACCTAGATGGATCTTGCATGTGCGTAGGAATTTTTTTGAAATTACTGCATTCCCCAACAGTGGCATCAGAGCTAGGTCTATGCGTAGATGGTATATGCATGAGTAGAACACAAAGGAGTTGTGGGCGTGGGTATATACATATTTCTTGCCGTCACTAGTAGATTCCTGATTCAGCGGTATTGTTGGATGAAGCGGCTCAGACCGATATTACGCGTACTCTTACATGAGACTGGTTCTACCAACGTGCTTCGCACATAGGTGGCTAGTGGGTGTCTGTTTCTCCAACTTTAGTTGAATCGGTTTAAATGAACATGGTTTTTGTTGGGTTTCGTAGTAATTTCAAAAAAAATCCGACGCACACGCAAGATCATGTGATGCATAGCAACGAGAGGGGGAGTGTTGTCTACGTACCCACGCAGACTGACTGCGGAAGCGTTGACGCAACGTAGAGGAAGTAGTCGTACGTCTTCACGATCCAACCGATCAAGTACCGAAACTACGGCACCTCCAAGTTCGAGCACACGTTCAGCTCGATGATGATCCCCGGACTCCGATCCAACAAAGTATCAGGGAAGAGTTCCGTCAGCACAATGGTGTGGTGACGATCTTGATGCACTACAGCAGCAGGGCTTCGCCTAAACTCCGCTACAGTATTATCGAGGAATATGGTGGCTGGGGGCACCGCACACGGCTAAGGAATAGATCACGTGGATCAACTTGTGTGTTCTAGGGTGCCTCTACCTCAGTATATAAAGGACCAAAGGGGGGGAAGCCTGGTCGGCCACAAGGGGCGCGCCAGGAGAGTCCTACTCCCTCCGGGAGTAGGATCCCCCCCCCCCCAATCCTAGTTGGAATAGGATTCCTCAAGGGGGAAGAGAGAGAGGGGGCCGACCACCTCTCCTAGTCTTAATAGGACTAGGGGAGGGGGGAGGCGCGCAGCCCACCTTGGGCTGCCCCTTTCTCCTTTCCACCAAAGCCCACTAAGGCCCATATGGTTCTCGGGGGGTTCCGGTAACCTCCCGGTACTCCGGTAAAATCGCGATTTCACCCGGAACACTTCCGATATCCAAACATAGGCTTCCAATATATCAATCTTTATGTCTCGACCATTTCGAGACTCCTCGTCATGTCCGTGATCACATCCGGGACTCCAAACAACCTTCGGTACATCAAAATGCATAAACTCATAATATAACTGTCATCGTAACCTTAAGCGTGCGGACCCTACGGGTTCGAGAACAATGTAGACATGACCGAGACACGTCTCCGGTCAATAACCAATAGTGGGACCTGGATGCCCATATTGGCTCCTACATATTCTACGAAGATCTTTATCGGTCAGACCGCATAACAACATACGTTGCTCCCTTTGTCATCGGTATGTTACTTGCCCGAGATTCGATCGTCGGTATTCCAATACCTAGTTCAATCTCGTTACCGGCAAGTCTCTTTACTCGTTCCGTAATACATCATCTTGCAACTACCTCATTAGTTGCAATGCTTGCAAGGCTTATGTGATGTGCATTACTGAGAGGGCCCAGAGATACCTCTCCGACAATCGGAGTGACAAATCCTAATCTCGAAATACGCCAACCCAACATCTACCTTTGGAGACACCTGTAATGCTCCTTTATAATCACCCAGTTACGTTGTGACGTTTGGTAGCACCCAAAGTGTTCCTCCGGCAAACGGGAGTTGCATAATCTCATAGTCACAGGAACATGTATATGTCATGAATAAAGCAATAGCAACATACTAAACAATCGGGTGCTAAGCTAATGGAATGGGTCATGTCAATCAGATCATTCAACTAATGATGTGACCTCGTTAATCAAATAACAACACTTTGTTCATGGTTAGGAAACATAACCATCTTTGATTAACGAGCTAGTCAAGTAGAGGCATACTAGTGACACTAAGTTTGTCTTTATATATTCACACATGTATTATGTTTCCGGTTAATACAATTCTAGCATGAATAATAAACATTTATCATGATACAAGGAAATAAATAATAACTTTATTATTGCCTCTAGGGCATATTTCCTTCAGTCTCCCACTGGCACTAGAGTCAATAATCTAGATTACACAGTAATGATTCTAACACCCATGGAGCCTTGGTGCTGATCATGTTTTGCTCGTGGAAGAGGCTTAGTCAACGGGTCTGCAATATTCAGATCCGTATGTATCTTGCAAATCTCTATGTCTCCCACCTGGACTAGATCCCGGATGGAATTGAAGCGTCTCTTGATGTGTTTGGTTCTCTTGTGAAATCTAGATTCCTTTGCCAAGGCAATTGCACCAGTATTGTCACAAAAGATTTTCATTGGACCCGATGCACTAGGTATGACACCTAGATCGGATATGAACTCCTTCATCCAGACTCCTTCATTTGCTGCTTCCGAAGCAGCTATGTACTCCGCTTCACATGTAGATCCCGCTACAACGCTTTGTTTAGAACTGCACCAACTAACAGCTCCACCGTTTAATGTAAACACGTATCCGGTTTGCGATTTAGAATCGTCCGGATCAGTGTCAAAGCTTGCATCAACGTAACCATTTACGACGAGCTCTTTGTCACCTCCATATACGAGAAGCATATCCTTAGTCCTTTTCAGGTATTTCAGGATGTTCTTGACCGCTGTCCAGTGATCCACTCCTGGATTACTTTGGTACCTCCCTGCTAGACTTATAGCAAGGCACACATCAGGTCTGGTACACAGCATTGCATACATGATAGATCCTATCGCTGATGCATAGGGAACATCTTTCATATTCTCTCTATCTTCTGCAGTGGTCGGGCATTGAGTCTTACTCAATTTCACACCTTGTAACACAGGCAAGAATCCTTTCTTTGCTTGATCCATTTTGAACTTCTTCAAAATTTTGTCAAGGTATGTTGTTTGTGAAAGTCCAATTAAGCGTTTTGATCTATCTCTATAGATCTTAATGCCTAATATGTAAGCAGCTTCACCGAGGTCTTTCATTGAAAAACTCTTATTCAAGTATCCCTTTATGCTATCCAGAAATTCTATATCATTTCCGATCAGCAATATGTCATCCACATATAATATCAGAAATGCTACAGAGCTCCCATTCACTTTCTTGTAAATACAGGCTTCTCCAAAAGTCTGTATAAAACCAAATGCTTTGATCACACTATCAAAACGTTTATTCCAACTCCGAGAGGCTTGCACCAGTCCATAAATGGATCGCTGGAGCTTGCACACTTTGTTAGCTCCCTTTGGATCAACAAAACCTTCTGGTTGCATCATATACAACTCTTCTTCCAGAAATCCATTCAGGAATGCAGTTTTGACATCCATCTGCCAAATTTCATAATCATAAAATGCGGCAATTGCTAACATGATTCGGACAGACTTAAGCATCGCTACGGGTGAGAAGGTCTCATCGTAGTCAATCCCTTGAACTTGCCAAAAACCTTTTGCGACAAGTCGAGCTTTGTAGACAGTAATATTACCGTCAGCGTCAGTCTTATTCTTCAAGATCCATTTATTCTCAATTGCTTGCCGATCATCGGGCAAGTCAACCAAAGTCCATACTTTGTTCTCATACATGGATCCCATCTCAGATTTCATGGCTTCAAGCCACTTTGCGGAATCTGGGCTCACCATTGCTTCTTCATAGTTCGTAGGTTCATCATGATCTAGCATCATGACTTCCAGAACGGGATTACCGTACCACTCTAGCGCGGATCTTACTCTGGTTGATCTACGAGGTTCAGTAGTATCTTGTTCTGAAGTTTCATGATCATTATCCTCCTCACTAACTGGTGTAGGTGTCACAGAAACAGTTTTCTGTGATGTACAATTTTCCAATAAGGGAGCAGGTACAGTTACCTCGTCAAGTTCTACTTTCCTCCCACTCACTTCTTTCGAGAGAAACTCCTTCTCCAGAAAGTTTCCGAATTTAGCAACAAAAGTCTTGCCTTTGGATCTGTGATAGAAGGTGTATCCAATAGTTTCCTTTGGATATCCTATGAAGACACATTTCTTCGATTTGGGTTCGAGCTTATCAGGTTGAAGTTTTTTCACATAAGCATCACAGCCCCAAACTTTCAGAAACGACAACTTTGGTTTCTTGCCAAACCACAGTTCATAAGGCGTCGTCTCAACGGATTTTGATGGTGCCCTATTTAACGTGAATGCGGTCGTCTCTAGAGCGTATCCCCAAAATGATAGCGGTAAATCAGTAAGAGACATCATAGATCGCACCATATCTAGTAAAGTACGATTACGACGTTCGGACACACCATTGCGCTGAGGTGTTCCGGGTGGCGTGAGCTGCGAAACTATTCCACAATTTTTCAAATGTACACCAAACTCATAACTCAAATATTCTCCTCCACGATCAGATCGTAGAAACTTTATTTTCTTGTTACGATGATTTTCAACTTCACTCTGAAATTCCTTGAACTTTTCAAATGTTTGAGACTTATGTTTCATTAAGTAGATATACCCATATCTGCTTAAATCATCTGTGAAGGTGAGAAAATAACGATATCTGCCACGAGCCTCAGTATTCATCGGACCACATACATCTGTATGTACGATTTCCAACAAATCTGTTGCTCTCTCCATAGTACCGGAGAACGGTGTTTTAGTCATCTTGCCCATGAGGCACGGTTCGCAAGTACCAAGTGATTCATAATCAAGTGGTTCCAAAAGTCCATCAGAATGGAGTTTCTTCATGCGCTTTACACCGATATGACCTAAACGGGAGTGCCACAAATAAGTTGCACTCTCATTATCAACTCTGCATCTTTTGGCTTCAACATTATGAATATGTGTGTTACTACTATCGAGATTCAACAAGAATAGACCACTCTTCAAGTGTGCATGACCATAAAAGATATTACTCATATAAATAGAACAACCATTATTCTCTGATTTAAATGAATAACCGTCTCGCATCAAACAAGATCCAGATATAATGTTCATGCTTAACGCTGGCACTAAAGAACAATTATTTAGGTCTAATACTAATCCTGAAGGTAGATGTAGAGGTAGCGTGCCGACTGCGATCACATCGACTTTGGAACGGTTTCCCACGCGCATCGTCACCTCGTCCTTAACCAATCTTTGCTTAATCTGTAGTCCCTGTTTCGAGTTGCAAATATTAGCAACAGAACTAGTATCAAATACCCAGGTGCTACTGCAAGCATTAGTAAGGTACACATCAATAACATGTATATCATATATACCTTTGTTCACCTTGCCATCCTTCTTATCCGCCAAATACTTGGGGCAGTTCCACTTCCAGTGGCCAGTCTGCTTGCAATAGAAGCACTCAGTTTCAGGCTTAGGTCCAGACTTGGGTTTCTTCCCTTGAGCAGCAACTGGCTTGCCGTTCTTCTTGAAGTTCCCCTTCTTCTTTCCTTTGCCCTTTTTCTTGAAACTAGTTGTCTTGTTGACCATCAACACTTGATGCTCCTTCTTGATTTCTACCTCCGCAGCTTTCAGCATCGCAAAGAGCTCGGGAATAGTCTTGTTCATCCCTTGCATATTATAGTTCATCACGAAGCTCTTGTAGCTTGGTGGCAGTGATTGGAGAATTCTGTCAATGACGCAATCAACTGGAAGATTAACTCCCAATTGAATCAAGTTATTATTATACCCAGACATTTTGAGTATATGCTCACTGACAGAACTGTTCTCCTCCATCTTGCAGCTATAGAACTTATTGGAGACTTCATATCTCTCAATCCGGGCATTTGCTTGAAATATTAACTTCAACTCCTGGAACATCTCATATGCTCCATGACGTTCAAAACATCGTTGAAGTCCCGATTCTAAGCTGTAAAGCATGGCACACTGAACTATCGAGTAGTCATCAGCTTTGCTCTGCCAGACGTTCATAACATCCGGCGTTGCTCCTGCAGCAGGCCTGGCACCCAGCGGTGCTTCCAGGACGTAATTCTTCTGTGCAGCAATCAGGATAATCCTCAAGTTACTGACCTAGTCCGTGTAATTGCTACCATCATCTTTCAACTTTGCTTTCTCAAGGAACGCATTAAAATTCAACGGAACAACAGCACGATCCATCTATCTACAACCAAACATAAACAAGCAAGATACTAATCAGGTACTAAGTTTCATGATAAATTTAAGTTCAGTTAATCAAATTAATTAAAGAACTCCCACTTAGATAGACATCCCTCTAATCCTCTAAGTGATTACGTGATCTAAATCAACTAAACCATAACCGATCATCACGTGAGATGGAGTAGTTTTCAATGGTGAACATCGTTATGTTGATCATATCTACTATATGATTCATGCTCGACCTTTCGGTCTCCGTGTTCCGAGGCCATATCTGTATATGCTTGGCTCGTCAAGTATAACCTGAGTATTCCGCGTGTGCAACTGTTTTGCACCCGTTGTATTTGAACGTAGAACCTATCACACCTGATCATCACGTGGTGTCTCAGCACGAAGAACTTTCGCAACGGTGCATACTCAGGGAGAACACTTCTTGATAATTTAGTGAGAGATCATCTTATAATGCTACCGTCAATCAAAGCAAGATAAGATGCATAAAAGGATAAACATCACATGCAATCAATATAAGTGATATGATATGGCCATCATCATCTTGTGCTTGTGATCTCCATCTCCGAAGCACCATCGTGATCACCATCGTTACCGGCGTGACACCTTGATCTCCATCGTAGCATCGTTGTCGTCTCGCCAAGTTTATGCTTCTACGACTATCGCTACCGCTTAGTGATAAAAGTAAAGAATTACATCGCGATTGCATTGCATACAATAAAACGACAACCATATGGCTCCTGCCAGTTGCCGATAAATCGGTTACAAAACATGATCATCTCATACAATAAAATTCAGCATCATGCCTTGACCATATCACATCACAACATGCCCTGCAAAAACAAGTTAGACGTCCTCTACTTTGTTGTTGCAAGTTTTACGTGGCTGCTACGGGCTTAAGCAAGAACCAATCTCACCTACGCATCAAAACCACAATGATAGTTTGTCAAATAGACTCCGTTTTAACCTTCGCAAGGACCGGGCGTAGCCACACTTGGTTCAAATAAAGTTGGAGAGACTGTCGCCCGCAAGCCACCTATGTGCAAAGCACGTCGGGGGAACCGGTCTCGCGTAAGCGTACGCGTAATGTTGGTTCGGGTCGTCTCGTCCAACAATGCCATCGAACCAAAGTATGACATGCTGGTAGGCAGTATGACTTATATCGCCCACAACTCACTTGTGTTCTACTCGTGCATATAACATCAACATAAATAACCTAGGCTCGGATGCCACTGTTGGGTTTCGTAGTAATTTCAAAAAAATTCCTATGCACACGCAAGATCATGTGATGCATAGCAACGAGAGGGGAGAGTGTTGTCTACGTACCCACGCAGACCGCTGCGGAAGCGTTGACGCAACATAGAGGAAGTAGTCGTACGTCTTCACGATCCAACCGATCAAGTACCGAAACTACGGCACCTCCGAGTTCGAGCACACGTTCAGCTCGATGACGATCCCCGGACTCCGATCCAGCAAAGTATCGGGGACGAGTTCCGTCAGCACGACGGTGTGGTGACGATCTTGATGCACTACAACAGCAGGGCTTCGCCTAAACTCCGCTACAGTATTATCGAGGAATATGGTGGCTGGGGGCACCGCACACGGCTAAGGAATAGATCACGTGGATCAACTTGTGTGTTCTAGGGTGCCTCTACCTCAGTATATAAAGGACCAAAGGGGGGAAGGCTGGCCAGCCACAAGGGGCGCGCCAGGAGAGTCCTACTCCCTCCGAGAGTAGGATTCCCCCCCAATCCTAGTTGGAATAGGATTCCTCGGGGGGGAAAGAGAGAGAGGGGGCCGGCCACCTCTCCTAGTCCTCATAGGACTAGGGGAGGGGGGAGACGCGCAGCCCACCTTGGGCTGCCCCTTTCTCCTTTCCACTAAAGCCCACTAAGGCCCATATGGTTCCTGGGGGGTTCCAGTAACCTCCCGGTACTCCGGTAAAATCCCGATTTCACCCGGAACACTTCCGATATCCAAACATAGGCTTCCAATATATCAATCTTTATGTCTCGACCATTTCAAGACTCCTCGTCATGTCCGTGATCACATCCGGGACTCCGAACAACCTTCGGTACATCAAAATGCATAAACTCATAATATAACTGTCATCGTAACCTTAAGCGTGCGGACCCTACGGGTTCGAGAACAATGTAGACATGACCGAGACACGTCTCCGGTCAATAACCAATAGCGGGACCTGGATGCCCATATTGGCTCCTACATATTCTACGAAGATCTTTATCGGTCACACCGCATAACAACATACGTTGTTCCCTTTGTCATCGGTATGTTACTTGCCCGAGATTCGATCGTCGGTATTCCAATACCTAGTTCAATCTCGTTACCGGCAAGTCTCTTTACTTGTTCCGTAATACATCATCTCGCAACTACCTCATTAGTTGCAATGCTTGCAAGGCTTATGTGATGTGCATTACCGAGAGGGCCCAGAGATACCTCTCCGACAATCGGAGTGACAAATCCTAATCTCGAAATACGCCAACCCAACATCTACCTTTGGAGACACCTGTAATGCTCCTTTATAATCACCCAGTTACGTTGTGATGTTTGGTAGCACCCAAAGTGTTCCTCCGGCAAACGGGAGTTGCATAATCTCATAGTCATAGGAACATGTATATGTCATGAAGAAAGCAATAGCAACATACTAAACGATCGGGTGCTAAGCTAATGGAATGGGTCATGTCAATCAGATCATTCAACTAATGATGTGACCTCGTTAATCAAATAACAACACTTTGTTCATGGTTAGGAAACATAACCATCTTTGATTAACGAGCTAGTCAAGTAGAGGCATACTAGTGACACTAAGTTTGTCTTTATATATTCACACATGTATTATGTTTCCGGTTAATACAATTCTAGCATGAATAATAAACATTTATCATGATACAAGGAAATAAATAATAACTTTATTATTGCCTCTAGGGCATATTTCCTTCAGTTTTTCTGAAGATCAAATAGCAATCACTATACTATGTTGTGGTGTTGATGCATAGGTAAGAACAGTTCTTGCTAGAAGCCCGTAGCAGCCACGTAAAACTTGCAACAACAAAGTAGAGGACGTCTAATTTGTTTTTGCAGGGCATGTTGTGATGTGATATGGTCAAGACATGATTATATAAATTGTTGTATGAAATGATCATGTTTTGTAGCACAGCTATCGGCAACTGGCAAGAGCCATATGGTTGTCGCTTTATTGTATGAAATGCAATCGCCATGTGATTGCTATACTTTAACACTAAGTGGTAGCGATAGTCATGGAAGCAATAGTTGGCGAGACGACAACGATGCTACGATGGAGATTAAGGTGTCAAGCCGGTGACGATGGTGATCATGGCGGTGCTTTGGAGATGGAGATCAAAGGCACAAGATGATGATGGCCATATCATATCACTTATATTGATTGCATGTGATGTTTATCCTTTATGCATCTTATTTTGCTTAGTACGGTGGTATCATTATAAGATGATCTCTCACCAAATTTCAAGGTATAAGTGTTCTCCCTGAGTATGCACCGTTGCTACAGTTCATGGTGCCGAGACACCACGTGTTGATCAGGTGTGATAAGCTCTACGTTCACATACAATGAGTGCAAGCCAATTTTGCACAAGCATAATACTCAGGTTAAACTTGACGAGCCTAGCATATGCAGATATGGCCTCAGAATAGTGAGACCAAAAGGTCGAGTGTGAATCATATAGTAGATATGATCAATATAGTGATGTTCACCATTGAAAACTTCTGCATCTCACGTGATGATCGGACATGGTTTAGTTGATATGGATCACGTGATCATTTAGATGACTAGAGGGATGTCTATCTCAGTGGGAGTTCTTAAGTAATATGATTAATTGAACTTAAATTTATCATGAACTTAGTCCTGATAGTATTTGCATATCTATGTTGTAGATCAATTGCTCGCGTATGGCTTCCCCGTTTTATTTATGATATGTTCCTAGAGAAAAATAAGTTGAAAGATAATAGTAGCAATTATGCGGACTGGATCCATGATCTGAGGATTATCCTCCTTCCTGCACAGAAGAATTATGTCCTTGATGCACCGGTAGGTGACGGACCTTTTGCAGGAGCAGATGTAGACGTTATGAACATTTGACAAGCTCGGTATGATGACTACTTGATAGTTTAGTGCGCCATACTTTACAACTTAGAACCGGGACTTTAAAACCGTTTTGAACGCCACAAAGCATATGAGATGTTCCAAGAGCTGAAATTGGTATTTCAGACTATGCCCGTGTTAAGAGGTATGAGACCTCTGACAAGTACTTTGCCTACAAGATGGAGGAGAATAGCTCAGCTAGTGAGCATGTGCTCAGAATGTCTGAGTACTACAATCACTTGAATCAAGTGGGAGTTAATCTTCCGGATAAGATAGTGATTGACAGAGTTCTCTAGTCACTATCACCAAGTTACTAGAACTTCGTGATGAACTATAATATGCAAGGTGTAACGCCCCAAGACCGGAGCTTCACATGCCTTCCATGTTTTCCGAGTTTCATCGGGTGATTTGTTTTGTCTGTTGCATCCATCTTTGCATCATGTGCATTGCATCATTGCATCATGCCATCATGTCATTAATCTTTGCAACTCATACAAATAAACCGTATGGATCTTCGGTCCATTTAAATTGAGGGAACTCACATGGTGGTTTCTCTTTAAAACACACCCTCCCGATATTTAGGGAGATATTATAAAATATTCCATTTATTTGGAATTCACCTTAACACACTTGCATATTAAATCCCTTGGCCTTTTCTTCTTCAAGTGTTGACCCTCTAACCTTGCCATTTATGCTTTCATCATTTTCCGGAGCTCCGCCAAAAATCCGAACATTTTTGGACCTTCCAAACCTCCACTTCCTATTCACCCATTTGAATTTAATTCAAATGTGTTTGAATCTAAACCTTGCATCCATGCCCACTCCTATTTTCTTGGATTAAACTCATTTTTCAGAGTTTGAGAAAATTAACCCCGTGCCTAATTCTTTCTCCTACCATCTTCTTTTCTCTCTTTTCTTTCTTTCTTGTTTTTCTTCTCTGTAATGGAAAGGAGGGAAGAGGGAGATCTTTTTTTCTCTCTTCTTTTGTTGAATCTAGCCAGCCTGGTCCCTAGGCCCAACTCCTGCGGCCCAGCCATCCTCTCCCCTGCTCTAACCTAGGCCCAACCAAAACCCCGCTCATCTCCC
Organism: Triticum dicoccoides; assembly: GCF_002162155.2. Classification (NCBI taxonomy): domain Eukaryota; kingdom Viridiplantae; phylum Streptophyta; class Magnoliopsida; order Poales; family Poaceae; genus Triticum; species Triticum dicoccoides. Next base: position 412,922,534 of record NC_041386.1, on the reverse strand, counting down.
TCGAACCCTTCCCTCGTTCCCCTCCTCGCGCCGCCAGGAGAACCACGCCCGAACACCAATCCCCATCTCCTCGATCCCCCTCGCTCTCTCCCTCACCTTCTCTCTCGCACACGCAGGAGCCCCCGTGCTTGATCCCGATCCCACAGCAACCACTCCTCCTTCCCGAGGTCGTCGCCGGCGCCCCAAGTTTCCCCTCGTCCTCGACCCCCATCTCTCCCTCGACCCGGCTCGCCATCGACGCCCTTCGTGTGGCCCCCTTCCTCTGTATCTCCTCCTTCCACGCCCAGGCTGCAGCTGCTCTTCCCAACGCCGCCACCCGGCCACCTCGACAAGCCGCCGCCGTCGGCGACCGAACCAGCAGCAACCAGGCCGTAGGTTCAGCGCCTTGCCCCGCCTCCACTACCTCCTCGTCGATGCGCTAGGGCCCTTCACCATCGACGACCTGCGCCAACGCACTGCTGCTTCGTCCCTTCACCACCAGGGCCTCCCTGCCCGTGCCCTTCTTTCTCCTCCATGACCGCCTTTTCTGCTGCTGCTCTGCCGCCCTATGGACGCCTCTGCTCGCAGGTGCCGCTGCCAGTGCCATGGCGCTCCGCCGCACCTTGTCTCGCCGCTGCCGTCTCGAACCTCTCCTGCCGGCTACCAGGACCCGTCGCCCCTGCCTCGTTGCCTACTTGCCTCGATGCCTCTCCATGGACCCTGAACATCACCGTCGTGCGTTGTATGCCACTGAAGCTCTCGCTGCCTTCATGCACCACCGCCGGCCCCTTGTGTCGTTGACTAGACCGTCCAAATCAGGGAACGCCAAGATCCACTACTGTTGACCCTGAACATCTACGAAATGTGGACCTCTACGATTGATGTGGGACTGTCAAGTACCCTTTGCACGCGCCAAGTCCCTCTTCAAAATGTACAACTACATCCGATGTGGATTTCGACAAGTACCACGATGCCCGGAGCACTCGGATACATCAAGTTCGACTACCTTCGTGTGTACCACTACCGTCGATGAAGACACGTGTTACGCAAGCATCAAGTTCGGCTACAACATGCGTACGCCTACTATCACCGAAGACCCGTGCACGACTACCGTCGACCGCGAAGGGCTTAGAGTCATCAAGTACCTCTCTGAACGAACGTGAATGACTATCGTCGCAAGAACGGGACCAGAAAGTCCGAAGACCCCAAGTACCACGACACCAATGACATGAACATTTACGGAAACTCATGCAACGATAAACATGTACCACTACCGTTGCCGAGACCGCGAGAACCTCTACCGTCGACCCTAGAGCGTGCGAGAACGGCTACTTCCACTACCGCCGTCGAGAGAACGTCTACTTCCTCGACTTTGCACCGAACAAGAACTGTCCCGTTTACACGCTTCAAAGGTATAACCTCGAGACGACGTCCGTGAACGAATGCTTGCGATGTTTGAGATGCTCGTGTTTGCACCGTGTCCAAATTGTCACTCGTTTCCTTGTCACCAACTCGTGGGACACCCGGAATCCGGGATCACCCCACCATCTCTAGCATGTTCTGCACATCCGCACCCTTGCTTCCTTTTGCACCGGCATCTCAATCGAGTTGCCGTGGCACCGTTTTTGTTATCGTTACCGTGGCACCCCTTTTCTTTCTACCATGGTGACAAATGCTTCATAAAATGCTCTTATCAACATTTTCATAAATATTGCATAAAACTTGCACATGTCATTCGCATCATGATAATAACATTTAAATGTTTAAAAGTTGTTGTTGCGCCAAATTGATAAATGCATATGGGGATTTACCGAAATTGTTGTTTGTTATTTTCCGGCCTCATTTAAACTTGCCTAAATGTTTAGTTTACTTATGCTCCACCTCTTGCCATGCTTAACAACATTAAATATTGTTGGGTACATAAACGGGAGAGAACTAAATAAGCCATGTGGTGTTTCGTCAATATGCAACTCGTTGCATATTGAGCTCCACTTAACTTGTAGTTTTGCTTGTGCACTTTGTCATGCCATGCATTTGAAACCGGACATGCATCATACTTGGTTGTGCATCATGCCATGTTTATGTGGTGGTTGTTTACTATGTTGTTTGCTTCTTTCTGGTGATGCTTCTTCGGGTTAGTTCCGATAACGTCGCGTTTGTGACGATCCGTTCGACTACGTCGGTTTGTCTTCTTCACGGACTCGTTCTTCTTCCTTGCGGGATCTCAGGCAAGATGACCATACCCTCGAAATCACTTCTATCTTTGCTCGCTAGTTGCTCGCTCTTTTGCTATGCCGCGATACCTACCACTTGCTATATCATGCCTCCAATATTGCCATGTCAAACCTCTAACCCACCTTGTCCTAGCAAACCATTGTTTGGCTATGTTACCGCTTTGCTCAGCCCCTCTTATAGCGTTGTTAGTTGCAGGTGAAGATGGAGTTTGTTCCTTGTTAGAACATGATTATTGTTGGGATATCACAATATCTATTACTTAATTAATGGATCTATATACTTGGTAAAGGGTGGAAGGCTCGGCCGTATGCCTGGTGTTTTGTTCCACTCTTGCCGCCCTAGTTTCCGTCATACTGGTGTTATGTTCCTTGATTTTGTGTTCCTTACGCGGTTGGGTTATAATGGGAACCCCTTGACAGTTCGCCTTGAATAAAACTTCTCCAGTAAGGCCCAACCTTGGTTTTACATTTGCACTAACAACCTATCACCTTCCCTTGGGTTTTGCAGACTCAAAGGTCATCTTTATTTTAACCCCCCTCCCAGGCCAGTGCTTGTCTAAGTGTTGGTCCGAAACAGAGCCACTTGCGGCGCCACCTCGGGGAAACTTGAAGGTTGGTTTTAGTTGTACGTAGTGTTCATCTGGTGTTGCACTGAGAACGAGATATGTGCAGCTCCTATCAGGATGTCGGCGCATCGGGCGATCTTGCTGGTCTTGTTTTACCATTGTCGAAATGTCTTGTAACCGGGATTCCGAGTCTGATCGGGTCTTCCTGGGAGAAGGAATATCCTTCGTTGACCGTGAGAGCTTATGATGGGCTAAGTTGGAACACCCCTGTAGGGTTTTGAACTTTTGAAAGCCGTGCCCGCGGTTATGGGCAGATGGGAATTTGTTAATGTCCAGTTGTAGAGAACTTGGCAGTTAACTTAATTAAAATGCATCAACCGCGTGTGTAGCCGTGATGGTCTCTTTCCTGCGGAGTCCGGGAAGTGAACCGGTTCTTGTGTTATGCTTGAGCGTAAGTAGTTTTAGGATCACTTCTTGATCACTTCTAGTTCACGACCGTGCTTTGCTTCTCTTCTCACTCTCATTTGCGTAAGTTAGCCACCATATATGCTAGTGCTTGCTGCAGATCCACTTCACTACCTTTTCCCTACCCATAAGCTTAAATAGTCTTGATCGCGAGGGTGTGAGATTGCTGAGTCCCCATGACTCACAGATTACTTCCAAAGCCAGTTGCAGGTGCCGATGATACCGTGCAGGTGATGCAACCCAACTCAAGGAGGAGCTCATTGAAGATCGTGCTCGTTGTGTTGTTTCGTTTCCAGTTGATCAGTAGTGGAGCCCAATTGGGGCGATCGGGGACCTAGCAATAGGGGTGATCTTTCTTTATTTGGTTCCGTAGTCGGACATTGATTGTATTCTGGATGATGTAATGCTATATTTATGTATTGTGTGAAGTGGCGATTGTAAGCCAACTCTTTATCCCTTTCTTATTCAGTACATGGGATGTGTAAAGATTACCCCTCTTGCGACATGCCTACAATGCGGTTATGCCTCTAAGTCGTGCTCCGACACGTGGGAGATACAACCGCATCGTGGGTGTTACACAAGGGATAACGGAAACGATTCCCAAGCTCTTTGCGATGCTGATTGGTGAAGGTAGAAATCAAGAAAAAGCATCAAGTGTTGATGGTTGACAATACCACTAGTTTCAAGTAAAAGGGCATGGGAAATAAAGGGAACTTCAAGAAGAATGGCAAGCAAGTTGCCACTCCCATGAAGAAGCCCAAAGCTAGACCTAAGCCTGAAACTGAGTGCTTCTACTGCAAAGGGAATGGTCACTGGAAGCGGAACTACCCCAAATACTTGGTGGATAAGAAGGATGGGAAAGTGAACAAAAGTATAATTGATATACATGTTATTGATGTGTACTTTACTAGTGTTCATAGTAAACCCAGGGTATTTGATACCAGTTCAGTTGCTAAGATTAGTAACTCGAAACAGAAGTTGCAAAATGAACAGAGACTAGTTAAGGGCAAGGTGACGATGTGTGTTGGAAATGATTCCAAGTTTGATAAGATCACCATCGCACACTCCTTTTACCTTCGGGATTAGTGTTGAGCCTAAAATAATGTTATTTGGTGTTTGCATTGAGCATGAATATGATTGGATCATGTTTATTGCAATACGGTTATTCATTTAAGTCAAAGAATAATTGTTGTTCTGTTTACATGAACAAAACCTTCTATGGTCATACACTTAATATAAATGGTTTATTGAATCTCGATCATAGTGATACACATATTCATAATATTGATGCCAAAAGATGCAAAGTTGATAATGGTAGTGCAACATACTTGTGGCACTGCCGTTTAGGTTATATTAGTGTAAAGCGCATGAAGAAACTCCATGCGGATGGACTTTTAGAATCACTTGATTATGAATCATTTGATGCTTGCGAACCATGCCTCATGGGCAAGATGACTAACACTCCGTTCTCTGGAACAATGGAGAGAGCCACTGACTTACTAGAAATAATACATACCGATGTATGCGGTACAATGAGTGTTGAGGCTCACGACGGGTATCGTTATTTTCTGACCTTCACAGATGATTTGAGTAGATATGAGTATATCTACTTAATGAAACACAAGTCTGGAACGTTTGAAAAGTTCAAAGAATTTCAGAGTGAAGTGGAGAATCATCGTAACAAGAAAATAAAGTTTCTACGATCTGATCGCGGAGACGAAATATTTGAGTTACGAGTTTGGCCTTCAGTTCAAACAATGTTGAATAGTTTCGCAACTCACGCTACCTGGAACACCACAGCGTAATGGTGTGTCCGAATGTCATAATCGTACTTTATTAGATATGGTGCGATCTATGATGTCTCTTACTGATTTACCACTATCGTTTTGGGGTTATGCATTAGAGACAGCTGCATTCACGTTAAGGAGGGCACCATCTAAATCCGTTGAGACGACACCGTATGAACTATGGTTTGGCAAGAAACCAAAGCTGTCGTTTCTTAAAGTTTGGGGTTGTGATGCTTATGTGAAAAAGTTTCAGCCTAATAAGCTCAAACCCAGATCGAAGAAGTGTGTCCTCATAGCATACCCAAAAGAAACTGCTGGGTACACCTTCTATCACAGATCCGAAGGCAAGATCTTTGTTGCTAAGAGTGGATCCTTTCTAGATAAGGAGTTTCTCTCGAAAGAAGTGAGTGGGAGGAAAGTAGAACTTGATGAGGTAATTGTACCTTCTCCCTAATTGGAAAGTAGTTCATCATAGAAATCAGTTCTAGTGATGCCTACACCAATTAGTAAGGAAGTTCATGATGATGATCATGAAACTTCAGAACAAGTTACTACCGAACCTCATAGGTCAACCAGAGTACATTTTGCACCAGAGTCGTACGGTAATCCTGTTCTGGAAGTCATGTTACTAGACCATGATGAACCTACAAACTATGAGGAAGCGATGATGAGCCTAGATTCCGCGAAATGGCTTAAGGCCGTGAAATCTGAGATGAGATCCATGTATGAGAACAAAGTATGGACTTTGATTGACTTAACGGATGATCGGTGAGCCATTCAGAATAAATGGATCATCAAGAGGAAGACAGATGTTGATGGTAGTGTTACTATCTACAAAGCTCGAATTATCGCAAAAAGGTTTTCGACAAGTTCAAGGTGTTGACTATGATGCGATTTTCTCACTCATAGCGATGTTTAAGTATGTCTGAATCATGTTAGTGATTGCCGCATTTTATGAAATCTGGCAAATGGATGACAAAACTGCATTCCTTAATGGATTCCTTAAAGAAGAGTTGTATATGATGCAACCAAGAGGTTTTTGTCGATCCTAAAGGTGCTAACAAAGTGTGAAAACTCCAGCGATCCATCTATGGACTGGAGCAAGCATCTTAGAGTTGGAATGAACGCTTTGATAAGTTGATCAACGCATATGGTTTTATACAGACTTGCGCTGAAGCCTGTATTTACAAGAAAGTGAGTGGGAGCACTACAACATTTCTGATAAGTATATGTGAATTACATATTGTTGATCAAAAATAATGTAGAATTTTCTGGAAAGCATAAAGGAGTGTTTGGAAGGAATTTTTCAAAGAAAGACCTTGGTGAAGCTGCTTACATATTGAGCATCAAGATCAATAGAGATAGATCAAGACACTTGATAAAAAATTTCAATGAGTACATACCTTGACAAGTTTTTGAAGTAGTTCAAAATGGAATAGTCAAAAAAGGAGTTCTTGCCTGTGTTGCAAGGTGTGAAGTTGAGTAAAGACTCAAAACCCGACCATGGCAGAAAATAAAAAGAGAATGAAAAGCCATTCCCTATGCCTCAGTCATAGGTTCTATAAAGTATGATATGTTGTGTGCCAGACCTATTGTGTACCTCACCATGAGTTTGGCAAGAGGGTACAATAGTGATCCAGGAGTGGATCACTGAACAACGGTCAAAATTATCCTTAGTGGAATAAGGAAATGTTTCTCGGTTATGGAGGTGACAAAGAGTTCGTCGTAAGGAGTTACGTCGATGCAAGCTTTGACACCGATCTGTATGACTCTAAGTCTCGATCTATATACATATTGAAAGTGGGAGCAATTAGCTAGAGTAGCTCCATGCGGAGCATTGTAGACATAGAAAATTTGCAAAATATATACGGCTCTGAATGTGGCAGACCCGTTGACTAAACTTCTCTCACAAGCGAAACATGATCACTCTTTGGGTGTTAATCACATAGCGATGTGAAGTAGATTATTGACTCTAGTAAACCCTTTGGGTATTAGTCACGATGTGAACTAATACATAAAGATGTGAACTATTGGTGTTAAATCACATGGCGATGTGAACTAGATTATTGACTCTAGTGCAAGTGGGAGACTGAAGGAAATATGCCCTAGAGGCAATAATAAAGTTGATATTTATATTTCCTTATATCATGATAAATGTTTCTTATTCATGCTAGAATTGTATTAACCAGAAACTTAGTACATGTGTCAATACATAGACAAAACAGAGTGTCCCTAGTATGCCTCTACTTGACTATCTCGTTAATCAAAGATGGCTAAGTTTCCTCACCATAGACATGTGTTGTCATTTGATGAACGGGATCACATCATTAGAGAATGATGTGATGGACAAGACCCATCTGTTAGCTTACCATAAATGATCATTTAGTTTTATTTCTATTGCTTTCATCATGACTTATGCATGTTCCTCCGACTATGAGATTATGCAACTCCCGAATACCGGATGAACACCTTGTGTGCTATCAAACGCCACAACGTAACTGGGTGATTATAAAGATGCTCTACATGTGTCTCCGATGGTGTTTGTTGAGTTGGCATAGATCGATATTAGGATTTGTCACTCTGATTGTCGGAGAGGTATCTCCGGGCCCTCTCGGTAATGCACATCACTATAAGCCTTGCAAGCAATGTGACTAATGAGTTAGTTGCGGGATGATGCATTATGGAATGAGTAAAGAGACTTGCGGTAACGAGATTGAACTAGGTATTGAGATACCGCCGATCGAATATCGGGCAAGTAACATACCGATGACAAAGGGAACAACGTATGTTGTTATGCGATTTGACCGATAAAGATCTTCGTAGATGTCGGCTTTCTAGGAATGGGGATCCCCAGACTTGCCTGCCTGCGGCCAGCAGCATGGCTCCACCAGCGGCCCTCTACGGCCCATCTTCACCCGCAAACACTCAAGACCCTCGCGAGGGTTCGAGCCTCACGAGGCGGATGACACAAGAGCTCCTCAGGGTTGGCCTCACCAGGCTGGCTCGCGAGGGGCGGAGAGATCAAGGCAAGGGATACCTCGTGAGGTTTCTGTGATGCAAGCCATGACGACTGGAGCCAGCCGGGCGCGAGCACGTGCAGTGTCCTCGTTTCCTCTTTGGTGCTAAAGGGGCAAGTGCAGGCGAGGAGTCGCGAGGCATCAGGCAAAGGTTTCCATATCGGTGCAACAAGATCAAGACCAGCAGGACGGCAGGACGGGGGTCACCGTGGAGCCCAAGACGGCGTCACCGCCAAAGCCTTTGGCAGGCGAAGACTACTTTTGTCAGGATAGCTTGTACTAGTTGTCTCCCTTCGAATATGGCCGTTGTGGGATCCCTTCCCGCTCAATATTTGGGAAGAGGACTAGGGCCTCTATATATAGGACTAGCCACCACCATAGGGAGGCATCTAATTCGGATCCTCAACCACACAAGCACACCAAGCACAAGAACACCTCACCCGCGAGGCTGTTCTTCCCTTGTAACTGTTCATCCTTAGCCTAAGAGGCAATCCACCACACCACACTGGAGTAGGGTATTACACGACAATGGTGGCCCGAATCAGTATAAATCTTGTGTCTCGTGTTCTTTGGGTTCGTCGAGCTAGGCCGTGAAATCATACGGAGTGCGGGCTAGAGAGGGGGAGAGATCTTAGTGCGCACCCCAGTGTTCGAACCTCAAGGGTTTTGCCGGAACCCGAAAGCCGACATTTGGCGCGCCAGGTAGGGCCTCGTGAGTGCAGCGCTGGCTCGCGAGTGCCCAAACACACCTCATCTGGCCCTGCCATCCAAGCCAAGTGTCATGGCGGAGTTGTACACGCCCCGCGGGCTCTCCGCAGTAGGGAGTCCCCTCCCACGTGTCAGTGGAAACACCATGCTCCGTGCTGGCAGTCGACACTGCCGAGGAGGGGCTATGCCCATGCAAGTACGGAAGCGCTATGCCCCGCACTGGTGATAAACAACTGAGGGCGGCCTCATGGCCGTATCAACCTCAGGGAGCCTCCGGGCTCGGTGTGTGGCCTCATCACAACACCTCCCCTCGGGAGAGTCGCGTGAGGGGGCTGGGCATGGGGGCTACGCTCGGGTCACGCCCAAGCGTACGCCGCCCTGCCAGGTCCCCAGGACCTGTCCATCGCACGCCCTCCCAAGCGGAGCAAAGGTACGAAGGTCGTTTGAACGTCAAGGGGGACTCCTGAGCATCCCGACTCAGGAGCCTAACTGAGCACGTAGCCCCTCACTCCTTGGTCCGTCCTGGTGATCCGGTTGGCCCAATGGCGGCTGAGGTATGCGCGGAGTCGGGCCCTGCTGGCGTAGAAGACTAGACCTACTCCCAGATCTCATTTCTATAAGCTGTTTGCGCGTCAAGGGGGACTCCTAAGCATCGCGACTCAGGAGCCTAACTGATCATGTAGCCCCTCACTCCTTGGTCCGTCCTGGTGATCCGGACGGCCCAACGGCGGCTGAGGTATGCATTGGGTCGGGCCATGCCGACGTAGAACATAAAGCAAATAGAAAGGAAATCACAGAATTTGAAAGCAAATATTACAGGACATATTGTTCCCCTGAAATCAAACGTGAGTTTAACGCCTCCACGAGGCATGGTGCATATTGCAGAAACTAAAACAGGAAAGGAGCCACCGGCAAGTTGTCTCGTCACCCCTGGACGCTACCGTCGCCTGCAAGGGACGCTTCTTCTCCAGCGGCGTCGCCTTCACCTGCACCACCAGCCAGAGTAGCAGGATCGGTAGCACCGCCGGTCGGGGGCGCTGGAGTGAAGGCGCGAAACCTCTTCAGCAGGGCCTCCACCTGACCCTTCATAGCTACAGCAGCGGCCTCGTTATGCTCGTCTTTCACAGGCTCCACCAGCCCGTCAAGGCGGGCGGCAGGATTGCGAAGGTGGAGGTGGCTAAATACACATGTCAACGCGGCTTAGGAGAGAACGCGGGCCTCTTCCTCCACCATGGGACCGATGCCGCTCACAACGTCCTCCAGCGCATCAACCAGATAAGGAACCAGCTGGTTGGGGCCCTCGTCGTCGGCAACCAGTGGCACCTCCAAGCCCTTCTCGTAGAGCGACTTCAGCACCGTCCGAGCCTTTTCTTCAAGGAGCTTGAAGGCCGCACGGTCCTCAACCAGAACCTTTGCCTTGCCGTCAAGCTGGGCCTCCTCCGCCTTCAGCTTCCGCTCCAACTCCTCAAGCCGGCTGCGCTCTATGGCCTGTGCCTTCGCCAACTGCTCTAGTTCGGCGTTGCGATCCTTGACAGCGTCCTCTCGGGCTTTCATCTTCTCCTCCTCCGCCTTGCAGTCTCGGGATTCTTTCACGCGCTCCCTCTGCATGGTCTCTAGCTCGGCCGCAAGCAACCGGCAGCAGTCCTGGGCGGCCTCGGTATCCTTTAGCGCCACCTCGCGGGCGGCCACAGCCTTGGCGATGGCCTCCTTGTCCTTCTCGGAGTCGGCAGCAGCTTGGCTCAGTGTCGCCCGGACGAACGTGTCGGAGTGCAGCCAGCCAGAGACCAGCTCCACGCGCTCGGCCACTAGGCGACGGTCGGTGCCCTAAAGATCTTCTCGCAGCAAGGCCATCGCGGAAAGAGCTCGCTCCAAGACGTCAGGAGAGGCGGAGGAATCTGGGGTCAGTAGTGTGGCAGAAGGAGGAGGAAGAGGCGTCGTCATCTGCATGGCCTGAGAGGCCAGGGGCTCGTGAGCCTCGGGGACCCCAGTGCCCGAGCCGGGCGTTGGCACCTTCGGAGCTAGCGGGGCCATGGGGGCTGACTCCTCCCAAGGATGATCCGGCTGGGGAGGCACGAGCGTCGTCGCCGTCCTTACCCATGGAGAGGGGTGCAGCCAAAGGAGGCGATCTGGGCTCGAGCAGTACCACCTCGCCCTCCCTTCTCCTCTTTGCCGCAGGCGTCGGTCTAGTTGCACAATGAAGAAGAAGAGTCAGAAATGAGCAGCAGAAGCAAAAACAAGGCACGATGAGAACACTTACTTGTCCACCACGGCATAGTCCCTCCGCTTCGGAAGCTTGAAGCCGGAGAGCTTCACAGCCTGAGGTGCGGGCGCGCCGGCTCCGGGAGCAGAAGCAGGGGCAGCAGCTGGACTGGAAGCAGCTCCAGGAGGCGGTGAGGCAGGAGCGTCCCCCCGGGAGAGCAGTGCCGACCTGCCCTTCGTCGACACCATGGGCGGCTTCCCACTCTCCGGGAGGATGTCGGCCTCGCCATCATCGTCAGGAAGAAGGCGGAGGATGTCGGCCTTGCGCAAGGGGGAGGTCTCCCCCATCCCCTCAGGGGCTGCCTCTGAGTCGCGCTCCTTGTCCTCCTCCTCTTCCCCGTCCCCGCGGGAATCGCCAGAAGACATATCCACCATCGCCGTCGCCACCGGGATTTCAGAAGGCGCCGGCGGCACCAAGCTGCGCCCGTCAAAGGTGCGCATGGTGGCCGCGATCACCGCCCCGTCCTTCTGAAGGAACAAAGGAGTGTGGGCACTTGGCAGATACTCTTGGTCGTCCCCGACCAAGAGGCGGAGAGCCACGGCTAGCTCCCCTTCGGACAAAGCCTCTGGACTCAGGCGAAGCTTGTCCTCTCCATCCCCGAGCATCAACACGAGGTGCGAGCGCGCCAAGAGAGGAGCCACCCGCAGCGTCAAGAACTCCCTCAGGGCATGGCCCCCGTCAGCTTCGCCGCCTTCGCGTTTCCCGGCCTTAGGTCGACGGTCATCTTCTCTAGCACCGCCTTCGCCCATTTGTCAGTAAGCTTCGCATGAGACCACCCCTCGTCAGACTGGGGCATCTCCGTCGGCAGCTTCAGTCATGGGTGGACGCACTTGGCGTCCATCATAACCCACTTGCTCCGGAAGCCATCAGCCTTCTTGCCAGCCTTCGAGATCGCGTTGGCCTTGCCGGCAGCGACAAAGTTGGCGCACCCCATGGTGTGGCCATCGTTGATTCGGAGGAAGAAGAAATGGCGCAGCAGTGCCACAGACGGCATCACCCCGACATTGTAGTAGAAGGCAAAGATTGACAAAAGAAGAACAGAGTTGGGATGGAGGTGGAGATCTTGTAACCCGTAGTGTTGGAGAACTATGTAGAAGAAGTTGGAGAAGGGGGGAACCATGTCGGCGACGACACTGCTCATGAAGAAGGGGTAGAAGGAGCTCTTCGAAGCCTCAGGCACGGCGGATCCAGCCCAGAGCTCGGTCCTCCCCTTCTTGTTGTTCTCCCCCGCCGTCAGTAGGCGCGTGGCGGCGAGGTTCTTCGCCGAGACATTGGGCGCCTCCAGAGCCGGCTCATACCAGGCAGGCGGCGAATCAACCTTGGGCTTTCAGGGCACCATTGGTCAGAAGCTCGGAAGGGGATCGGAGCGGATCTAGGGATTTCGGAAGCAAGGAGCGAGAGTGGGGACCTAGAGGAAGGCGAAGGAAAGCAATGAAGACAAGCGTTCCCCGCACTGGCCTTTTTCTCAGACGGGTAGTTGCCGAGGCAGCATGGGGAAGCGAAGACGCCCACGTCCAATCAATCGCCACGTGCCAACCGCGGTCGTAGGCTGTTGGGGCCCGCGGCGCTCCGCGCTTGCCCTTTGGATTTGCCTCGAAACCAAGCCCGAGCACACCTTGGGCCCGGGGGCTACTGTCGGCATTCTGGGAACGGGGGTCCCCAGACTTGCCTGCCTGCGGCCCATAGCCTGGCTCCACCAGCAGCCCTGTATGTCCCATCTTCACCAGTAAACACTCAAGACCCTCACAAGGGGCCAAGCCTCGCGAGGCGGACGACACAAGACCTCCTTAGGGGTGGCCTTACCAGGCTAGCTCGCGAGGGGCGGAGGGATCAAGGCAAGGGACACCTCGCAAGGTTTCTGTGACGCAAGCCATGATGAGTGGAGCCAGGCGGGTGCCAGGAGGGCGCCAGCGCGCGCAGTGTCCTCGTTTCCTCTTTGGTGCTAAAGGGGCAAGCGCGGGCGAGGAGTCCCAAGGTATCAGGCAAAGGTTTCCATATCGGTGCAACAAGACCAAGACCAGCAGGATGGCAGGACAGATTTCACCGTGGAGCCCAAGACGGCGTCACCGCCAGAGCCTTTGGCAGGCGAAGACTACTTTTGTCAGGATAGCTTGTACTAGTTGTCTCCCTTCGAATTTGGCCATTGTGGGATCCCTTAACGCTCAACATTTGTGAAGAGGACCAGGGCCTCTATATATAAGACTAGCCACCACCATAGGGAGGCATCCCCCTGGGCCCAAGGCGCGCTCGGGCGGCTTCGAGGCGAAGCCAAAGGGCAAGCGTGGAGTGTCGCGGGCCCCAACTGCCTGCGGCCACGGTTGGCGCGTGGCGATTGATTGGACGTGGGCGTCTCCGCTTCCCCATGCTGCCTCGGCAACTGCCTAACTTGACGAGTCCTAGCTGCATGCAGAAAAAAGATCATTATTACCTTAGATCCTGGAGGCCGGCGGTTGGCCTCCCCTTGTCTATAAATGAGAATTGGGGGCGGAGGCCCCGTAATCCATCTCTTCCGTTCCTCCTCCTGCTCCTTCTTCTTCCTTGTTCCTCTGTTTGCTGGCACGGTCATGGCGCTGATATGGAGGTTCTCGGCCGCGGAGAAGGGCAAGACTCCCCTCAACGAGCCCGAGCTACTCTCGCCGAGGAAGAGGCGGTCCCATCGTCTCGAGATGGTCGTGAGGCCGGTAGTGTCGCGGCCATGGTACGAGCTGCCACCTCCTGGGTACCCATTGCCCTTGTACACTCAAGTTGAGGGCTCCGGAGAGAGGAGTAACGAGCGCCACCGCCCGCGCCAGGGCCATGGTCGTCGTGCCGTGGTGGCGCACGTCATCGCCCCAGGGGTCCATGCTGCGGACTCTTCGTGTGAGTTCATGCTGTGGGCGGCGATGCCTCCGAGCACTTGGATTCGCTTCCTGCAGTTCTTCGCCGTCGAGATGCCGCCGAGAGGTCCCCTTGAGCTTTGGCTGCAGCACGCCGACTGCGACACCTCGGCGACCGGAGCGAAGGTTGAAGCCGTCTCCTCCAGGAGGATCTTCATAACTCGTGGCTGGGGTGAGGTCGCTCGAGTCTGCCATGCGGAAGGAGCCCTCACCATCCACTTCGAGTACGACGGCGCCTCCATGCTGTTCTTCAAGGTCTTCGACGAGGAAGGCCGCCGCTTGGAGTGCTTCCCAGAAGGGGGTCGCTAGGACAGTGCAACGGCCGGTGCCGAGCCTGCCGCCGGCCTCGCCCGCAGCTCCTCCAGCGACAACGGTGACTCCTGGTGGTCCAGCGACTCTCCGGAGCTCATCGAGTCTCCGGAGACAAGCGACGACATCTACGTGCCCCCGAGCTCTTGTTGCGCTTAAGGCCGCAGCATCCGGCCGCCGCCATCGATGACCTGGATGGGGTCGGTGCCAGCCTCCGGAGGCCCACTGTTGATGATGGCGTCGGTGCTGTTTGGCACGCATAGATAGAGCTCCTAGGAACTTCATTCTTTTGTTTGTTGCAAGGAATTAGAATGGACCATGTGGGGCTGTGTAAAGGATCTGTAATGTCTTTTGTTGATATTCCCCTTTTCATGAAAATTTGCGAGCGCATGTCCTATTGAGGCTCGGCCTCCCCTTTCCAATCCTGCAGCAGCTTGGTGCTCTATGCTGATAGGTCCCGGTCCCCACGCAGGCTGCAGCTGTCGCTGGTATGCCAGGTCACGATGCTGTGGTCACGGCCAGGAGGTGAGCGGCCCGAGGTCTAGTAAGAGCTCATGAGGCGCGATGCTCAAGAGGTCCCCTTTAGTGCACAAGAAGCTTCCTGAGGATGAGAAAGGGAGGTGGCATTGCCGCAGCAGGGCAGCGAGAGGCGAGGGTCTTATGTCGTAGTGTTGGGTTGATTCAGGCGCGAGACTTATCTTGGCGTTCCGAAGCTGGTTCCTTGTGTTGCGCCAAATTTTGGCGTCTTCCACTGTTGGGTAGTTGGGTTGGGCCCGTGCGAGCCTCTTCCTCTTCTTCGTGCTCTCCTATGTGCTCTGCGTCCTCAGGTCCCAGCCCTCAAGCGAGCTCAGCCGCCGCTGGTATGCCAGGTCGCGATGCCATGGTCAAGGCCAGGGGGTGAGGGCTGGAGAGCCAGTGAGAGCTCCTCTGTCGCGATGCTCAGGAGCCCCCATTTTAACGCGCAAGCAAATCGCATAGGAGGAGAGGAAGAGTCCGTGGTACCGCCCGCAGTAGTCCTCGGGAAGTTCCTGCAAGTTAGCGAGAGGAAGGGCACAAATCCCCATGGTGATTGCTGGTTCATCACTGGCACGTGGGGGGGACTCCCTACCGCGGAGAGCCCCCGGGGCGTGTACAGCCCCGCCCTGACACGTGGCTTGCATGGTAGGGACATACGAGGTGTGTCTGGGCACTAGTGAGCCAGCGCGGCACTCACGAGGTCCTACCTCAAGGCGGGTTGCACCTGGTCTTGGTTCTTGATGGCTGTGGCATTCCCGCGAGATGGTTAGACAACCTGCGCCGAATGAATTTCCTGAGGCTATCGCACGAGAAGGCCAAGCACCAACGACCCCAGGAGGTGACGAGAACGGGGCCGGCCCGCCAGACAGAGCTCAGCCGTTGGATTTATCGACACTGCAGGGACGGTCCCGAGCACAGACGCCGTGCCTAGCCTTCTTGCGCGAAGTATCCTGAAGAAAGACGATCGGCGCATGGCTCCCATGGTGGGTGACAATCAAGCAAGTGATATCCATAGATAGATTCCACATGAAAAACAACTGGCTTAGGTAAATGCATGAACGGTACATGCCACTAGGTCAGACCCGAGCGGCCTAGGGATGATGCAGCCCAAGAGGCGCCCCAAGCGAGGTGAACTAAAGATGCAAACGGATACATGCCATAGGGATTGACCCACATGGCCTGGGAATGATGCAGCCCAGGGGGCGCTCCCAGCTGAATGAACTTGGAAAGATGTCACCTGGTTTGGTTGTCGAAGGAGTGTTGGGGTAGCTGAAGACACGCGCTGAAGAAGCCGCTCCTCACGAGCCATCGAAACCCTGAGCCTCGGGAGGCTCTGGTGGCTCAGGTGGCCTCCTGAGGACCGTCTCCATCTCCGCCAGGATTGCATGATGCATGGCCTCCTGACCCGACAGGGTGCTCCGCAGGTTGCGCTGGAAGGCAGCTGCTATGCTTGGCAGGCCGAACGGCATGTGAACGTAGCTATGAGGTGGACCCTCACACCGTCCAGCGTGTGAAGGCCAGAAGCGCTCCTGAGATGCGGCCCTGTTGAGCCCTCGGATGTCGATGCAGACGTGTAGCTCACCACCCTTGCCTGGGTGGGGAGCAGCGCCAGGTGGGCGGCGGTCGCCGCGTATTGCTCTTGCTTCCTAAAGCTCCTGAGATGCCTTGGTGATGAACTCCTGAGCGCTGGGCGCTCCTCGTCCGGTGTCCTCCTGAGGGAAACGTGCCGCGAAGCACGCCTCCACGTGGTGCCCGAGCGCCTCCCTCGTGATGTTGGTGTCACATCCCTAGCTTTACATTGCACTAGGCTAGCACTTGTGTGTTGCATCATGTTTAAATTTTATGTAAAGCTGAAAAGGGGATTGATCAAACCCTAGCACCAGAAAGAATTCAAATAGGTTCAAATAAAATCTTTTTCAAAGAACCCAAAATGTCATTGAAAATGTTCATGATTTCTGATAAAGGTGAAAACCTCTGCCAAAAATGATGAGCATATTTCTTGGCCATTTATGGATATTTGAGTTAAATCATATTGCATTTAAATTGGAGCATTTAATGCCCATAAATATTTTAAATGCTTCAATACTTCTGAAAACAATTGTGGGCTGTTGGAAATAATTCAAATAGTGCCCACAATTTTTGTCGGGATTTTACAAAATGAGTTAGTATTTTTACTAATTCAAAACAGATCAAAATAAATAGAAAATAGAAACAAAATTAGAAAAGAGAGAGAGAGAGAGAGAGAGAGAGAGAGAGAGAAGGACTCACCTGGGACACTTACCTGGTGGCCCAGTTGGCTGGCCCAGCCCAGCCACCACTGCTTGCTTCTTCAACCTTCTGCTAGAAGGAGAAGCAGGTGCATGGAGAGCGCGTAGCCGAACGCGGCCACCTCCTGCTTGCCACCTCCTGCCTCCCCCTCATGCCATGGAGACGCCCGACGCCTCCCCTCACTTTCCCCTCGCTCTCTAGCTCTCCCGCCCCCTCCTCTGCTCCCTCGCTCGCGCCCGAGCGGAGCTCATTGCCACCGCCCGCTATTGCCGCGTCCACCGCCAACCCCTCGCCTCGTAGTTGCTTCCAGAAGAACCGTCGTGATGCCCCCGTCCCTCCTGCCGAGGCACGCGAGCAGGAAGCCCTGCGTCGCCTCCACGCTATCGTCTTCAACCTCGGGCGCCAACGATTGCCAACTCCGACTCATCGTCTTTAGCGCCTCCCCAAGCCCACTGGCCTGCTCAGCGAGTCCTCTGTGAGCTCCTCTATCATTCACCTCTTTTCCCGTCGCCCCGCACATCCCCTAGCGCTAGTGCCATCGAGGCCGAAAGCTTGCTCGCGGCCGGCCATGCCGCCGCCGTGGCTAGAGCCCACACACGTCACGTCTGAGCATGTTTTCGTCCTCACCGTACCCCCAGGAACCCGCAAACACCACCAGCTCGCCTGGAGACGCCCCATAGCGTCGTTTCCATCAAGGTCCGAACTCCGGCCGCCACGGAACTCGATGCCGTGCCCAACTCCGGCCACCTTGCGCCCTCCCCCTACCACAGTTGGATGCGCACGAGCCCCAGCTCCTCGTAGATGGGCTCGGCCGTCGTTTTGGTCGCCGGAGCCGCCGTCCCGATCATCGCCGACGCGGACTGTGGTCGCCGGCGGCTCAACACCGGCAGCTCACGTGGCACCATTAGCTTAGGTGCTAGTCCTGTTTAGTTAGTGCCCTCTGTCGATGACATGTGGGTCCCAGAACCTAATTAGGTTAGTCAAATTTTCCTGTTTAGATTAGTGCTAATCTGTGTGGACCCCATGTGTCAGCTTTGACTTTGGTCAAGTCAGCATTGACCGCTCCCACTTGTCATCCACCCAACCAGCTCTAAGAAACTAACACGTGGGTCCCTGCCATCAGGTTTGACCTGGTCTGGCGTTGTTGACCTGCTGACGTCATGCTGCTGTCATGCTGACGCAGTTAACATTTTCTGGATTAAAAACAATCCAGGAAATTCCAGAAATTACTTTAAACTTCTAAAAATCATAGAAAAGCATCTATAACTCCAAATGAAATAAATTATATATGAAAAGTGATCGGAAAAATCCAATCTTTCCATCTGTACTAGTTTCATGCATGTTTAAACAACTTAAACTTGATGTTTAGTTCAAAACATGATAATGCACTATTTGAATCCATAACTTGAGTGTGAATTTGAACCCTTGGTTCAAGTAAGCTCAAACCTTCCTGTTCTAGTTGCATTAGCCTAAATCAAATCATATTGTCATGTCATGATCATGCATCATATTGTTGCATTGCATTGATTGTGTTCCTTCTCTGTTTGCCGGTGTTGTTCCCCCTCACTAGACGTTTGTTCCGACGATGAGTTCGATGACACCGATGAAGAGCTATACTATCTTCAGAAGTGCCAGGCAAGCAAAACCCCCTTTTTCATTCTAATACAATTCCACTCTCTCGCTCCTGCTCTCTTTTATTGCATTAGGACAACAACTATTCAACGGTTACATGCTACGGTTGTTGAAACCTTTTCCTCTGCATGACCTGTCATTGCAGTAGGAGTTGTTTGAGCCCTGTTGTGCCTACTCATTCATACTTGTTGTCATGCCTGCTAGTGCTTAGAATTGAGTCAGGTCTGATTCATCGGGGATGAATTGGAATGTGGTGAACATGTCCTACTATTGAGAGCTAAGTGTGTGAACACGATTTGGTAAAGGTAGCGATGAGAGGCCATGTATGAGTACATGGTGGGTTGTCTCATTGAAATCATCCTCAAGAACTGAGTTCTGTGTCTATGATCCATGAACAGCTACTACCATACATTGGGCTCCGGGCACTCCAAGCTCTCTCGACTTACTAATCAACCTGATCTCTCTCCAGGAGTTTCAACTAGTTTCTGGTGTTTGTAGGTAGTGTTAATAGTCTACCAAGTGGCTCCGGTATAGGTGGGCTTGGGACAGACTAGGCACCGTGGCCGGGTATACCAAGCGTCGCCCGTGTGGTGGGCTTGGGAACCCTGCACACATCGTTTGGGTTCGTGAGCGACACCCCGGCCGGATCTCCTCGCGGATGGAACCCGAATGGGCGATAAAACTGGACTAGAGACTTGTGTGGTTAGTTAGGTCGTGGCCGACTCCCTCGCCAGGCTTCCGCTTGAAGGTTGCCGAGATACACAACGTGTACATGGTGGTAAGTGGCGAGAGCGTGTGTGAAGAAGTACACCCCTATGGGGTTAACATCATCTATTCGAATAGTTGTGTCCATGGTAAAGGACTTCTGGGTTGCCTGTATAGTTCATAGACAAGTGAAAGTGGATACTCTAAAATGCGCAAGATAAGCGTGAGTGCTATGGATGGCGTTCTCGTAGGGAGACGTGTAACACCCATAATGCGGCTATATCTCCCATGTGTCGGGGCACGACTTAGAGGCATAGCCGCATGGTTGGTTTGTCGCAAGAGGGGTAATCTTCACACAATCCCATGTACTGAATAAGAAAGGGATAAAGAGTTGGCTTACAATCGCCACTTCACACAAATACAAGTTAAACATACATCATCCAAAATACAATCAAGGTCTGACTACGGAATCAAAATAAAAGAAGACAACCCCAAATGCTAGATCCCCGATTGTCCCAACTGGGCTCCACTACTGATCAACCGAAAAAGACACAAAACAACGATCAAGATCTTCATCGAGCTCCCACTTGAGCTTGATTGCATCACTTGCACTGCTATCATCGGCACCTGCAACGGTTTGGAAGTAATCTGTGAGTCATGAGGACTCAGCAATCTCAGACCCGCGAGATGAAGACTATTTAAGCTTATGGGTAGGAAAGAGTAGTGAGGTGGAGCTGCAGCAAGCACTAAGCATGTATGGTGGCTAACATACGCAAATAAGAGCGACAAGAGAAGCAATGCAACGGTCGAGAAGCTAAAAGTGATCAAGAAGTGATCCTGAAACTACTTACGCACAAACATAACCCCAAAACCGTGTTCACTTCCCGGACCCCGCCGAGAAGAGACCATCACGGCTACACACGCGGTTGATACATTTTAATTAAGTCAAGTGTCGAGTTCTCTACAACCGAATATTAACAAATTCCCATCTGCCACATAACCGCGGGCATGGCTTTCGAAAGTTCAAACCCAGAAGGGGTGTCCCAACTTAGCCCATCACAAGCTCTCACGGTCCACGAAGGATATTCCTTCTCCCAGGAAGACCCGATCAGGCTCGGAATACCAGTTACAAGACATTTCGACAATGGTAAAACAAGACCAGCAAGACCGCCCGATGCGCCGACACCCCGATAGGAGCTGCACATATCTCATTCTCAGGGTAACACCGGGTGAACACTACGTACAGCTAAAACCAGCCCTCAAGTTTCCCCGAGGTGGCGCCGCAAGTGGCTCTGGTTCGGACCAACACTTAGAGAAGCACTGGCCCGGAGGGGTTAAAATAAAGATGACCCTCGGGTTAATTACTCCCAAGGGAAAGGTATAGGTTGTTAGGCAAATGTAAAACCAAATTTGGGCCTTGCTGGAGGAGTTTTATTCAAAGCAAACTGTCAAGGAGTTCCCATAACACCCAACCGCGTAAGGGATGCAAAATCAAGGAACATAACACTGGTATGACAGAAACTAGGGCGGCAAGAGTGGAAGAAAACACCAGGCATAAGGCTGAGCCTTCCACCCTTTACCAAGTATATAGATGCATTAAATAAATAAGATATATTGTGATATCCCAACATATCCATGTTCCAACATGGAACAACTTCAGCTTCACCTGCAACTAACAACGCTATAAGAGGGGCTGAGCAAAGCGGTAACTTAGCCAAACAAGGGTTTGCTAGGAAGGTGGGTTAGAGGCTTGACATGGCAATATGGGAGGCATGATATTACAAGTGGTAGGTAGCGCGACATAGCGGTAGAACGAACAACTAGCAAGCAAAGATAGAAGTGATTTCTAGGGTATGGTCATCTTGCCTGAGATCCTGCAAGGAAGAAGAACGAGTTCATGAAGAAGACAAACGGACGTAGTCGAACGGATCCTCACAAACACGACATTATCGGAACTAACCCGAAGAAGCAACACCGGAAATAAGAAAACAACATAGTAAACAACCATCACATAAGCATGGCACGATGCGCAAACAAGTATGATGCATGACCGGTTTAAATATGCACGGCATGGCAAAGTGCACACGCAAAACTACAAGTTAAGTGGCTCAATATGCAACGAGTTGCATATTGACGAAACACCACATTTAATTATTTAGTTCACTCCCGGTTATGTACCCAACAAAATTAAATGTTGGTTAACATGGCAAGAGGTCAAGCATAACAAAACTATACTATCTAAACAATTTAAATGGGGCCGAATATAACAAACAACAAATCCGGTAAAACCTCATATGCATTTAGCAATTTAAGGCAAACAACGATTTTAAACATTTTAAATGCTATTATCATGATGCGGATGACATGAAAAAGTTTATGCAACTTTATGAAAATGTTGACATGAGCATATTATGAAGCATTTGTCATCATGGCGGAAAGCGAAAAGGGTGTCACGGCAACGATAACGAAAATGGTGCCACAGCACCATATCGGTTCCGGTAACTCGATTGAGATACCGATGGCCAAAAGAGAAATGTGCGGCTGTGTGGAACACGCCAGGGATAGTGGGGTGCTCCCGGTTACCGGGTTCCCACGGGTCGATGGTGATGACAAGGCAAAAGAGGGGCAACGTGCACCGACAATTCAGACTCAAGGCGAACAAGGGTGTATCTCATGCAACATGCATTCATTCGTGCACGGGCGTCATCTCGGGGTTATACCTTCGAAGTGCGCAGTTCGGGATGGTTCAGGTTCGAAGGGATGTAGACGAAAGTAGTTGTTCACGGAAGTTGTGGGAGTCATGGTACATGTTTCAGAAGCGGTTGAGGTACGGGTCTTCAACAACGGTCGTCGTACACGTTCCGAGGTCGTCGGTAGAGGTTCCCGCGATCTCGGCGACGGTAGTGGTACACGTTCATTTTCGGAGAGGTACTTGATGAATCCAACGTTTTCGGGACGACAGTAGTGTTACATATCATAGGTAGTGGAACTTGATGGATCCGAGCTCTTCGAGGGTTGTCATGGTACTCGTTCACGTTGTAGTCGAACATGTTCAAGAAGAAAATTATGTGCCATCGTGGAACTTGGCACATCCAAAGGGTACTTGACGGGTCTGAGGTCTCCGGCTGTAGTGGTACTTGCTGTTAGGGTAGTCGAACTTGAGGTGCTCCTGGCGTCTGACTTGCGGCGTTGGACAGAACCATGGCGAGGTTCGACAGCTACCCACGACCATGATGAAAAACGGAGCTCGGTCAGGGAGTCGAAGCAGAAAGCAGGGGCGTGTGTGGAGTAACAGCTAACATCAGCAAAGGCCATGGCAACATGGGGCCTTGGGCACCGTCGGGGTGGAAGGACGTGGTTCCTGCCAAGCTCTCGGAGGGGCCGGCCATGGAGGCAGGAAGGTGACAATGCCGGGTAGCAACGAAGGTCAGAGGGCGCGGGAAGCTGGTCCGGCGGGATCCGGGCGAAGGAGGGCCGACCTGGGTGCAGGTCGCCGGATCGGGAGGCGAGGGCGCCGCGGGGAAGATGGAAGTGCGAAGAGGTGGACGCCGGCAGCAACTGGCACGCAGCAGGAGGTGGGGTCGGAGACGCCGCGCTTCGGGTCGCTGATGTCTGGCAGGGCTGCGGCGGTGGCCTCCAGCGAGGGAGCCAAACGGAGGCAGGGCGAGACGCAGGTGGGACTCGCGCAAGGCAGCCATGGGCAACGAGCGCGAGGAGCTCTCACTCCTCCCTGTGAGCAAGACGGCGCTGGAGAGACGGGCGCGAGGCGCTGTGGCCCTGTGTGAGAGCGAGGAGCGGGAGAGAGATGGGGATCGGGCACGAGCGCGTGCTCTCTGTTTCTGGCGGCGTGAGATGGACTGGGGGAAGGGAGTGAGGGGTGAGGGAGCGAGATGACGATCGGTAGGGGAGGGGTTTAGGGTTAGGTAGCGGCTGGGCCTAGGGGTTAGGAGGGATGGATGGCCTCTTGGATGGGCCAAATGGGCCACATGATTGTGGGCTAAAGTGCAAAGGAAGGAAAAAGAACAAGGAAGGGGAGTTGGGCCAAGGGAGGCCTAAACGGTCAGGCCTACGAGGCCAGCAGGGCTGGCTCCTCTCTCCGCCTCAATTTCTTTTTCTTCTCCATTTTCTTCAGACATAAACTTGGGGGAAAAGAAAGAAAGAGGTAGACAGGGAATTTGACAGAGATAAAAATATATTTGGAGTCCTGGAAACATGCACAGTTTGAATAAACTAGTTTGGGCAATTTTAAGGATATAAAAATAATTCAAGTTTGAATTAAATTCAAACTTGAGCCATTTTTTAACCCAACCAAAACAATTCCAAAGGATCTGAAATTTGGCAGAGAGGGTGTAGGCATCATTTAGGATCTATAGGGATAGGTTGCACATTTTTCCGAACAGGGAAAATGCCAGAAGACAAATAAATGGAATAAAGAAGAAATGAGAAGTTTGCATGGGATAGAAACTTGGGTGAAACCAAGTTGAAGTTGAGCAATAAGTAAAAAAGGAAGGATCAAGGACAAGAAGAAGGAGTTGTAATGCACATGAACAAGTAAAAGAAAACAAGCATATGGAGATGAATGCATGATGTAAAATAATAATAATAATAATAATAATAATAATAAAACATCACGAGCAAGCAAGCAATCATGAACATGATGGATGCAAAAGCACATGGCAACGGCAAAATAAATGGAAGACATCTGGAGCATCGGTCTCGGGGTGTCACAAGACGGGAGCGGATCCATAGTGGTGTATTGATATGGTGAATATGTGGACTCGTGTGCGCCACCTCAAAAGAGTTACTTGCAGCCGTAGTTTAGGATAGCCATCGAGTCAAAGCTGGCTTGCTGCAGTTAAACTCCACCACCCCCTTTGTTGATACCGATGCATATGTAGTTAGCTTTGATGTAAGTCTTGCTGGGTACATTTGTACTCACATTTGCTTAATTTATGTTTTTGCAGAGAGAGTTCAGTCTCACTAGTAGTATCGCGTGGACTTCGACGTTTAGGTTGTTACCTCAGCTACGATCTTGTACCCTTGAGAGGGTCTTGTAGATAGTCAGGCTTCTTAGCCTTTTTCATTTGTAGTTGTCTGTACTCAGACAAGATAAGCTTCCGCATGTGCTATTGCTTGTATGACTTGAATGCTGGGTCATGAGATCCATGTTTGTAATATCTGACTATTCGGAGCCTTATAAATAAATACTTTGAGTCGTAGAGTTTTGTTGTGATGCCATGTTGTATTTACACTTATCGTGCATATTGTGTGTATGATTGAAATGCTTGGTATGTGTGGGATCCGACAACCTAGTTGTCTATCCTTGGTAGCCTCTCTTATGGGGAAATGTAGTCTAGTGCTTCCACTGAGCCATGGTAGTCTACTACAGCCCGGTTTATCAGAGTCCTGCTAGCCCAGTTACTATTACTCCGGAATACTTAGACTGGCCGGCATGTGATCCACTTCGTTCTTGTGTCTGTCCCTTCGAGGAAATGTCACGCGGTGACTTCCGGAGTCCTGCTAGCCTGCTATAGCCTGGGTTCCCGGAGTCCTATTAGCCCAGCTGCTACAGGCCGGATTCACACGCTGATGACCGACACATTCGATGCTGGTTCATGTATGCCTGTCCCCGTAAGTTAGCGCCACTTTGGGTTCACGACTAGTCATGTCGGTACGGGTTCTCTGTCATATGGATACTAGCAACACTATCATATACATGAGCCAAAAGGCGCAAACGGTCCCGGGCCAGGTAAGGTGGCACCCGTGAGAATACCGTGCGTGAGGCCGCAAAGTGATATGATGTGTTACATGCTAGATCGGTGTGACTTAGAATCGGGGTCCCAACAGCTTTGGTATCAGAGCCTGACTGCCTGTAGGATTACCAAGCCAAACTGGTTGAAGTTGAGTCTAGAAATGCTTTAGTTATATAAGGGAATTGATTATGGATGGGAACGTCGGGCTCTTTTTACTCCTTTACCTTATGCCCTTCTGATCTGAGTCACCCTCTTCTCTTCTACGGGGACTAAGAACTAGGCTTCTCTTCTTTCCATCAGGATCACGTGTTACTAATCCATAGACTCATAGGATTGAAGGTTACAAGCCTCATTTCAGTACCTACTACCTCCGTGTGATGACAGTTGATCTCAGAACCTTGATATTGTGATGTTGAGTGGTTATGCCGCCATTTTGCAAGATGTCTCAAATCTTTTTGAGCATTTACAGCCGTTATGTTGTCCGAGTTGTTCCAAGTTTCTTAATAGTCTCATGCAGTTGTAAATCCCTTCTTTCCGTTCCCAATGTTTCTTTGGGCCAGTTTAACCACACTAATCGGTGAGTTGAGGTACTCTGTTGCCTCGACATATATGTTGGAGCTATTATTATGACCCTAGGTGTCTTGGAGGACCATCTAGTAATCTAGCCATGTCTTGTATTCCCAATGTGATGATTCTAGCCATCATTCTCGAAAGCATCCTGTGATGCCATTTAGTAGTAGGTATTCTATTCCTGGGTTCTTGAACCCGAGATTCACCCTACTTACTTCATGTTGATAGTGTTTGCTAGTTCCTTTAGGATATTAGTAACCTCGTGATAGTCTTCGAGGTCCGTGGTATATCATTCTTCCTAACACCATGAACCATCCTTGGCGGAAGTACTTTTGAACCAAAAGATCACAACCCGAGTGCTCTTGATGTGTTCTCTGTTATGTTTGTGACTCTGCCAATCCGACCTTTCTGCATGGGTTATCTAGAAGAAATATGTTGAATTTGTTTAACATACTAATCCATGCATCCACAACTCAGAAAAAATATGTTCCTTTGAGTTGTCCCTCTTTAGTTGCATCCTGACCTCCGTCAATCAAGTGATAGTCAGGAATAGTTGCGCATTCGTGTTCATCGATGCCTTTTACTCTAGTAGTCTATCAAGTCGTTCTATTCCAGAATGACTAGTAGAAACAAACTCCAATACCTCATCCATATCCAGGATTGGGTCAAAGTAGTTGTGCTCCATAGATCAAAATGCCAATCCAGCTTTTGTTCTGTTCTCCCCTGGAGTATTACCCCCTTTATGTCAGGATTGTCATGAGAATTGCACCATATCTTATGAATTCTTGATGCAGTGATACTTCTTGCCATCATTGTTCATTCCTCGGTTCCTGTGTTATTGTAACCGGAATGCCGACAAGTGAATTGTGTTGTGTGAAATCAATACTCCTAGCAACTCCGTTGCTTGGTAGTTAATGGACAATATTCTCATTCCTAGCATGTTGGTTATTGAATCATCATACTATGATTGATCGTGCCACCTAGTCCTTATTTCTGGAGCACTTTTTGATCAATGAGTTAGGATTGTGTCAATTCCTTGCTTATTTGATCACATAATCTTGCCTTGAAAGCAAGATTGATCTCGAGCTTAGTAACATATCGGTGGTTTGTGATTTTACGAATATCTTCTCGGAAGTATTTCCTGGTTATCCCCTGACCGCTATGTTGAGCTCGTGATCAAGTTGGTTCTGTTGTAATTACCCCTTCTCCAAGAATTCTATGTTGGATACCCTGAACTAGTTTGTTGAGCTAAACAACAACTTGGAGAGTTGGAAGATGGAAGCTTGTCCGACTTAGTTCATTGCTAAGGGATAGCTTTTTGTGTGTTTGTTGAAGAAAGATGATATCTTCATCGATTGATCCTCGTGATCAGTTGTTGGATCTATTGACTTACCCAAATCTTTGATTTGCGTGTGGGTTATCCTCAAATCAAATTAGAACAAACGATGTTCGTAATGTTTTCTTACTCGCGGTTGATCCCTCGAGCATACACCATTATATCCTTTGGTCTGACCAATGCTATCACCTTGTTCACATAGTCATGGAATTCCATTTTATGGAAATCTTGATAAATTGCTGTTGAGCCCATTGACAACATCCTTATCTCCTCCATGATGTTGTTGGACATCAAGCTAGTATTGGAAACTTGTGCAAGCATTTCTTCGTGTTTTGTTCATGAAGCATATGTTTGGAGGAAAGAAGTGACTACCTCTGATTTACGTGCATTTGGTGAAACTTGCCGCCGTGAATTCGAGAAAGTAGTTTTGCTTCCTCTGGAATCATCCCAAGTTAGTCATGCATGTGCGAAGTATACTATGGTCTGGTAGATTTGCAACCTCCATCCCACATGTATTTCCTAGCACACCAAGCCACTGATTGATTTGTTCAAGGAAAAGAAGCTCCTTCTTAAGACCCGGGGCTTATACAAGGACTTCAATATCCTAGATGATGGTTCCCCACCTGAACTCGGTAGTGTTTTATTATAAGACTACTATGTGGTCATGCTTGTCTTGGACAGCGTGTTCACTGGTTTGTAGCAGAACCAGCTCATGTTTTGGAGCTTGCTATCGTAGTTCATTTCCCAAGAATCTCGCATCGTTATCTCATCGATTTGTGTTGAAACCTTTCCTTTTAAAACATGCCATCTGAACTATCATGTTACCAACCAGATCTGAATCTCAAGCAGATATGACGGTTGGAACATTCCCAACATTTGCATTTTGTTCCCATCTTGCACCGCCATTGTGCCAAATTTCCCATGGGCTGCCCCTCTTAGTAATTATTGTTCAGGATCATTTTCAGAAGTGGTCCTACCATGGGTCCCATCCATTTTCCGATGATAAGCAAAAATCATCCATCACGTTGTCTTCAACAAGGTAGTCCACATCATCCATTCTAGTCCGAGTATGTCATTCTTTTGAACTTCTTGAAACGATCAATTGTGATTTTCCTGAAGCTGGTATGGAGAGTTTCAATGATCTCTGTATCAAAAGTAATTCTTTTTGCCACTTAAGGGAATAATTCTACGAGTCATCTTCCCCGAGGTGTCCCATTATGGAATCATGGCAATTATCTCCTCACTACCTTGAAAACCATGCACCATCCAACTCCAGCGTGGAATTATTGCTTACCAAACTGAATCTTCGTCATCTGTTATTGTTCCATACCTCTGATGTCTATTTTGAGTCTCAACTCAAGGGGTGTTATTTCGTCTCACTCCGTGAGTTGATCTTGAGTGCTCGAACTTCGAGGAGATCGATTCCTGTAGAGTTTCCCTCTATCGTCATCATGTTGGATGAAAATCTCGAAAGCAAAGACATCAAGATCAATTGGAGCAATGGATCAACATCTTCGAGGAGGGCAATTGGTTCATGAAGATCGTGTTAGCCTTGTGTCCCCTTTGTCTTCTTACCTCACGTCTTGAATCTCGGGACGAGATTCTTGTTTAGTGGGGGTGAGTTGTCACATCCCTAGCTTTACCTTGCACTAGGCTAGCACTTGTGTGTTGCATCATGTTTTAATTTTATGTAAATCTGAAATGGGGATTGATCAAACCCTAGCACCAGAAAGAATTCAAATAGGTTCAAATAAAATCTTTTTCAAAGAACCCAAAATGTCATTGAAAATGTTCATGATTTCTGATAAAGGTGAAAACCTCTGCCAAAAATGATGAGCATATTTCTTGGCCATTTATGGATTTTTGAGTTAAATCATATTGTATTTGAATTGGAACATTTAATGCCTATAAATATTTTAATTGCTTCAATACTTCTGAAAACAATTGGGGGCTGTTGGAAATAATTCATGTAGTGCCCACAATTTTTGTCAGGATTTTACAAAATAAGTTAGTATTTTTACTAATTCAAAACAGATGAAAATAAATAGAAAACAGAAACAGAATTAGAAGAGAGAGAGAGAGAGAGAGAGAGAGAGAGAGGCAGAAGGACTCACCTGGGCCACTTACCTCGCAGCCCACCTGGCTAGGCCACCTGGCGGCCCAGTTGGCTGGCCAAGCCCAGCCAGCACTGCCTGCTTCTTTAACCTTCTGCCAAAAAGAGAAGCGGGTGCCTGGCGAGTGCGCAGCCGAACGCGGCCACCTCCTGCTTGCCACCTCCTGCCTCCCCCTCATGCCATGGAGACGCCCGACGCCTCCCCTCACTTTCCCCTCGCTCTCTGGCTCTCCCGCCCCCTCCTCTGCTCCCACGCTCGCGCCCGAGTGGAGCTCGTCGCCGCCGCCTGTTATTGCCACGTCTGTCGGTGTCAAAACTGGCAGATCTCAGGTAGGGGGCCCCGAACTGTGCGTCTAAGGCGGATGGTAACAGGAGGCGGGGGACACAATGTTTACGCAGGTTTGGGCCCTCTCGATGGAGGTAATACCCTACTTCCTGCTTGATTGATCTTGATGATATGAGTACTACAAGAGTTGATCTACCACGAGATCGGAGAGGCTAAACCCTAGAAGCTAGCCTATGGTATGATTGTTGTTGTCCTACGAACTAAACCCTCCAGTTTATATAGACACCGGACGGAGCTAGGGTTACACAGAGTCGGTTACAAGGGAGGAGATCTACATATCCGAATCGCCAAGCTTGCCTTCCACGCAAAGGAGAGCCCCATCCGGACACGGGACGAATTCTTCAATCTTGTATCTTCATAGTCCAACATTCCGGCCAAAGTATATAGTCCGGTTGTCCGAGGACCCCCTAATCTAGGACTCCCTCAGTAGCCCCTGAACCAGGCTTCAATGACGATGAGTCCGGCACGCAGATTGTCTTCGGCATTGCAAGGCGGGTTCCTCCCCTGAATACTCCATAGAAGATTTTGAACACGAGGATTGTGTCCGGCTCTGCAAAACAAATTCCACATACCACCGTAGAGAGTATAATATTTCCACAAATCTAGTCTGCTGACAACTTTTCATAACGTGACATCACGCCATTGCTCCGGTTATTGTTCGAACCGTTTTTCTCAACCAGTTACTGCACATATTGCGAGGCGGTTTTCTTGGCACATCTTGTCGAAGCAGAGATCGTGTCCCCTTATCATGGGATTCTCATCAATACGGGTGTGGGTAACCCAACCGCGCCATCAATCACAACGCTTGGGGAATAAGCGAGTTTTACCAGGCAAGTGGGGAGGCACGCAGTTTCTACCGCCCTTATAAAGGGATAAGGACTCCTCTTCTTTACCCACGCCTTCTTCCTCCTTGCCCATCCATTCTCGCGCACTCGAGCTCCAGCGCCCAAGTTTGCATCTTTCTCCGCAAAAACACTCCGAACATGCCCGGAGCGGGAGGCAAGTGGATGGCCTCCTCCGTCATGGAGGAGAACATCATGAAGGTTCGGGAAGCCGGATACCTGGCCACAGATATTGCGCACCGGCTCCCAGGCGCGGGGCAGATCGTTCCTACCCCCGAGCCCCACGAAAGGGTTGTATTCCTTACCCATTCCGTCCACAGGCTGGGATTTCCCCTCCACCCATTCGTTCGCGGGCTCATGTTCTACTACAAGCTGGACTTCCATGATCTGGCACCAATTTCATCCTCAACATCACGGCGTTTATCATCGTGTGCGAGGCCTTCCTCCGCATCAAGCCCCACTTCGGCTTGTGGCTGAAGACCTTCAATGTTAAACCGAAGGTGGTGGTCGGCCAGCAAGCGGAGTGCGGAGGCGCCATGGTAGGCAAAATGCCCAACGTCACCTGGCTCGAAGGCTCCTATGTGGAGACCGTAAAGGGGTGGCAATCGGGGTGGTTCTACATCACCGAGCTCCGCGACATCAACTGGGCGGCGCCCCCCGAATTCCGATCTGGCATCCCCATGCACCTCACCTCCTGGAAAGAGAAGGGCTTATCTTGGGGTTCATCGGTGGAGCTGACCGGACTCCAGAACTGCGTTAAAAACATGATAAGCAAGAAAATCAAGCTTGTCAACATGGTCCAGGTCATGCTCTTCCGTCGGATTCTCCCGTGTCAAAGGCGGGCATTCAATATTTGGGAGTTCGACTCGGCAAAGCACCAGACGCTGCGAGAGCTCTTCGACACGACACACCAGGACATCTGGAGGGTGTTGTTCAAGTCTGCCGAGGTTCCTCCTCCCCTTACCAAGGACCGTGGACTCAGCGCAAAGCGCCCTGCTAATCCGGTAAGCTCCTTGTATCTCATAAGGTGTTTCTTTACCTAGTATAATTATGTGAGGGATCTAAGCCTCCACATTTTTTCACAGGAATGGGTCGCGATAGCGGAGCGGATCGACTGTCCGGCCCCGCTGCCCGAAGATCCAGCAAGTACTCTCCTGATGGAGATGCTGGTTCCGGCGCCCTATGAGGCGCCGGAGAAGAAGGCCAAGAAGAAGGCCATGGGGACCAGGAAAGGTCTCAGGCGCAAGGTTGTATCGGAATCGTCGCCCGATAACACCAAGATGCCCTCCACCCACAAATACGAGGAGGAAGAGGAAAATTCTCCCCATCCAGCCGGGGGGATAAGAAAAGGAAGGCCGCCCCATCCGGGGAGGCCGAAGGGTCCATGAAGGGAAGATCCCTCCTTCCGGACCGTTCCACCATGGCCGCGTTCAACGACGAGGAGTGGTTGCCCAGGGACAAGCCCCTGGCGAAATCATAAGTATCCAGATACGATAATAGTTCTGCTATATTCCGTTTCATTGTTTCTTATCATGTCGAACATGATCATGCAGCCCACCCAAGGATCGTCTTGACGTATCCTCTTCGGATGGGTCTCTGGGTCTGTCGGAGATGAACAGTGATTCACTCCCGACCGCCTCCTCCCCCCGCCCTACGGATGACACCGAGGTGTTGTCTCGAAGGGCACCAAGTCAAGGAAGGTAGTTCTGGGGGCGCCCCAAGGCGACCTCCCAGACGCCGGGCGCATGGGAGGCAAGGCTCCCGTGGGTCCTAAGGATGGGGGCAGCAAGTCCGGCCCCCGGCCGAATACTGCGCCGGAACCTCACATGGTTCCGGACTCTATCGGGCAACCCCTCACAAAGGGGGCGAGCCGTCTATGCCGATGGCCTCTGTCCATCTAGAGGCGCCGGACAACTTGCTGGAAGCGCTTCGTGGCGCTTCCATTGACGAAGAGCACCGCACTATCATGAGTGCGGTGGTAGAGAAGGTTCAGTCTGCTAAAAGCGGACTGACTGAAGCCTATGTCAGCCTCTTAACAGGCTTTGAGGTAAGTAATCAATTTATAAGAAAATGCTATAGCATAGACAGTATCCCCTGATGCTCTATTTGGCGTTCGCAAAGAAAGGCCGAACAGAGGATCAAATAATAATCACAGGAGTCTAATCAGAATGTGTCTTATGTGAATAAGCAGGCTTCATTGCTGGCCGCTGCCGCTCGCACTACGGAGGTCTCTGCACTGAAGCGGGACCTTGAGCGGTCCGAAAAAGAGCTCGGCCTTACCAAGAGGCAGCTCGAAGAGAACAAAGGTAAGTAATACCCGTCCGTATATTGATAAGAAATAAAAAGGAATGTGGTTGTTAAGTCACAGGATCATCATGAATTTTGCTAGGGACCACGACCGAAGTGGCGGCCCTGAAGGAGGCACTGTCCGAGGCCGAAGACAAAGCGGCCAAGGAGCACACCGAGCGCGAGAAGCAAGAAGCTCGAGTCAGCGAGGTGCAGCAAGAGCTCCAGGATTTTGTCAAAAAATATGAGTCCTTGGAGCGTGACTCTAAGACGCAAGGGTCTGAGATTGTGAAGGCCCTTGAGAATGCAAAAAATGCCAAGGCCGAAGCCCACAAGGCCCTCCAGGAGCTTCAGGTGGTCCAGAAGATAGCGGCGGGTAAGGAATTCATTATGCAAAGCAAGCATGTGAAGGAAACTTTCCTTTTACTAATCCGAGTTCGGAGCTCTCCAGGAGCGTTCGTGTCACAGCCCTAGCTCGGCCCCTGTTGTCTTTACCTAATCATCATGTCATCATGTTTAGATTTCAAATGAATTTGAAATGGGGACTGTTAAACCCCAGCAGCAAATGAATTTAACTAGGGTCAAAATTAAATCTTTTCAATGATCTTGAAATGCCCTTCTAAAATGTTCATCATCTTTGCCTTGGTCCATAACCTCTGCCAAATAAGGTGCTCATTTTTCTAGGACACTTTGGACCTTTGAATTAAATCATTACCTATTTGCATTTGGGCATTTAAATGCTATAATTCAAATGCCCAAATAATTCTGAAGTTAAGTGTGGTCTGATGGAAATAATCTAAACATAGACCCCAATTAATTTCAGGACTTATGAAAATGTTTTAGTATTTTAAATGAAGCCTGGAAACTACAGAAAAATAGAAAAACAAAAACAGAAATGGGAAAGAGAGAGAGAGGAAATACCTCGCGCTTACCTTCAGCCCAGAGGCCCAACACTGTGCAGCCCAGCCCACCACAGCCGCCACCGTCTTCAACCTCCTGCCAGTAGGCAGGAGGGCGTGTGCCCAACGCGCGCGCACGTGCCGGCCACCTCCTCCCTGCCTGGCTGCTCCCTCGCCGCCCTGGACGCCTCCTGCATCGCCATGCAATGCCTCTGGTTTTCTCTCACCCTCCCCGTGCTCCTCCTCCCCTCTGTCTCTCTCCCTTTCACACGGTCTGAGCGCCACCGTCGCCGCCGACAAGCACCACCGCGGCCACTGCCTCCCCCTCACCACTGGACATGCCCAGGAGCATCGCCCCGTCGCCCACACCCTCTCCACTGAGTCAAGCAACGCCGGACGCCCCCGAACGCCGCCGACGCCGTCGTCTTCAACCTTCTGCCCCCAGATCGCCGGAGATGCCCCGTCGTCGTCCGGCCTTCCCCGAGCCCACTTTGAAGGTCGTCGCAACCGCCGTGAGCCACTGAATCTTCTCCCTCCCTTTTTTTCCCTCTCGCACTCCGTAGCCGCCGTGCTACACGCACCCGCACGCGCCGCCGCCTGCGCTCGCCGCCGACACAACTCCGGCGACCTTTTCATCTGCACGTCATGTCCATCGCACTCGCCGCTTCGCGCACGCCCTCCCTAGCATGTTAGCTTCCCTGCATGCACCTCGAAGCGCCTCCCGCGCTCACGCCCGACCTCCGGTTGCCGCGGCCGAGCTCCTTGCCGTCGCCATGGACCACCACACGGCTAGGCACGGCCATGATCTAAAGCGCCTCGTCGCGCTGGTTCCATAGAGCCCAAGAGCGCGAGCTCTCGTGGCCGGAATCGCCCGGTCGGCGAGCCGCCGCCGCACTATGAGGTCACCGGCGACTAACCCCGGTGACCGCTGACGTGGCACCATCATTAGCTCTAATGACGGGGCTAACTAACCTCTCTAGCTCACTAGCATACGGGCCCCATGCGCTAATTAACCCCAGTTTATTCCAGCTTAGATTTAACCTAATCATGATGGCCCCACGCATCAGTTTTGACCGTGCTGACGTGGCCGTTGACTGGGCCCACACGTCAGTGACCCTGACCAGCACTGTGTCACTGACAAGTGGGACCCACTGGTCAGGTTTGACCTGGTCAGCCTCCGTTGACTCGCTGAGGTCATGCTTGCACAATGCTGACGCAGTAATTGATTTTCTAGATTTAAAATATTTCAGAAAATTTCAGAAAATAGCTAAAACTTCTAAAATTCATAGTAATTAATCTATAACTCCAATGGAAATAAGTTATACATGAAAAATGATCAGAAAAATTTAAGGAACCCATCTGTACCATTTCCATGCATGTTTGAACAATGTTTGTCCTTTGTTTTGGACAAAACAAATAAAGGGCACTTAAATAATCATATATGGAGTTGGAATTTGAATCATGTATCCAAACCAACTTCATTTAAATCATAGCTAGATGCATTAGCTCAAATCACAGCATATTGCCATGTCATGATCATGCATCATATTGTGGCATTGCATTGATTGTGTTCTTTCTCAGTTGCTGGTGTTTGTCCCCTCTCGGTAGATGTGTATCGACGACGAGAACGATGACACCGATGAAGTGTGTTCCTCTTCAGAAGTGTCATGCAAGCAAAACCCCCTTGTTCATTCTGGTACAATCCCACTCTCTCGCTCCTGCTCTCTTTTACTGCATTAGGACAACAACGATTCAACTGTTACATGCTGTGGTAGTTGAACCCCTTTCCTCTGCATGACCTGTCATTGCCACAGTAAATAGATGAAACCCACTAGCATGAGTAGGATTTGTTTGAGCCCTGATGTGCCTACTCATTCATGCTTGTTGTCATGCCTGCTACTGCTTAGAGTTGAGTTAGGTCTGATTCATCGGGAATGAATTGGAACATCGTGAACATGTCCTACCATTGAGAGCTAAGTGTGTGAACATGATTTGGTAAAGGTAGCGGTGAGAGGCCATGTAGGAGTACATGGTGGGTTGTCTCAGTGCAGTCGTTCTCCCGAACTGAGTTCTGTGTTTGTGATCCATGAACAGTTACTACCACACATTGGGTTCCGGTAACTCGGCCCCTCTCGGCTTATTAATCAACTCGATCTCTGTCCAGGAGTTGCAACTAGTTTCTGGTGTTTGTAGGTAGTGTTAGTAGTCTACCAAGTGGCACCCGATACAGGTGGGCTTGGGACAGACTAGGCACAGTGGCATGGTGTACCAAGTGGCACCCGGATGGTGGGCTTGGGAACCCTTCACACATTGTTTGGGGCCGTGAGCGACACCCCGGCCAGATCTCCTTGCGGATGGAACCCGAATAGGCAATAAACTTGGACGAGAGACTTGTGTGGTTAGTCAGGTCGTGGATGACTCCCTCGCCAGGCTTCCGCTTGAAGGTTTCCGGGGTACACGACATGTACATTGTGGTAAGTGGCGAGAGCGTGTGTGAAGAAGTACACCCCTGCAGGGTTATCATTATCTATTCGAATAGCCGGATTCCTCGGATATGGAAACTTGGACCCCTTGCATTGTTCATAGACAAGTGAAAGTGGATACTCTAAAAATCGCAAGATAAGTGTGAGTGTTACGGATGGCCTCCTCGTAGGGAGACGGGAACGGATCCATAGTGGTGTATTGGTATGGTGAATATGTGGCCTCATGTGCGCCACCTCAGAGAGTTATTTGCAGTAGTAGTTCAGGTTAGCCACTGAGTCAAAGCTGGCTTGCTGCAGTTAAACTCCACCACCCCCTTTGTTGCTACCAATGCATATGTAGTTAGTTCTGATGTAAGTCTTGCTAGGTACATTTGTACTCATGTTTTCTTAATTTATGTTTTGCAGAGAGACTTCAGTCTCGCTAGTAGTTCCACGTGGACTTCGACGTTTAGCTTGATACCTCAGCTATGATCTTGTGCCCTCGGCAGGATCTGGTAGATAGTCAGGCTTCTCAGCCTTTTTCATTTGTAGTAGTCTGTACTCAGACATGTTAAGCTTTCACATGTGCTTTGACTTGTATGCTCTGAATGTTGGGTCATGAGACCCATGTTTGTATTATCTGGCTCTTCGGAGCCTAATGAATAAATACTTGAGTCGTGGAGTTATGTTGTGATGCCATGTTGTATTTACACATATCGAGCATATTGTGTGTATGATTGAAATGCTTGGTATGTGTGGGATCCGACAACCTAGTTGTTCATCCTTGGTAGCCTCTCTTATGGGGAAATGTAGTCTTGTGCTTCCATGAGCCATAGTAGTCCGCTACAACCCTGTTCACCGGAGTCCTGCTAGCCCAGCAGTACTGCTCCGGAACACTTAGACTGGCCAGCATGTGATTCACTTCGTTCTAGTGTCTGTCCCTTCGGGGAAATGTCATGCGGTGACATCCGGAGTCCTGCTAGCCTGCTACAGCCTGGGTTCTCGGAGTCCTGTTAGCCCAGTTGCTACAGCCCCGATTCACACGCTGCTGACCGACATGCTCGATGTTGATTCATGTATGCCTGTCCCCGTAAGTTAGTGCCACTTTGGGTTCACGACTAGTCATGTCGGCACGGGTTCTCTGTCATATGGATGCTAGCGACACTATCATATATGTGAGCCAAAAGGCGCAAACGGTCCCGGGCCATGGTAAGGCGACACCCATGGGGATACCGTGCGTGAGGCCGCAAAGTGATATGAGGTGTTACAGGCTAGATCGGTGTGACTTAGAATTGGGGTCCTAACAGCTTTGGTATCAGAGCCTGACTACCTGTAGGATTATTGAAAGCACAAGTGCTCCCTAGGTGGTTTTGGTAATTGATGACAACATATCTCTTGTTGGACTAATGTTTCTATCTAGTATGTTTCAGATAAGTTCAACAATGGAGTGGCATGGACTAAAGGTTGTGGGAACTCCTTCAAGATGCTAAGGACAAAGGATTGGCTAAAGCTTAAAGCTCAAGACTCTTCATTTTACATTTTAGTGATCCAAGATCACATTGAGTCCATAGGAAAAGCCAATACTATCAAGGAGGGATGAGGTGTTGCTTAATGAGCCTCTTGCTTCATGTGCTTAATGATATGCTCCAAAATCCTCAGCTACTTTCCCACTTCCACAAATGACCTAAACCCTATGCCAAACTCGGTCATACCGATTCTTCCTATCCGGCGCCACCGAGTTTCACTTGTCATAAGCCACTGCCAAACCCTAGCAATTTGGTTCTACCGATAGGGATCTCGGTCTCACCGAGATGGGATTGCAAACTCTCTGTTTCCCTTTCGTAACTTTTCGGTCTCACCGAAAGAGAGAATCGGTCCCACCGAGATTGCAATGTAAACTCTTTGTTTCCCTTTTGTAACTTTTCGGTCTCACCGTAAGAGCAAATCGGTCCCATCGAGTTTGCCTGACCAACTATCTGGTTAGCTTATTACCAGACTCGGTCTCACCGAGTTTGTGTAATCGGTCTCACCGAGATTATGTTATGTCCAAACCCTAACCATATTAGTCCTACCGAGTTGCATGTCAGTCCCACCGAAAATCTCTAACGGTCACTAGGTTTACCTTTTCGGTCCGACCGAGTTTGTTGATTCGGTCCCACCGAGATTGGAAAACTGTGTGTAACGGTTGGATTTTGTGTGGAGGCTATATATACCCCTCCACCTCCTCTTCATTCGTGGAGAGAGCCATCAGAACACATTCACAATTCCAACTCATATGTTCTGAGAGAGAACCACCTACTCATGTGTTGAGACCAAGATATTCCATTCCTACCATATGAATCTTGATCTCTAGCCTTCCCCAAGTTGCTTTCCACTCAAATCTTCTTTCCACAAAATCCAAATCCTATGAGAGAGAGTTGAGTGTTGGGGAGACTATCATTTGAAGCACAAGAGCAAGGAGTTCATCATCAACACACCATTTGTTACTTCTTGGAGAGTGGTGTCTCCTAGATTGGCTAGGTGTCACTTGGGAGCCTCCGACAAGATTGTGGAGTTGAACCAAGGAGTTTGTAAGTGCAAGGAGATCGCCTACTTCGTGAAGATCTACCGCTAGTGAGGCAAGTCCTTCGTGGGCGATGGCCATGGTGGGATAGACAAGGTTGCTACTTCGTGGACCCTTCGTGGGTGGAGCCCTTCGTGGACTCGCGCGACTGTTACCCTTCATGGGTTGAAGTCTCCATCAACGTGGATGTAGGATAGCACCACCTATCCGAACCACGGGAAAAACATCCGTGTCTCCAATTGCGTTTGAATTCTCCAAACCCTTCCCTTTACATTCTTGCAAGTTGCATGCTTTATTTTCCGCTGCCTATACACTCTTTGCATGCTTGCTTGATATGTATTGTGAATGTTGAAATTATGCCTAAACTCCACTTAAACCGAAAAAGCTTAAAAATTGCAACTTTAGCATTAAGTGTCTAATCACCCCCCCC
>NC_041386.1:412681456-412883602 GCF_002162155.2 Triticum dicoccoides | reverse complement strand
CCCCCCTCTAGACACATCTACTTCAAGATCCTACAAGTGGTATCAGAGCCTTGGTTTCCATTGCCTTGGTTTAATCACCATTGGAGGAAGATGGATGTGTCTACTTTAGGGAGTCTTAGACATAGAGTGCCTATTCTTGATGGAGAGTATTTTCACGAGTGGAAAAATGAGATGCTTGTAATCTTCAATCAATATCATTTGAACAAGTATATTGCTAGTCCTTGTGCACCTCATATTGATCCTTTGCATCCTACCCTAGATGAAGATATTGACATGATTCGCAATCTTAGAACTATTGAGCTCATCATTAAAGGATTGCCTAAAAATTTGATTGCTAATTTGCCTACTCTTAATTGTGCCTATACTATATGGAAATTTCTTGAGGAACGATTTCCCGATCATTCCTTGAAAATTTGGATGAAATTCTCCATAAATCTATTGCCTTGAGTAAGATGAACTCTAGTGATCCTAGTTTTGGTGATTATCTATTTGAGCTTGCCAATCTCAAGCGAGCTAAAGGAGATGTTGGAATCATTAGTGATATCATATTCGAAGCTATAAGAATTCATAAAGGTGACCACTTTGATGATCATTTATCTAATCAATTACCCTCTCTAGGAAATGATGAGTCACAAGATCATGGTGAACATGGATACTATGATGATGATGATAGTGACTTCGATCTTGATGATGCAATGAGACATTTTGGTCTTATGGCAAATCTTCGGGGATATGAGTCAGGAGGAAAGGAATGGGTTCTTGATAGTGGATGTACTGATCATATGACCGGAGATGAAGAGATGTTTTGTGAGCTTGCTGAAAATGACGGCCCTCGAAAATATGTCACCTTTGGTGATAATTCAAAGGGTAAAGTGGTGGGCCTTGGTAAGGTGGCCATCTCACATGATAGTTCCATTCAAAATGTCATGCTCGTTGAATCTCTTGGCTACAACTTACTTTCAGTATCTAGACTTGTTGATTTCGGTTTGAATGTCCTATTTACTGAGGTAGAGTGCCAAGTATTTCGTCGAGACAATCATAAAATGGTCTTTACCGGTATGCGTAGAGGTGATCTTTACATTGTCGATTTCTCTAAAAAGGCACAACCTAAAACTTGCTTTATTGCTAAATCCTCAAAAGGTTGGTTGTGGCATAGACGACTAGGTCACGTTGGCATGAGAAACCTTGACAAGCTTATTAAAGGAAATCATATCCTTGGAGTTAACGATGTCATATTTGATAAGGATAGACTTTGCAGTGCTTGTCAAGCAGGTAAACAGGTTGGAGGAAGACATCCCGTGAAGAACATCATGACCACAAGGAGGCCACTCGAGCTACTTCATATGGATCTTTTTGGTCCCAACGCCTACAAGAGTCTCGGTGGAAATTCTTTTGGTCTAGTTATAGTTGATGATTTTTCAAGATTTACGTGGGTGTTCTTTCTTAATGACAAGTCGCAGGTCCAGAAGATCTTCAGAAACTTCGCTAGGAAGGCCCAAAATCAGTTTGACGTGAAGATCAAGAAGGTTCGGAGTGACAACGGAACGGAGTTCAAGAACGCAAATGTGGACACCTTTATTGACGAAGAAGGGATTTCACACGAGTTCTCGGCTACGTACACACCTCAACAAAATGGAGTTGTTGAGAGGAAGAACCGGACGCTCATCGAAATGGCAAGAACGATGCTTGATGAATACAAGACGCCGAAGCACTTTTGGGCAGAAGCGGTTGAGACAGCTTGTCACGCAACAAATCGCTTGTATCTTCACAAGCTACTCGACAAGACGGCATACGAGCTCCTCACCGGTAACAAACCCCAAGTTGGATACTTTCGAGTATTCGGCTCAAAGTGCTACATTCTTGATAAGCATCGTCGTTCAAAGTTTGCTCCTAAATATCATGAAGGTTTCCTACTTGGTTATGGCTCAAACTCTCACACTTACCGTGTCTACAACAATTTCACCCGAAAGGTTGAAGAGACGGTAGATGTGAAGTTTGATGAATCTAATGGCTCGCAAGTAGAGCAATTGCCAATTGATGTAGGAGACAAAGACCCTTCAGAAGCAATCCAAGACTTGTCCATTGGCAAAATTCGTCCAATGGAGGTGAAGGAGAGTACTTCATCCGTCCAAGTGGAAGCTTCTACTTCACGACAAAGTGAACCAAGAATTGACACGGAAGCATCCACAAGTGGGACACACCAAGATGAAGAAAACGAGGAAATATATCAAGACGAACATCAACAACCTCCTTCTCCACCACGACAAGAGAACGGCAACGTCAACAATGAAGAAGACCAAGAAGAAGAACAAGATGAAGAAGATGTTCAACAAAGACCCAAGCAAAAGCTCTCACGAGTTCGAGCAAGAATTGCCAAAGATCATCCCGTCGAGCAAATCTTAAATGATATACAAACCGGGAGAATCACTCGCTCAAAGACTCATTTAGCTAACTTTTGTGAAAACTATTCATTCATCTCTAGCATTGAAGCTATGAAGGGTGAAGAAGCATTGGAAGATCCGGATTGGATAAACGCTATGCATGAAGAGCTACACAACTTTGAGAGAAACCAAGTTTGGACATTAGTTGAGAAGCCCGACAACAACCACAACATCATTGGTACCAAATGGGTGTTTCGCAACAGGCAAGATGAAGATGGACAAGTGGTTCGCAACAAAGCACGTCTCGTCGCACAAGGATACACACAAGTCAAAGGTATGGACTATGGTGAGACATATGCTCCCGTTGCTAGACTTGAGTCCATTCGCATCTTACTTGCCTATGCTAATCACCATAATATCACCTTGTACCAAATGGACATCAAAAGTTCTTTTCTAAATGGTGAAATAGAGGAGGAAGTTTATGTCAAACAACCTCCCGGTTTTATCAATCCTAAGAAACCAAATCATGTTTACAAACTTCACAAAGCTCTTTATGGTCTTAAACAAGCTCCTAGAGCATGGTATAAATGCTTGACCAAGTTCCTTACTACAAGTGGTTTTGAAATTGGTAAAATTGATTCTACTCTTTTTACTAAAAGGGTTAATGAAGAACTATCTGTATGCCAAATTTATGTTGATGATATCATATTTGGTTCAACTAACCCTCTCTTTAGTGAAAAGTTTGGAAAGCTAATGTCAGAGAAGTTTGAGATGTCTATGATGAGTGAACTCAAATTCTTTCTCTGTTTGCAAATCAAGCAAACTAAGGAAGGTACATTTGTCTCTCAAACAAAGTACACCAAGGACTTATTCAAGAAGTTCAATATGCAAGAATGCAAAGGTATGTCTACACCCATGCCTACTAGTGGACATAATGATTTAACCAAAGATGGTGAACCGGTTGATCAAAAGGTTTATCGCTCTATGATTGGTTCATTGTTATACCTATGTGCTTCACGTCCCGATATTATGCTAAGTGTGTGCATGTGTGCACGATATCAAGCTGCTCCTAAAGAATGTCATCTTAAGGCTGTGAAAAGGATAGTGAGATAATTAATCCATACACCAAACTTTGGCATTTGGTATCCTAAGAGATCTTCTTTTGATCTCGTTGGCTATTCCGACTTGGATTATGCCGGAGACAAGGTTGATAGAAAGTCCACTTCGGGTACTTGTCAATTTCTTGGTAGATCTCTTGTGTCTTGGTCTTCCAAGAAACAAAACTCGGTATCCTTATCCACCGCCGAAGCGGAATACATTGCCGTTGGTTCATGTTGTGCTCAATTACTTTGGATGACCCAAACTCTTAAAGATTATGGGATCTATGTGAAACATGTTCCACTACTTTGTGACAATGAAAGTGCTATCAAAATTGGTCATAATCTTGTACAACATTCTCGAACTAAGCATATTGAAGTTCGTCATCATTTCATTCGAGATCATGTTGCTAAGGGTGACATTGATCTTAAGCATGTTCGCACCAATAAGCAATTAGCGGATATATTTACTAAACCTCTTGATGAGAAAGTGTTTTGCAGGTTGAGAGGAGAATTGAACATCATTGATGCTTCGAACTTGGAGTAGAAACTCCATTGGATACATGCAAGACATGAGCTTATGACTAATCCATGATATATCTCTTATGATAACTATCTTATGTCTTGGATATATTTGCACCTTGCATGTTATCTAACCCACGTAGGTGCTTGGTTGAATCTAATTCCATGAGATTGCGACTCACTCACATCTTGAGCAATCTCTACATCACCAAGACTCTACACAATGGTGGTTGAAGACAAGGAAGCACAAAACCATTCAAACATATCCTTTGACAAATTCTATGTTGAGCTTCATGATTGTCATTTTTGGATACACAAGTGCTCTTCCTTGCAAGAACTAACCCATGTAGGTAGATGAACTCAAACTCCAAGTGGTGCTCCCAACTCTTGATGAGCTACATCAACCTTGAGCACCCACACAAGTTAAACTACATGAGCAAGAACCACACCACCACCCAAGGTATGTTATTCCATCTTAGAGAAACTTTACTCCAAGACATGAGTCAAAGCAACTCAACAAGATGTGAATACATCAAGATGCTTAAACGAAAAATGGTAACCCCGTTTTGAGCTTAAACGATGAGTATGACCTCTTATCAAGTGTTCTCACTTGACTCCTAAGTCAATATACTCTAACATAGGTGACTATGTCACCGCCCAACTCTAGATGAAGTTCTCTTGTGTTCTTTTCTGTGTTATTGCATTTGTCTCATGCATGTTTATTTTCTTTCTCTTTTTCAAAAAAAAACTTCATCTAGATCTTTCCGTTTCTTCTCTTTTCTCTTTGTTTTTGTTCTGCATTTTCTGCATTCAATTCCTTGCAAATCCTTCAGGTAATTCATTGCAAATCTTTGTGAGATCCTACATGTCTAGTGAGCTGAGGTGACAAATGTTTTTCTCTGTGTAAACTCGGTTTCACCGACTTGTAATTTTCGGTCCAACCCAATCCTTTCGGTACCACCGAAACATTCCACTCGGTGCCACCGACTTCGCAACAGGAAAAACAATTTGCCACTTGTTCTATATTTCTTCTGATCCAGCTCTACTCAATGAATCTTGTCCTCTTCAAGCATCACAGTTTT
The DNA here is from genome assembly GCF_002162155.2 of Triticum dicoccoides. Lineage (NCBI taxonomy): Eukaryota > Viridiplantae > Streptophyta > Magnoliopsida > Poales > Poaceae > Triticum > Triticum dicoccoides. Next base: position 412,878,520 of record NC_041386.1, on the reverse strand, counting down.
ATCCATTGCTTTGTGCTGAGTCTCAAGGACCAAACCTATACGACGAATTCCAGAAAGCCCTTCTTGGAAATTGATGTCAAAGGGGGAGAGAGAGATCACATCAAAGCTTGTAGGAGAGAGAGATCACATCAAGGGAGAGAAAAAGTCACAAGAACTAAAGAACTAAACCTACAAGAGAGAAAGTATTAAGGGGGGGGAAGAGATTTCCAGGGGAGAGAATACTCAAGGATCCTAGATGCTTGATGTTCAAGAGGAGAGATGTCGCATGCCTTTTTGGGGGAAAGACATGTATTTGCATTAAGTTCTATCCATTTGTATCTTTCAGCTCTGATTTTCTGTTCCCTATCTTCTCCCAATATCCCATGTAAGATTCAGGGGGAGCAAGACACCTAAGGGAAAGAAATCAGTCAAATTCATTGCATATCTTTACTCTTGGGGACATGTTGAATCCAATGTGGTACCTTGTACTCACTCTCTACATGTCATCCCAGTCTTGGCATTCTTGTGGTTTCTTTTGTGTGCTCTGGCTAGTGGATGTACCTATGTTATCTAACTTTGTTTGAGCAGGTTCATTCCATCCTAAGCCAACTCAAAGACTACACGGTAAGTGTATGCATCAAAATCATGAGTATGAGGAGTTCTTGCTTATGTACATACTGTTTGCAAGAAGGACTCATGAGCATGAAGGTATTTTCCTTGATAATCTTTTACTCTGATGCATATGGCCAAGATACATGTAACACTTTGCCTACTCTGTCATGATTATGCTCTCACATGCTTCTATATTTTATATTCATATGATTGCATTCATGTAAGGGGAGCCTATGCTTGTTGCATGTCCTTCCAAAGCTTTACTTGCTGTTCTTTATATCCTTATCTAAAGCTTTGATGTATGTTGCCATCAATTACCAAAAAGGGGGAGATTGAAAGCACAAGTGCTCCCTAGGTGGTTTTGGTAATTGATGACAACATATCTCTTGTTGGACTAATGTTTCTATCTAGTATGTTTCAGATAAGTTCAACAATGGAGTGGCATGGACTAAAGGTTGTGGGAACTCCTTCAAGATGCTAAGGACAAAGGATTGGCTAAAGCTTAAAGCTCAAGACTCTTCATTTTACATTTTAGTGATCCAAGATCACATTGAGTCCATAGGAAAAGCCAATACTATCAAGGAGGGATGAGGTGTTGCTTAATGAGCCTCTTGCTTCATGTGCTTAATGATATGCTCCAAAATCCTCAGCTACTTTCCCACTTCCACAAATGACCTAAACCCTAAGCCAAACTCGGTCATACCGATTCTTTCTATCCGGCGCCACCGAGTTTCACTTATCATAAGCCACTACCAAACCCTAGCAATTCGGTTCTACCGATAGGGATCTCGGTCTCACCGAGATGGGATTGCAAACTCTCTGTTTCCCTTTCGTAACTTTTCGGTCTCACCGAAAGAGCGAATCAGTCCCACCGAGATTGCAATGTAAACTCTTTGTTTCCCTTTTGTAACTTTTCGGTCTCACCGAAAGAGCAAATCGGTCCCACCGAGTTTGCCTGACCAACTCTCTGGTTAGCTTATTACCAAACTCGGTCTCACCGAGTTTGTGTAATCGGTCTCACCGAGATTACGTTATGCCCAAACCTAACCATATCGGTCCTACCGAGTTGCATGTCAGTCCCACTGAAAATCTCTAACGGTCACTAGGTTTACCTTTTCGGTCCGACCGAGTTTGTTGATTCGGTCCCACCGAGATTGGAAAACTGTGTGTAACGGTTGGATTTTGTGTGGAGGCTATATATACCCCTCCACCTCCTCTTCATTCGTGGAGAGAGCCATCAGAACACATTCACAATTCCAACTCATATGTTCTGAGAGAGAACCACCTACTCATGTGTTGAGACCAAGATATTCCATTCCTACCATATGAATCTTGATCTCTAGCCTTCCCCAAGTTGCTTTCCACTCAAATCTTCTTTCCACAAAATCCAAATCCTATGAGAGAGAGTTGAGTGTTGGGGAGACTATCATTTGAAGCACAAGAGCAAGGAGTTCATCATCAACACACCATTTGTTACTTCTTGGAGAGTGGTGTCTCCTATATTGGCTAGGTGTCACTTGGGAGCCTCCGACAAGATTGTGGAGTTGAACCAAGGAGTTTGTAAGGGCAAGGAGATCGCCTACTTCGTGAAGATCTACCGCTAGTGAGGCAAGTCCTTCGTGGGCGATGACCATGGTGGGATAGACAAGGTTGCTACGTCGTGGACCCTTCGTGGGTGGAGCCCTCCGTGGACTCGCGCGACCGTTACCCTTCATGGGTTGAAGTCTCCATCAACGTGGATGTAGGATAGCACCACCTATCCGAACCACGGGAAAAACATCCGTGTCTCCAATTGCATTTGAATTCTCCAAACCCTTCCCTTTACATTCTTGCAAGTTGCATGCTTTATTTTCCGCTGCCTATACACTCTTTGCATGCTTGCTTGATATGTATTGTGAATGTTGAAATTATGCCTAAACTCCACTTAAACCGAAAAAGCTTAAAAATTGCAACTTTAGCATTAAGTGTCTAATCCCCCCCCCCCCCCTCTAGACACATCTACTTCAAGATCCTACCAAGCCAAACTGGTCGAAGTTGTGTCTAGAAATGCTTTAGTTATGTAAGGGAATTGATTGTGGATGGGAACGTAAGGCTCTTTTTACTCCTTATCCTCATGACCTTCTGATCTGAGTCATCTTATCTTTTCTACGGGGTTAAGAACTAGGCTTCTCTTCTATATCTCAGGATGACGTGTTACTAAACCTTAGTTGCCTAGGATTGTTGAGTTCAAGCCTCAGTTCAGTTCCTACTACTTCCATATGTTCATAGCTGGCCTCAGAACCTTGAGTTTGTGATGTTGAGTGGCTATGCCACCATTTTTGCAGATTGTCTCAAATCTTCTTCAGCAATTACAGTCGTTCTGCTGTCCGAGTCATCCCAGGTTTCTAAATAGTCTGATGCACTTGCAAATCTTTCCTCCATGCTTCCATTGTATTTTTGGGCCAGATTAAGCACACTAATCGGTGTGTTGATGTACTCCGTTGCCTTGACATGTATGTTGGAGTTAGTATTATGACCCTAGGTGTCCTCGAGAACCACTCAGTAATTTAGCAATGCTTTCGTATCCCCAGTGTGATGATTCTGGCCATCATTCTTGAAAGCATCCCGTGATGCCATTTAGTAGTAGGTATTCTACTCCTGTGTTCTTGACCCAAGAATCACTCTATTCACTTCCTATTGATAGTGTTGCTAGTTCCTTTAGGATATTAGTAACCTTTGCGGTAGTCCTCGAGGTCCGTGGTATTTCCTTCTTCCAAATACCATGAACCATAAAGGCAGAAGTTCTTTGAACCAAAAGATCACCATTAGAGTACTCCTGAGGAGTTCTCCATTCATAATTGTGATTCTGCCAGTTCTACCTTTCTGCATGGGTTATCCGGAAGAAATATGTTGAACTCATTCTACATACTAATCTATGCATCCACAACTCAGAATGTAATATGTTCCTTTGAGTTGTCCCCCTTCAGTTATATTCCGACCTTCATCTATCAATTGATAGTCAAGAGTATGTGAGCATTCATTCATCGGTGCCTATCGTTCTTGTGGTCCGCCAAGCCATTCTAGTTTAGAATGACTAGGAGAAACAAACTCCAGTACCTCATCCATTTCTAGGATTGGGTCAAAGCAGTTGTATTTCGCAGATCAAATGCAATCAAGCTATTGGTCTGTCCTACCCAGAAGTATTATCCACTTTATGTCAGGAATGTCATGAGAATTGTACCTTCCCTTATGAATTCTTGACGTAGTGATACTTCTCGCCATCATTATTCATTCCTCGGTGTCGTGTTGTCGCAACCGGAATACCGACAAGTGAATTGTGATGTGTGAAATCAATACTCCTAGCAACTGTGTTGCTTGGTAGTGTAACACCCTCGATGCGACTATAGCTCCCACGTGTCGAGGCACGACTTAGAGACATAATCGCATTGAAGGCATATGTCGCAAGTGAGGTAAACTTCACACAACCCATGTAATACATAAGGGAAAAAGATACATAGTTGTCTTACAATCGCCACTTCACACAAATACATGAATAAACATTACATCAATCAAATACACTCATGGTCCGACTATGGAACCCAAAATAAAAGAAGAACCCCAAATGCGACACGGTCCCCGATCGACCCCAACTGGGCTCCACTACTAATCGACTGAAACGAAACAACACAAAGGACAAGATCTTCATCGAGCTCCTTATGAGTTGGGTTGCGTCATCTGCACGGACTCATCGGCACCTGCAAGCTGGTTTTGGAAGTATCGGTGAGTCACGGGGACTCAGCAATCTCGCACCCTCGCGATCAAGACTATTTAAGCTTATGGGTAAGGTAAAAGGTATGAGGTGGAGCTGCAGCAAGCGACTAGCATATATGGTGGCTAACATACGCAAATGAGAGCGAGAAGAGAAGGCAAAGCACGGTCGATAAAAGTATGATCAAGAAGTGATCCTAAAATAACCTACGTCAAGCATAACTCCAACACCGTGTTCACTTCCCGGACTCCGCCAAAAAGAGACCATCACGGTTACACACGCGGTTGATTTATTTTAATTAAGGTCAACTTCAGGTTTTCTACAACCGGATGTTAACAAATTCCCATCTGCCCATAACCGCGGGCACGGCTTTCGAAAGTTCAAATCCCTGTAGGGGTGTCTCAACTTAGCCCATCACAAGCTCTCACGGTCGATGAAGGAATAGACCTCCTCCCGAGACTTTCCGATCAGACTCGGTATCCCGGTACAACAAGACATTTCGACAGAGTAAAACTAAACCAGCAACACCACCTGAATGTGCCGACAAATCCCGATAGGAGCTGCACATATCTCTTTCTCAGGGCACACCGGATTGTCTAAACTTCCGGTAGACCAGCCCGGAGTTGCCCCTGGTGGCCACCGGCGGCTGACAAGTTGGACCAACACTCAGAGGAGCACTGGCCCGGGGGTTTAAAAAATGATGACCCTTGGGCGCGCGACCCCCAAGGGAAAAGAAAAGGCTTGGCGGCGAATGGTAAAACCAAAGTTGGGCATTGTTGGAAGAGCTTTACTTAAGACGAACTGTCAAGGGGTTCCCATAATAGCCCAACCGCGTAAGGAACGCAAAATCCGGGAACATAACACCGATATGACGGAAACTAGGGCGGCAAGAGTGGAACAAAACACCAGGCATAAGGCCGAGCCTTCCACCCTTTACCAAGTATATAGATGCATTAATTAAGTAAGATATATTGTGATATCCCAACAACTAAAAAAATGTTCCAACAAGGAACGACATCCCCATGTTCTAACAAGGAACAAACTTCGATCTTCACCTGCAACTAACAACGCTATAAGAGGGGCTGAGCAAAGCGGTAATATAGCCAAACAACGGTTTGCTAGGATAAGGTGGGTTAGAGGCTTGGTTCAACAATATGGGAGGCATGATAAGCAAGTGGTAGGTATCGTAGCATAGGCATAGCAAAAGAGCGAGCAACTAGCAAGCAAAGATAGAAGTGATTTCGAGGGTATGGTCATCTTGCCTGAAATCTCGCAAGGAAGAAGAACGAGTCCAAGAAGAAGGTAAACGGACGTAGTCGAACGGATCCTCACAATGCAACGTTACCGGAAACAACCCGAAGAAGCAACACCGGAAAGAAGCAAACAACATAGTAAACAACCACCACATAACATGGCATGATGCACAATCAAGTATGATGCATGTCCGGTTTAAAGAGGCATGGCATGGCCATATACACAAACAATCATACAAATTAAGTGGAGCTCATTATGCAACAGAGTTGCATATTGAAGAAAAACACCACATGACTTATTTAGTTCCCTCTCGTTTAGGTACTCAACAATATTAAATGTTGTTAGCATGGCAAGAGATGAAGCAGAAAGAAACTACACATCTAGTCAAGGTTAAATGAGGCCGGAAGCAACGAATCAACAAATCCGGAAACTCCTCATGTGCATATATTAGGTTTGGTACTGATCTGCCCTAAACAATATTTTAGAGTTGTTAAACATGCAAAGTAAAGCCACCAAGTTAAACCAGGAAAAATTCTACCCCATTTACATATAAGGTTTGTTAAAAACGGAGCTACGATTATTTAGTTATGAAATAAATCATTTTAGCATGGCATAGGGGCAAATTTAAACAAACATCATTTTATGCATTTTAAACATGGGTGAAAATGACATATTATGAAACTAGACAAAATTTTAAGCAACTTTCATATATAATTTATTTAGATCCGATGAACGGTTGTGAAGTTATTAAATGCATGAAACTAGGGGGGTTTTCTGCAAATCTGTCATCTCTGGAAAATTAGACAAATTCACAGATCCTGAAAAAAACATCAATAGGCTGAAACTGGATCTGGCAAGGGTTGCTCACATTGGGCCAAGCCCAGTCGGTGAGGAGGCCGCAACAGAAGTTGGGCTGGGCCTGAGGCTGAGCGAGGCCCACCAGGGCGAGGGGGCGGCCTGGACGTCGTCCTCGTCTCGCGCCCGCACAAGCAGAGGACCATGGCAACGGCGTAGCAAAGCTCCGGCGAGGGAGGGTCCGGTGGCGCTCGCGAGGACTGGAACGGGTTGCTGGGTGGCGGATCCGGCCTCGGGGCGCCAGATCCGGTCGATGGCGAGGCGAGACAGCAGGGAGGCGCGGATCTCCACCAACGACGATGACCTGCGGGAGAGAGAGGATGAAGCAGGGAGGAGAGGGGCAGGTCAGGGAGGAGGGAGAGGGCGACGGGGCTCCTGCCTGGGGTTCGCCGGCGAGGGTGGTGGCGTGCGAGGACTTGGCCGGTGAGGAGGGATTGAGGAGCTCGGGCTCCTACCTCCTGGATGAGGGGAAGGATCGGGCGCGAGGTCCCTTGCTTAGCTGCTGCACGCACGGGAACGAGGAGGCAAGGGGATCAGTCGTCGGGGTCGGAACCGATGCAGAGGAGGTCATAGGCGAGGCGGGGGAAGACGACGGCAGCTGCTGCTTGCGAACACAACGCCCATGGTTGTCTCCTGTGAGCGAAAACACAGAGAGGGAGGGGAAGATCGTGAGAACGGGAGGTAGGGAAGCAAGAGGGGAAAAGGAGCAGGGTTGTCGGGGCACTCATCTCCGGCGACTGGGAGCTGCTGCTCCGGCTGCGCTGGTTGGGTGGGCGACGGGATCCAGGGGAGGCACTAGTTGGTTGGGCGTGGAAATTGAGGAGGAGCGGGGCGGCTGTGGTTGAAATCGAGGAGGGGAGGATTTGGATCTGGGAAGATCCCGAGGTGGAAGGAGAGACCGGGTGGAGTGGCGGCACGGTGATGGAATGGATGGGACGTCTCCCTAGATTTTAGGGTTGGATCTGATATTTATATCAGATGAGTTTTAGGTTAGGGGCTAACTCTTCCCTCCGATTAAAATTGGACAGTCGAGGATAAATAGCTTAGGAGAGTCCAATGAGAAACCGATGATGTTTTGTAGATGTTTGGGGATGATCCGGACACAACGGTGGCGACAGTCCGGGTCAGGTTCGGGACAGCTTTTCGGACGCGCGTGCGAGGGGGTTCGATGCACTGTGCAAGGAGGGGTAGGCTGGGCCTAGGTGGACTGTGGAGAGTGGGTTGGTCCGAGAGAAGAGGGGAGAGATGCAGCCCGGCACGGTTTCTGGATACCGAAAACGTCCGACGATTTGACCGACTATATTGTCGCTATAGTTAACGGTTGGGGCATCAAACGATCTCCGAATTCGATGAAACTTGACAGGCGGTCTATCTACACTATAATAAGACCACACGTCAACTCTCATCCCATTCCGAGAACATTTTCCGGCCACTTATAAAATACTATTTCGGACATGCCGCGGGCGCGTGCAAGTGTGTCTGGGCTCAGAACGGACAACGGACGGAACGAGGAGACTGGGACGGATGCAAGTTTTGAAAACATGATGATGCAATGCACATGATGACATGACAACATGCAACACGCAAGCGAATGACATGGCAACGACAGCGAATAACTGGACGACACCTGGCACATCGGTCTCGGGGCGTTACAACACTCCACCACTACGAGAGGATCTCGTCCCGAGATCTAGAATGGCACCGGAGGAACAACGGAAGAGAAAGAGAAGAGGTAAAACTAAGTTGCTTCTTTGACCAGTGAGTGAAACCAAAGAACCTTGCAAAAGGTTAAGCCATTTCGAGAAAAGAATACAACGGAGATGAACGAAGTTGAAAACACTCCATTAGAAAAGAGAGACAAGGAAGAACAACTTCTAACGGCACTCCGATTGAGAAGAAAAGGAATTGAATAAGAAATTGATAAGAAGAGAAGGTACTTGAGCAAAAGGCACAACACTCCGGTTAAATGGATAATCAAGAAAAGAACATGATCTTAGAGAAAACGAGTTGCTAGGTTGAAAAGAGCGACATCACAATGCCTCCGGAACAAAAGTAAGAATGGAATGGAGTGAACGAAGGAAACAAGGTCTTGGCAGAGCACGCTTACAACAAAGGCTAGAACGGAGTTGTTGGAAAACCCACAACGAAAATAATAAACTTCATATGGTCTTATGAAAACCATCTCAAAACTGAGGTGAAATTCTGCCACTAACGGGAAAAAGAATTGGGTTGATAAGAACAAGGGGATGAGAAAGTATATCGCACCGGAAAGGATAAATGAAGAACTTGGATCATTTATAAGCACCATAATAACAACCATCCTTAGGGCAGGCTTAAGGTGAAATATAACCCAAGATAACTCCAATAGCGAGATTGATGGATTTGAAATATCTCATTCATGACAACATGTGAATCAAGAAACATGAATTCAAATTATCAAGAATGACATAATACCATTTCCAATGATACGGAAGAAAGAATTGCACTCCGGATTGCAAGATGAATAATGCTTGAGCTCCTCTGAAAAAAATCTTGATGAACACTTCGAGAAGGAAATTGAATCCTTGATGAGCCAACATGTAGAACTCCATGAAAAACTCCGGTAAACAAAAGGATGATCAAACGGAAGGAAAAAAGAAGTTGAAAACACAAGGTGAATCCTTGTAAAGATTTTTGATAGATCTCCGTGATAATTAGATCTTGGAACTCCGGGAAAGAAAAGATAAGGCATCTCAAACTGAGAATATGATATGATGAACCACTCCGGAAAAAAGAAATTACTCATTCGGATGAAACAAGAATAAGAATTACATTATGCTCGTCCTTCATCAATTAAATTGATGACAATCAACAGATTCGTATCAAGGATTAAGAGAGATATAACATAAACTTGAGAACGTCTTCAACGCACCACCGGTAGGATTGGAACAACAAATGAATTGATATGATGAACAAGGAAGAGAGATCTTGAAAGAACCACCATAAGAATTGAAAATGATCGAAGTAGGGGTGCATCACCGGTAAGAATTAGCAAATGAACGAAGGTGCTTGAGACAAACTAGATACATGAGAATGAAGAGATCAAGAACTGATTAGAGGATATTTGATTGATGCACCGGCAAGATAGGAGAATGATAACTGACAGCTGAGAATGAATAAACCTGAATTGATGGACTCCGGATAACAAACTGAGAAGACTCTTGAATATCTCCTGATGGGTGAAAAAGATTCTCACAATCGAAAACAATTATGAGAGGATGGCAACAAGCTAGCACCATGAATCTTGAAGAGAATAGAGCAAGATTAAAGAGAAACTCTTCTTCGGTCTTCAAAATCTGAGAATTACAACGAGAAACACCATCATGAATTATTTAGACACTCCGGAAGAATCAAAACGAAGAGGTTGATCCAACAATGAAAAGAATTTGAAAGATCTTGGAGAAATACACATGACTGATGATGAATCATTCTTACGTCACACTTCGAAAATAAATTTGGATAGCTTTGGGAAAATTGGAAGAGTCAGGTAAGATCGTGGAAAAAGACCTATGGGTTAGGGGCCACTGAAAATAAGAACCGTTGGAATGATTACTTGAAAGATATTGCACCGGTTGAATTAAATGACTTGAAAGAGATAACAACCTCGAAATAGGTTGAACTGATCTTGAATGAAAAAACGAGCCTTCTGAGATATCTTGAGCACTCCGGGACAATAGAATAATGAGAGGTGAATGATTAAGAATTGCACCGGCATGAGAAAGTATTTGAAACAAGGAAAAGAATATGAGATCAACACCAAAAGCTTGATTTGAATCCATCGGGGGAGAAAACGAGTGGAGAGTGATGAACTTGAAGCTTCGTTGGCATCTTCTTGAGAATCAACGGATAAGAACATTGACGGAAAAGAATGGGGAGACTTCACGTGAATAAAAGGATACTTGAATAAGAAATATGGTTCCTCGAAGAAACAAGGGTGGGAGGGAGGGAAAAACAAAGGCAGTTTGGGACGAATGAAACAAACACCGTTGAGAAGAAGTGGTAATTGATCTTGCGGGAGTTGAAATGATCGGATCCACTTGAAGAGAAACACGCCGGTTTAAAAGAAATTGGCATGACAATCTCGACTATCCAGAAGGATTAGTATTCACATCGGAGTATGAGAATACCATTTGGGGAAGGTATGGAATCAACATTTGCCTTTGAAGCAACTCGAATACCACAACTCAAAACAAAAACAAAGAATTGGCTTGCGGAATAAGCCGGAACAAACATATGATAGAGATTTCGTCCGAAGTTTTCGTGGTGGGGCCTACACGGGCTCGATCGTATAGCACCATCATGTACAAGGCAGTGCACATGACATACGAAGCGTCCCCGAGTCGGCATAGCCAAGGACTCTTTAAGACACAACGAGACCACTGTAAAACCAACCGTGAATAGGCGGACCACTAGACGTCGAACCCCAATTTCAAATCATACATCTGTCGGAAAGATATCCTAAGAGCTACTTGATTTCCCACATATAAACTCCCGAAATTTTCCGGTTATGCAATCAGGTGTTGGGGATACAGGGGAAGCATAATATCTCACCCAAAACTAGCAAATCCTACATCCAGCTGTATCCATCCTTCAACACATAACCAAGAAACCTTCAGAAATCGTCTACCTCAACCTTCGAAAAGCAACTGTTATACAAGTTATGGCAATACTCCCGAACTCCCGCCCCAATACTGGGTGGCGTCGAGGTTATCTCACCAACGAACTGCATAAAAGAGATTTTCGATGTCGGCGTACTAATCTCAGGTATTCCAGAATTGCAACGATAAAATTATGACGACAACACCTCAGAGCTCAACTCCCCGGGACACTTCCACAAAACCCCTGACAGGAGGCACCAAGACAATGTTCTCATCATAAAACAATCGAAACAATTCCAAGATACCCGCATGATCCTAAAAAAAATAGTGAAATTTGAGAAGAGAAGAGTCAAAACTCTACGTCAGGATGCCTTACTAGAGGGATGAAGGGACTGGGAAGTAAAAAGAATTCCTAAACTCTCCGATATATAATTCCTAAATGACTCAAAACATTTTTCTAGACACAACTCTGCCGCTAAAAATGATCAAGCAATGGGGCTCCTAAGGTCGGGGAAGGCTCTGATACCAACTTGTAACACCCTCGATGCGACTATAGCTCCCACGTGTCGAGGCACGACTTAGAGACATAATCGCATTGAAGGCATATGTCACAAGTGAGGTAATCTTCACACAAACCATGTAATACATAAGGGAAAAAGATACATAGTTGGCTTACAATCGCCACTTCACACAAATACATGAATAAACATTACATCAATCAAATACACTCATGGTCCGACTACGGAACCCAAAATAAAAGAAGAACCCCAAATGCGACACAGTCCCCGATCGACCCCAACTGGGCTGCACTACTAATCGACTGAAACGAAACAACACAAAGGACAAGATCTTAATCGAGCTCCTTCTGAGTTGGGTTGCGTCATCTTCACGGACTCATCGGCACCTGCAAGCTGGTTTTGGAAGTATCTGTGAGTCACGGGGACTCAGCAATCTCGCACCCTCGCGATCAAGACTATTTAAGCTTATGGGTAAGGTAAAAGGTATGAGGTGGAGCTGCAGCAAGCGACTAGCATATATGGTGGCTAACATACGCAAATGAGAGCGAGAAGAGAAGGCAAAGCACGGTCGATAAAAGTATGATCAAGAAGTGATCCTAAAATAACCTACGTCAAGCATAACTCCAACACCGTGTTCACTTCCCGGACTCCGCCAAAAAGAGACCATCACGGTTACACACGCGGTTGATTTATTTTAATTAAGGTCAACTTCAGGTTTTCTACAACCGGATGTTAACAAATTCCCATCTGCCCATAACCGCGGGCACGGCTTTCGAAAGTTCAAATCCCTGTAGGGGTGTCCCAACTTAGCCCATCACAAGCTCTCACGGTCGATGAAGGAATAGACCTCCTCCCGAGACTTTCCGATCAGACTCGGTATCCCGGTACAACAAGACATTTCGACAGAGTAAAACTAAACCAGCAACACCACCTGAATGTGCCGACAAATCCCGATAGGAGCTGCACATATCTCTTTCTCAGGGCACACCGGATTGTCTAAACTTCCGGTAGACCAGCCCGGAGTTGCCCCTGGTGGCCACCGGCGGCTGACAAGTTGGACCAACACTCAGAGGAGCACTGGCCCGGGGGTTTAAAAAATGATGACCCTTGGGCGCATGACCCCAAGGGAAAAGAAAAGGCTAGGCGGCGAATGGTAAAACCAAAGTTGGGCATTGCTGGAAGAGCTTTACTTAAGACGAACTGTCAAGGGGTTCCCATAATAGCCCAACCACGTAAGGAACGCAAAATCCGGGAACATAACACCGATATGACGGAAACTAGGGCGGCAAGAGTGGAACAAAACACCAGGCATAAGGCCGAGCCTTCCACCCTTTACCAAGTATATAGATGCATTAATTAAGTAAGATATATTGTGATATCCCAACAACTAAAAAAATGTTCCAACAAGGAACGACATCCCCATGTTCTAACAAGGAACAAACTTCGATCTTCACCTGCAACTAACAATGCTATAAGAGGGGCTGAGCAAAGCGGTAACATAGCCAAACAACGGTTTGCTAGGACAAGGTGGGTTAGAGGCTTGGTTCAACAATATGGGAGGCATGATAAGCAAGTGGTAGGTATCGCAGCACAGGCATAGCAAAAGAGCGAGCAACTAGCAAGCAAAGATAGAAGTGATTTCGAGGGTATGGTCATCTTGCCTGAAATCTCGCAAGGAAGAAGAACGAGTCCATGAAGAAGGTAAACGGATGTAGTCGAACGGATACTCACAATGCAACGTTACCGGAAACAACCCGAAGAAGCAACACCGGAAAGAAGCAAACAACATAGTAAACAACCACCACATAACATGGCATGATGCACAATCAAGTATGATGCATGTCAGGTTTAAAGAGGCATGGCATGGCCATATACACAAACAATCCTACAAATTAAGTGGAGCTCATTATGCAACTCCGTTGCATATTGAAGAAAAACACCACATGACTTATTTAGTTCCCTCTCGTTTAGGTACTCAACAATATTAAATGTTGTTAGCATGGCAAGAGATGAAGCATAAAGAAACTACACATCTAGTCAAGGTTAAATGAGGCCGGAAGCAACGAATCAACAAATCCGGAAACTCCTCATGTGCATATATTAGGTTTGGAACTGATCTGCCCTAAACAATATTTTAGAGTTGTTAAACATGCAAAGTAAAGCCACCAAGTTAAACTAGGAAAAATTCTACCCCATTTACATATAAGGTTTGTTAAAAACGGAGCTACGATTATTTAGTTATGAAATAAATCATTTTAGCATGGCATAGGGGCAAATTTAAACAAACATCATTTTATGCATTTTAAACATGGGTGAAAATGACATATTATGAAACTAGACAAAATTTTAAGCAACTTTCATATATAATTTATTTAGATCCGATGCACGGTTGTGAAGTTATTAAATGCATGAAACTAGGGGGGGTTTCTGCAAATCTGTCATCTCTAGAAAATTAGACAAATTCACAGATCCTGAAAAAAACATCAACGGGCTGAAACTGGATCTGGCAAGGGTTGCTCACATTGGGCCAAGCCCAGTCGGTGAGGAGGCCGCAACAGAAGTTGGGCTGGGCCTGAGGCTGAGCGAGGCCCACCAGGGCGAGGGGGAGGCCTGGACGCCGTCCTCGTCTCGCGCCCGCACGAGCAGAGGACCATGGCAACGGCGTAGCAAAGCTCCGGCGAGGGAGGGTCTGGTGGCGCTCGCGAGGACTGGAACGGGTTGCTGGGCGGCGGATCCGGCCTCGGGGCGCCAGTTCCGGTCGATGGCGAGGCGAGACAGCAGGGAGGCGCGGATCTCCACCAACGACGATGACCTGCGGGAGAGAGAGGATGAAGCAGGGAGGAGAGGGGCAGGTCAGGGAGGAGGGAGAGGGCGACGGGGCTCCTGCCTGGGGTTCACCGGCGAGGGTGGTGGCTTGCGAGGACTTGGCCGGCGAGGAGGGATCGAGGAGCTTGGGCTCCTACCTCCTGGACGAGGGGAAGGATCGGGTGCGAGGTCCCTTGCTCAGCTGCTGCACGCACGGGAACGAGGAGGCAAGGGGATCAGTCGTCGGGGCCGGAACCGATGCAGAGGAGGTCAAAGGCGAGGCGGGGGAAGATGACGGCAGCTGCTGCTTGCGAACACAGCGCCCATGGTTGTCTCCTGTGAGCGAAAACAGAGAGAGGGAGGGGAAGATTGTGAGAACGGGAGGTAGGGAAGCAAGAGGGGAAAAGGAGCAAGGCTGTCGAGGCACTCATCTCCGGCGACTGGGAGCTGCTGCTCCGGCTGCGCTGGTTGGGTGGGCGACGGGATCCAGGGGAGGCACTAGTTGGTTGGGCGTGGAAATTGAGGAGGAGCGGGGCGGCTGTGGTTGAAATCGAGGAGGGGAGGATTTGGATCTGGGAAGATCCCGAGGTGGAAGGAGAGACCGGTGGAGTGGTGGCGCGGTGATGGAATGGATTGGACGTCTCCCTAGATTTTAGGGTTGGATCTGATATTTATATCAGATGAGTTTTAGGTTAGGGGCTAACTCTTCCCTCCGATTAAAATTGGACGGTCGAGGATAAATAGCTTAGGAGAGTCCAATGAGAAACCGATGATGTTTTGTAGATGTTTGGGGATGATCCGGACACAACGGTGGCGACAGTCCGGGTCAGGTTTGGGACAGCTTTTCAGACGCGCGTGCGAGGGGGTTCGATGCACTGCGCAAGGAGGGGTAGGCTGGGCCTAGGTGTACTATGGAGAGTGGGTTGGTCCGAGACAAGAGGGGAGAGATGCAGCCCGGCACGGTTTCCGGATACCGAAAACGTCCGACGATTTGACCGACTATATTGTCACTATAGTTAACGGTTGGGGCATCAAACGATCTCCGAATTCGATGAAACTTGACAGGCGGTCTATCTACACTATAATAAGACAACACGTCAACTCTCATCCCATTCCGAGAACATTTTCCGCCCACTTATAAAATACTATTTCGGACATGCCGCGGGCGCGTGCAAGTGTGTCTGGGCTCAAAACGGACAACGGATGGAACGAGGAGACCGGGACGGATGCAAGTTTTGAAAACATGATGATGCAATGCACATGATGACATGACAAGATGCAACACGCAAGCGAATGACATGGCAACGACAGCGAATAGCTGGACGACACCTGGCACATCGGTCTCGGGGCGTTACAGGTAGTTAATGGACAATAACCTCATACTTAGTGTGTTGGTTATGGAATCATGATTCTAAGATAGATTGTGCTACCTAGACCATTTTCCTGGTGCACTCTTTGATCTTTGAGCTATGATTGAATCCCTTGCTTTTCTGATCATGTTGTCTTGCCTTGAAAATCAAGATTGTTCTCGAGCTTAGAGACATATCAGTGGTTCGTGATTTTCCGGATATCTTCTCGGAAGTATTACCAGGTTTTCCCCTGACTGTTATGTTGAGCTCGTGATCATGTTGGTTTTCCTCTAAACCACCCATTCTCCAAGATTCTGTGTTGGATACCCGTGAACTAGTTCAATAAGCTAAACAATAACTTGGAGAGTTGGAAGATGAAATCTTGTCCCACTTAGTTCATTTTCAAAGGGATATCCTTGTGTTTGTGTGGTTGTTGAAGAAAGATGATATCTTCATCGATTGGTCCCTGTGATCAGTTGTTGGACCTATCGTCTTGCCCCAAACCTTGACTTGAGTGTGGGCCATCGTCAAATCAAATCAGAACCAACGATATTCGTAATGTTGTCTTACTCGTGGTTGATCCCTCGAGCATACACCATTATATCTTTTGGGTCTGTCAATGTTATCACATTGTTCACATAATGGTGGAAGTCCAGTGATATGGAATTCCGATGAGTTGTTGTTGATCCCATTGACAACATTTCATCGTGTCCATGATTCGTGTTGAACATCCAGCTAGTATTGGAAACTTCTATAAGCATTATCTTCGTGCCCCGTTCATGAAGCATATGTTTGGGTGAAAGAAGTGACTTTCTCTAATTCTTGTGCAATTGATGCAAGTTGCCGCCATGAATTTGAGAAGACTTGTTTTACCTCCTCTGGAATCATTCCGAGTCAGCCATGCACGTGCAAAGTATTATGTGGTCTGTTAGACTGATCATCTTCATTCCATATGAATTCCGTAGCACACTAAGCCACTGATTGACTTGTTCAAGGAAAAGGAGTTGTTGTGCTATCCTAGGTCATGCACAAGATTCCGTTGTCCTTGATGATGGTTCCTCACCTGAACTTTGGTAGTGTTTTATTGTAAGACTACTTTGTGGTCATGCTTGTCTTGGACAACATGTTCACATGTGTGTAGCAGAACCAGCTCATGTTTTGGAGCTTGCTATCGTAGTTTATCTCCCGAGAGTCTCGCAACGTTATCTCGTTGACTTGTGTTGCAACCTTTCTTTTCTAGACATGTTGTCTGAAAAAAATCATGTTACCAGCCAGATCTGAATCTGAAGCAGATATGATGGCTGGAACATTTCCAAGATCTATGATGTAGGTCCCGACGAGGTTAATGTTCTGGCTGACACACCTAGTCGGAAGATCTATTATGGTAGTATCTCGAATGAGCAATTCGACCATCTTCTCCATGAGGATTTGGTATGACTTATTCCACAAGTTGTTCCTTATGGATTTTTGTGCTCCCGAAGTCCGACCTTTACTTGATGGCCATGTTGATGCTTTTAAGCATTGACCGTGGTACCTAGTACATCAAGGAGAACATTAGAAGCGGAGTGCTAAATGTCTCTCAGTCGATCATCCAGATTTGCTTCTTTGGCATTGCTAAGGAAAAAATCTGAGAAAGTGATGTCCTCCTTGCATCTGCATCCTCCATCACCGTTCCTCATGGTAGTATGATGTGTTGCCAGGATCCTCGGCACGGATGTTGGTAAAACCTTGGTTAATACGGAAATGCTCAAGTTCTTGAGTGCATGCTCAGTCACTGGGTTATATCCTTGGTATCAATTGGAATGTGCCTTCCGTTGCCGAGGTGTCCTATAACTCTAGTTTCCTTTCCAAACTGAGTATGCCATTCTTACGAATTCATTCAAACGATCAATTTTGATTTTCCCTAGGCTGGTATAGAGAGTTTCAATGATCTCTGTATCAAAAGTAATTCTTTTTTCCACTTAAGGGAATAATTCTACGAGTCACCTTCCCCGAGGTGTCCCGTTATGGAATTGTGGCAATTATCTCCTCACTACCTTGAAAACCATGCACTATCCTACTCCAGCATGGAATTGTCACCTACCAATTTGAACCTTTGTCATATGTTTCTCATCCATCATCTCTGATGTGTGTTTTGCATCTTAGCTCAAGGGATGTTTCTACATCTCATTCCGTGAGTTGATCTTGTGTTCATTAAGATCGATGATCCATTCTTGTGAGGTTGTCTTGCTCTCTTGTCGCCATGTTGGATGAAGTTCTCGAAGGTAAGGATGTCATGATCAAAGATGGTGATCGAATAAACGTTCTTATGAAGTGCAAGATGGATCGTGAAGACTGTGTCAGTTCCGTGTCCCCTCTATCTTCTTACCTCACGTCTTGAATCTCGGGACGAGATTCTTGTTTAGTGGGGGTGAGTTGTCACAGCCCTAGCTCAGCCCCAGTTGTCTTTACCTGATCATCATGTCATCATGTTTAGATTTCAAATGAATTTGAAATGGGGACTGCTAAACCCCAGCAGCAAATGAATTCAACTAGGGTCAAAATTAAATCTTTTCAATGATCCTGAAATGACCTTCTAAAATGTTCATCATCTTTGCCTTGGTCCATAACCTCTGCCAAAAATGGTGCTCATTTTTCTAGGACATTTTGGACCTTTGAATTAAATCGTTACCTATTTGCATTTGGGCATTTAAATGCTATAAAATAATTCAAATGCCCAAATAAGTCTGAAGTTAAGTGTGGGCTATTGGAAATAATCTAAACAGAGCCCCCAATTAATTTCAGGATTTATGAAAACATTTTAGTATTTTAAATAAAGCCTAGAAGCTACAGAAAAATAGAAAAACAAAAACAAAAATGGAAAAGAGAGAGAGAGGAAATACCTCGCGCTTACCTTCAGCCCAGAGGCCCAACACTGTGCAGCCCAGCAGCAGCCCAGCCCATCACAACCGCCATTGTCTTCAAACTCCTGCTAGTAGGCAGGAGGGCGTGTGCCCAACACGCGCGCACGCGCCGGCCACCTCCTCCCTGCCTGGCTGCTCCCTCGCCGCCCTGGACGCCTCCTGCGGCGCCACGCAACACCTCTGGTCTTCTCTCACCCTCCCTGTGCTCCTCCTCCCCTCTGTCTCTCTCCCTTTCGCACGGTCCGAGCGCCACCGTCGCCGCCCACAAGCTCCACCGCGGCCACTGCCTCCCCCTCGCCCCGGACATGCCCAGGAGCATCGCCCTGTCGCCCACACCCTCTCCGTTGAGTCAAGCAACGCCGGATGCCCCCGAACACCGCCGACGCCGTCGTCTTCAACCTTCTGCCCCCCAGATCACCGGAGATGCCCCGAGCCCACTTTGAAGGTCGTCGCAACCACAGTGAGCCAGTGAATCTTCTCCCTCCCTCCGTTTTCCCTCTCGCACGCTGTAGCCACCGTGCCACACGCACCCGCACGCGCCGCCGCCTGCGCTCGCCGCCGACACGACTCAGGCGACCTTTTGGTCCGCTCGTCATGTCCATCGCACTCGCCGCTTTGCGCAAGCCCTCCCTAGCGTGTTAGCTTCCCTGCATGCACCCCGAAGCGCCTCCCGTGCTCACGCCCGAGCTCCGTCTGCCGCGGCCGAGCTCCTTGCCGTCACCACGGACCACCCCACGGCCAGGCACGGCCATGATCTCAAGCGCTCGTCGCGCTGGTTCCGTAGAGCCCAAGAGCGCGAGCTCTCGTAGCCGGAATCGCCCGGCCGGCGGGCCGCCGCCGCACTGTGAGGTCACTGGCGACTAACCCCGGCGACTGCTGACGTGGCACCGTCATTAGCTCTAATGACGGGGCTAACTAACCTCCCTAGCTCACTGGCATACGGGCCCCATGCGCTAATTAACCCTAGTTTATTCCTGCTTAGATTTAACCTAATCACGATGGCCCCACGCGTCAGTTTTGACCGTGCTGACGTGGCCGTTGACCGGGCCCAATGGTCAGTGACCCTGACCAGCACTGTGTCACTGATTAGTGGGACCCACTGGTCAGGTTTGACCTGGTCAGCCTCCGTTGACTCGCTGAGGTCATGCTTGCACAATGCTGACGCAGTAATTGATTTTCTAGATTTAAAATAATTCAGGAAATTTCAGAAAATAGCTAAAACTTCTAAAATTCATAGTAATTAATCTACAACTCCAATGGAAATAAGTTATATATGAAAAATGATCAAAAAATTTAAGGAACCCATATGTACCATTTCCATGCATGTTTGAACAATGTTTGTCCTCTGTTTTGGACAAAACAAATAAAGGTGTAACGCCCTCGATGCGGCTATATCTCCCATGTGTTGAAGCACGACTTAGAGGCATAACCGCATTGAAAGGAATGTTGCAAGTGAGGTAATCTTCGCAATAAACCCATGTACATAAATAAAAGGGGAAAGGTACATAGTTGGCTTACACTTGCCATGTCACACAAATATCATAAATAAGTCATTACATTCATCCAATACACTCAAGGTCCGACTACGGAACCAAAATAAAGATCAACCCCCAAATGCGACAAAGTCCTCGATCACCCCAACTGGGCACCACTAATGATCATCTGGGAAATACACGTAGTAACGGCGAGAGTCTTCATCGAACTCCCACTTGAGCTCGGTCATATCATCTGGAGCAGTATCATCGGTCCCTGCATCTGGTTTTGGAAGTAATCTATGAGTCACGGGGACTCAGCAATCTCACACCCTCGCGATCAAGACTATTTAAGCTTATAGGAAGGGTAAAGGTATGATGTGGAGCTGGAGCAAGCGACTAGCATATATGGTGGCTAACATAAGCAAATGAGAGCGAGAAGAGAAGGCAAAAGCACGGTCGAACCACTATGATCAAGAAGTGATCCTAGAACAACCTACGTCAAGCATTACTCCAACACCGTGTTCACTTCCCGGACTCCGCCGAGAAGAGACCATCACGGTTACACACGCGGTTGGTGCATTCTAATAAGTTAAGTTTCAGGTTATCTACAACCGGACATTAACAAATTCCCATCTGCCCATAACCACGGGCACGGCTTTCGAAAGTTCAAATCCCTGTAGGGGAGTCCCAACTTAGCCCATCACAAGCTCTCACGGTCAACAAAGGATATTCCTTCTCCCAAGACAATCCGATCAGGCTCGGCATCCCGGTTACAAGACATCCTCGACAATGGTAAAACAAGTCCAGCAACACCACCCAGATGTGCCGACAAATCCCGATAGGAGCTGCACATATCTCGTTCTCAAGGCACACCGGATGAGCAAGACGTCGGGTAGGCCAGCCCAGAGTTGCCCCTGGTAGCCCCGGACATCGCTCGGTTGGACCAACACTTAGAGAAGCACTGGCCCGGGGGGTTAAAATAAAGATGACCCTTGAGTCCGCGAAACCCAAGGGAAAAGGCTAGGTGGCGAATGGTAAAACCAATGTTGGGCATTGCTGGAAGAGTTTTATTCAAGGCGAACTGTCAAGGGCTTCCCATTATAACCCAACCGTGTAAGGAACGCAAAATCTGGGAACATAACACCGATATGACGGAAACTAGGGCGGCAAGAGTGGAACAAAACACTAGGCATAAGGCCAAGCCTTCCAACCTTTATCAAGTATGTAGGTGCATTAAGATAAACAAGATAATATGGTGATAACCCAACAATAAACAAGTTCCAACAAGGAACGATCTCCAATCTTCACCTACAACTAGCAACGCTATAAGAGGGGCTGAGCAAAGCGGTAACATAGCAAAACAACGGTTTGATAGGACATGGTGGGTTAGAGGTTTAACAAGGCAATTTGGGAGGCATGAAAGGCAAGTGGTAGGTATCGTAGCATAGGCATAGCAAAAGAGCTAGCATCTAGCAAGCAAAGATAGAAGTGATTTCGAGGGTATGGTCATCTTGCCTGCAAAGTTCTCAGAGTTGCCTTGATCCTCGTAAGCGAACTCAACAGGCTCCTCGTTCACCTACTCGTCTCCCGGCTCTACCCAAACAAGAACATTAAGCAAAAGGAACACAATCAACCACGTGCAATGCTCAAACAACATGATGCAAACATGGTATGATATGCGGGATGCGATATGTGATGCATATGCAAGATTTGGAAAGGAATGATTGCACCTGGCCTCGACTTTCAAAACCAAGAGTGCCACTGGAAAGGAGAGTGGATTTCAGTTGAAATCAATATAAAGATCACCGGAATCGGATGCACGGTTTGGAAATGGCAAGCAAAACAAATATGTCACCTGTCTGCGATAAACAGCAAGTAGCCTTCTAAATGCATCACAATAAATAAGCTACTGCACTCAAACATGACAACAAAATACATGGCAGGGATCCACTCATGATGCTTGACAAAAGATGAACACTGAGCTACGGCTAATTCACTCAATAGTAAGCTCAAACAACATGGCAAAAGTGCAAAAGATAACAGGTTTCAGACTTAGTGAAATTAACAAGTCAGGAATTATCATCAGGAAGCAATCTTTAGAGCATGAAAACTACATGCTACAGGAACATATCATGGCAAAGCAAGGCATGGCATGAAGCTACTCTAAGCATATAACAAAAGTCCCTTAGTGACCATAAGCCAAAAAGGATCAAAAAATACAATTGCAAGCATGTGAACATAGCAAAAACATAAAAAGATTCAGACTTAGTGAAAAACTGGAGCATGCAAAACAGATTAACAAGTAGGCATCTTTACGAGCTCGATGCACTCACTACGAGGCATTGCATGATAATCTAAGCATACACCCAGCAAAGATACATGGCATAGAAGCTAGACATGGCAAGAACAACAACATAGCATGCATGGATCAACAACAACAAGCTTGGCAAAATTGCAAAACATATTAACAATCTGCCAGGAACATTTTATAGCAAAAGTAGAGCTCAATTGAATCAAGCTAGGATGCTCCATAATTGGAAACAAAGACATGGATGGATAGAGCACAACATTATCTACAAAACATCCTTACTGATCATGCTCAAAAGAGAAATGGATCACTAGGAAACAACATTAACATATGGCATAAAAACAATAACAGGACAAGGGCTTAGTGAAATTCTAAGTCCCTGAAATCAGCATCATTGAGTAAGCTACTTTGCATGCTTGTGCTAGTCACCACAAAGATCACAAAAATACATGGCATACACCCCTGTAAAGATAGCATGCATTCTACAAAACACATGTAGAGCTCAAGATCATAGCATGCACACATTAATCATGGCAAAAATGACAAAAGGCCATTTGCTGAAACAGATCTGAAATAATCATCACATAGCCCTCTTCCAATAGCATTTCGGGCTTCAAGATGATCTCAAATGAAAATGATGCAATGAGATGAAATGATGTACTCGTCGAGACGAACATTTTGATATGCTACACGCATGAATCGGAGCTACGATGAGGAAGTTATGGCATGTCAAAGTATGCAAAAAAATAGGGTTAGGGGCAAAAAGTCAACCGATCCCAGATCCAGATCCACCGGGAGTACTGTAGCATGCATGCCTCTCGAGGTCACCGGAGAAGCTGCTCGCCGGAGCAGGGACGCGGGACGTCGCCGGGGAGGGAGAGGTCGGCCGGGGTGAGGACGTGGGCGACACCGGAAGAGGTCGGCGGCGGCGAGGACGGGGCGGCAGTGACCGGGCGAGGCGGCGGTGCGGCGATGTCGGCGGCGGCGGCGCGCAGCTCCGGCGTGAGCTAGAGGGCGGCGGGGCGAAGTAGGCAGCACCGAGCGGCACGGGCGAGGACGCGGGCCGGCTCCGGGCTGAGCGGGCCCGCGGGTGCGGCGAAGTGGGCACGGGGCGGTGGCCAACGGGGACGTGACACGTGGCGGCGGCTAGCCGGACATGTCCGTTGGCGAGGTTTGTGTCCGGCGCGCGAGGAGAGGGAGGGATCTAGGGTTTTGCCCGAAAATTTCGGGGAGTGGCCTTTATATAGGGGTAGAGGGAGCTAGGAAGCTCCAAATGAGGTGCGGTTTTCGGCCATGCGATCGTGATCGGACGCTCTAGATGATGGAGGAGGTTTAGGTGGGTTTTGGGCCACTTTGGAGGGGTGTTGGGCTGCAACACACACGAGGCCTTTTCGGTCCCTCGATTAACCATTGGAGTATCAAACGAAGTTCAAATGGCACGAAACTTGGGAGGCGGTCTACCGGTAGTAAACCAAGGCCGCATGACAAGTCTCGATCAAATCCGAAAATGTTTAACCCACACACACGAAAAGAGCTAGAAGGGACACCGGAGGACATAGGAGCGCCGGAATGCAAAACGGACAACGGGGAAAATGCTCGAATGCATGACACGAACACGTATGCAAATGCAATGCACATGATGACATGATAGGAGATGCATGACAAAGACAAAACACACGGAGAAAAAACCCAACAACGATGAAATAAAATAACTTAGTGCCGGAAACGGCAAGAGTTGGAGTACAAATAAGGTAGGTTACATTCGGGGTGATACAACACTCCACCACTACGAAAGGATCTCGTCCCAAGATCTAGGACTGGAAAAACTCCGGGTACTCAGAACGGAGGTGATCCTCGCGTTCCCAGGTGGCTTCATGGTCGAAATGATGTGACCACTTGACTTTGAGGAATTTGATTGACTTGTTGCGAGTCTTGCGCTCAGTTTCTTCCAGAATAGCAACTAGGTGCTCATGATAGGACAGGTCTTCTTGGAGATCAATGTCTTCGAAGTTGATGGTGCAGTCAGGAGTCTTGAAACACTTGCGGAGTTGAGACACGTGAAACACGTCATGCATGTTTGCAAGGTTGGAGGGAAGCTCAAGTTGATAGGCTAGATCGCCTCTCTTGTTGACGATCTTGAAAGGACCCACGTATCTAGGGGCAAGCTTCCCTTTGATACCGAAGCGACGAGTACCTTTCATTGGAGAGACGCGGAGGTAGACATGGTCTCCGATCTCGAAAGCCAAGTCACGATGCTTGCTATCATAGTAACTCTTCTGGCGCGATTGCGCGGCTTTGAGATTATCACAAATGACTTTGCACATCTCTTCTGCCTCTGTGATCAAGTCATTGCCAAGAAGTTGATGTTCACCAGTCTCTGACCAGTTAAGAGGAGTACGGCACTTCCTGCCATAGAGAATTTCAAATGGGGCCTTGCCCGAACTTGCTTGAAAGCTGTTGTTGTAGGAGAACTAGGCATATGGAAGACAATCTTCCCACTTCATACCGAAATAGATGACGCAGGCCCTGAGCATAGCTTCAAGAATTTGATTGACACGCTCGACTTGGCCACTTGTTTGAGGATGAAAAGTTGTGCTGAAACGGATGTTGGTGCCCATGGCCTTCTGAAAAGAATCCCAAAAGTTCGAGGTGAAGATGCTGCCACGAGAAGAAATCAACTGCGGAATGCCATCCAGAGAGACAATCCGGGAGGTATATAGCTCTGGCAATTGAGCTGCTGTGATAGATTCTTTGATAGGAAGAAAATGAGCCACTTTAGTGAGTTTGTCGATGACAACGAAGATAGCATCATTGCCACGCTTGGACTTTGGAAATCCAGTCACAAAGTCCATCTCAATGTGGTCAAACTTCCATTCTGGAATGGCAAGAGGTTGGAGGAGACCAGCTGGTCGTTGGTGTTCTGCCTTCACTCTTCTGCAGACATCACATTCATTCACGAACTGAGCAATCTCGCGCCTCATTCGAGTCCACCAATACGAATGCTTGAGGTCATGGTACATCTTTGTACTACTAGGGTGGATAGAGAGGAGTGAATTGTGAGCTTTGTTCATAATGACTTTACGAAGGTCACCTTTAGTCACAACAATGCGATCCTCAAAGAATAGAGTATCCTTGTCATCAAGACGATAGCACTTGTACTTAGGTTGAATCTTGGCAATCCCAATCTTCACCTTGTTCACCATAGCATCAAGAAGTTGAGCCTCACGAATCTGATCTTCCAAAGTAGGACAGACTTGGAGGTTGGCGAGGAAACCTTGAGGAACAACTTGCAGATTGAGTTTGCGAAAAGCTTCACAAAACTCGGGTTGGTAAGGCTTGAGAATCAAACTATTGCAGTAAGCCTTTGTGCTCAATGCGTCAGCAATTACATTAGCTTTGCCTGGACTATATTTGATACTCGGATTATACTCTTGAATCATTTCGACCCAACGAGTCTGCCTGAGGTTGAGATTTGGCTGAGTGAAGATGTACTTGAGACTCTTGTGGTCAGTGAATATGTCCACTTTTCTTCCCAATAAGAGATGTCTCCAAGTTAAAAGAGCATGCACAACTGCCACCAACTCGAGGTCATGAGTGGGGTAGTTCTTTTCATTGGGCTTCAACTGGCGAGAGGTATAAGCCACAACTTTCTTCTCTTGCATCAACACAGCACCAAGACCTTGAAGGGAAGCATCACAGAAGACCTCAAACGGTTTGGATTCATCAGGAGGAGTCAGAATTGGAGCAATGACTAACTTCTCTTTCAAGGTGTTGAAAGCGATGTCACATTCAGGAGACCGGACATACTTCACATGCTTCTGGAGAAGGTTGGAAAGAGTCTTCGCGATCTTAGAGAAGTTCTCAACGAACCTTCGACAATAGCTTGCGAGCCCAAGGAAGCTGCGGAGTTGCTTCACGTTCTGAGGTGGTTCCCAATTCACAATTGCAGACACCTTCTTAGGAGATGATATTTCCAAGGTAGAGAACCTCATCGAGCCAAAACTCGCACTTTGAAAACTTGGCATAGAACTGATGTTCTCTGAGCTTATCCAGCATGAAACGCAAGTGCTTGGCATGATCCTCCTTGTTCTTGGAAAAGACCAAAATGTCATCGAGGTAGACCAAGACGAAGTCATTTGTGTAGGGGTTGAAGATGAAGTTCATCATGCGAGAGAATGTTGGCGGAGCGTTGACGAGGCCGAAAGACATGACAGCGTATTCATATGAACCATAGCTTGTTCTGAATGTTATCTTAGGGATATCTTGCTCACGAATGCGAACCTGATGATAGCCCATACGGAGATCAAGCTTGGAGAATACTTGAGCACCTTTGAGTTGTTCAAACAGCTCATTGATGTTGGGAAGTGGGTACATGTTCTTTATGGTCTTCTTGTTCAATGGACGGTAGTCGACACAAAGTCGGTCTGTTCCATCCTTTTTCTTCACAAAAAGAACACCACAACCCCATGGAGAAGAACTTGGTCAGATGAGACCCATACGTTCTTGAATATCAAGTTGCTTCTTCAGCTCCTTCAACTCTTCAGGTCCAAGCTTGTAAGGACGTTTGCAAACAGTTTCCGTGCTGGGTTCAAGATCGATGACGAATTCAACTGGCTGGTGCGGAGGCATTCCTGGAAGTTCTTCTAGAAAGACGTCTTGATATTCACAAACGACTGGAATTTGAGAGATGGCATCCAGCTCGCCCTTCTCATTGAGAGAAAACAATCGGATGGTATCATCCCTTGCGGCAAAGACAATTACATCCTCAAACGAATGAGTCAATTGAATCTGCCTGGCAGCACAATCAAGGTGAGCCTTGTTCTTAGAAAGCCAATCCATTCCTAGAATAAGATCGATATCCGAGTTACCAAGGACCATTGGCGAAGAAAGAAACTTATAGTCGCCCAACGTGATAGTAACATCCGGAGCCATCATTTTGGTGTTCATGAACAAACCCGGAGAAAAAGCACTGTCGGCTTAGGCAAATCAACAGTATGTACATCATGCATGGATGCAAAAGGCTTCGATAAAAATGACAAGGATGCACCGGTATCAAAAAGAACTCTTGCAGGAATATCATTAAGAAGAAGGTTACCCATGATGACATCTGACGAGTCCTCTGCCTGAGCTACGTTCATCATGTTGATCTTAGCAGACTTGGGGTTATGCTTGACCACTGCGGTGCTGGCAGATCTCACAGGAGGAGGAGGAGGAGGTAGACGCCTCTGATTGAAGCATTTGTTGGCATAGTGACCCTTCTGCTGACACTTGTTGCACGTGACCTCCGAGAGCGGACGGTGATACGGAGCACTTGATCTTGGAGCTTGAGACGAAGTCTTGTTCTGAAAGCCAGGGTTGGGTGGGTGGGAAGATTCACTACCACCTTTACTCTTCTGCTGATAAGGCTGACGGAACGGAGGAGGAGGCAGCCAATACTTTTGCTGCTTAGCCACTTGAGTTGAGGAAGAAGGAGTTGCATCTCTGACTCGCTTCTTGGAAGCATCGCACTTGAGTTGAGCAGTCTCTTGTTTCAGTGCCATGTTATAAAACTTATCATACTTCTGAGGCTCGAAAAGCACGAGAGCAAGTTGAAGATCTTCTCTGAGGCCACCCCTGAACTGGTAAATCATGCTCTTCTCGTGAGGGACGTCCTGCTTGGCGAAACGAGCGAGCCTCTAGAACAGAATGTTATACTGGTAAACATACAAGCTGCCTTACTTTAGGTCGTGGAATTCCTCACGCTTGCTTTCAACAACACTCTGAGGAATGTGATGATCTCTGAAGTCTTGACGGAATTCATCCCAGGTAATCACATGGCCTCCTCTGGAATCTTTGTATTGCTGAAACCATTCTGCAGCTTGGCTTTGAGTTGGAAGGAGGCAAACTTGACAAAGTCCTCAGGCCTGACGTTGCTGCACTCAAAATGCTTGCATATATCCACGAGCCAATCATCAGCATCTGAGGCCTCCACATAGTTGCTGAAGGTCTTTGGCTAGTTAGCGAGGAACTGGTTGAGTGTAGCAAACTGATTCTGATTGTTGCCATGGCCTTGGTTCCCTTGGTTGCGCTCTTGCAGAATTTGCATGATCAACTGTGTGTTTGCATTGGTAGCGGCCATCATAGCTTGCCATGCCTCCGGGGGTGGAGGTGGTGGTGGCGGATCTTGATTCTGATTCTGACCCTTAGCAGGAGCCATCCTGAAGAGGGTGACATCCGTTAGCATACAGACATATATTGAAGCTGAATCCAACGGATAGAAATTGCAACATAAAGTCTTAACATCCGAAGAAAATGAACGAATGCATTCCAATTGAAATGGTCACACTTCCATAAATTGAGAAGCCACTTAGATAGAGGTAGAAGAATAAAACAACAAGGTACGGACAAGAACAAATACTTGGTAAGGATTACCCAATCACAAACCAAATATCCGCGGAAGAAAAGCTAGAGCTACAAGAATTCCCACCTATGAAACTCCCGAACCTTTCCGGTTATGCAATCGGGTGTTGGGGATACAGGGGAAGCATAATATCTCACCCAAAGCTAGCAAATCCTACATCCAGTTGTATCCATCCTTCAACACATAACCAAGAAACCTTTGGAAATCATTTACCTCAACCTTCGAAAAGCATCCGTTATACGAGTTATGGCAATACTCCCGAACTCCCGCCCCAGTACTGGGTGGCGTCGAGGTTATCTCACCAACAACTGCATAAAGGAGATTTTCGATGTCGGCGAAACTCAGGTATTCCAGAATCTCAACGATAAAATTGTGACGACAACACCTTGGAGCTCAACTTCCCGGGACACTGCCACAACCCCTAAATGTCAGGAGGCACCACAAACAATGTTCTCGTCACAAAACCATCGGAACGATTCCAAGACACCCGCATGATCCTAAAAAAAGTTAGTGAAAATTTGAGAAGAGAAGAGTCAAAACTCTACATCAGGATGCCTCACCAGAGCAACGAAGGGACTGAGGAGTAAAAAGAATTGCTAACTCTCCGATATATATAATCCTAAATGACTCAAAACATTTTTATAGACTCAACAATGCCAATGATTCGATCAAGCAGGGGGCTCCTAAGGTCGGGGAAGGCTCTAATTACCAACTTGTAACGCCCTTGATGCGGCTATATCTCCCACGTGTCGAAGCACGACTTAGAGGCATAACCGCATTGAAAGCAATGTCGCAAGTGAGGTAATCTTCGCAATCAACCCATGTACATTAATAAAAGGGGAAAGGTACATAGTTGTCTTACACTCGCCACGTCACACAAATATCATAAATAAGTCGTTACATTCATCCAATACACTCAAGGTCCGACTACGAAACCAAAATAAAGATCAACCCCCAAATGCGACAAAGTCCCCGATCGCCCCAACTGGGCACCACTACTGATCATCTGGGAAAGACACGTAGTAACGGTGAGAGTCTTCATCGAACTCCCACTTGAGCTCGGTCATATCATCTGGAGCGGTATCATCAGTCCCTGCATCTAGTTTTGGAAGTAATCTGTGAGTCACGGGGACTCAGCAATCTCACACCCTCGCGATCAAGACTATTTAAGCTTATAGGAAGGGTAAAGGTATGATGTGGAGCTGCAGCAAGCGACTAGCATATATGGTGGCTAACATATGCAAATGAGAGAGAGAAGAGAAGGCAAAAGCACGGTCGAACCACTATGATCAAGAAGTGATCCTAGAACAACCTACGTCAAGCATTACTCCAACACCGTGTTCACTTCCCGGACTCCGCCGAGAAGAGACCATCACGGTTACACACGCGGTTGGTGCATTTTAATAAGTTAAGTTTCAGGTTATCTACAACCGGACATTAACAAATTCCCATCTGCCCATAACCACGAGCGCGGCTTTTGAAAGTTCAAATCCCTGCAGGGGAGTCCCAACTTAGCCCATCACAAGCTCTCACGGTCAATGAAGGATATTCCTTCTCCCAAGACAATCCGATCAGGCTCGGCATCCCGGTTATAAGACATCCTCGACAATGGTAAAACAAGTCCAGCAACACCACCCAGATGTGCCAACAAATCCCGATAGGAGCTGCACATATCTCGTTCTCAGGGCACACCAGATGAGCAAGACGTCGGGTAGGCCAGCCTAGAGTTTCCCCTGGTAGCCCCAGACATCGCTCAGTTGGACCAACACTTAGAGAAGCACTGGCCCGGGGGATTAAAATAAAGATGACCCTTGAGTCTGCGAAACCCAAGGAAAAGGCTAGGTGGAGAATGGTAAAACCAATGTTGGGCATTGCTGGAAGAGTTTTATTCAAGGCGAATTGTCAAGGGGTTCCCATTATAACCCAACCGTGTAAGGAACGCAAAATCCGGGAACATAACACCGATATGATGGAAACTAGGGCGAAAAGAGTGGAACAAAACACTAGGCATAAGGCCGAGCCTTCCACCCTTTACCAAGTATATAGGTGCATTAAGATAAGCAAGATAATATGGTGAAACCCCAACAATAAACAAGTTCCAACAAGGAACGATCTCCAATCTTCACCTGCAACTAGCAACGCTATAAGAGGGGTTGAGCAAAGCGGTAACATAGCCAAACAACGGTTTGCTAGGACATGGTGGGTTAGAGGTTTGACATGGCAATTTGGGAGGCATGAAAGGCAAGTGGTAGGTATCATAGCATAGGCATAGCAAAAGAGCGAGCATCTAGCAAGCAAAGATAGAAGTGATTTCGAGGGTATGGTCGTCTTGCCTGCAAAGTTCTCAGAGTTGCCTTGATCCTCGTAAGCGAACTCAACAGGCTCCTCATTCACGTACTCGTCTCCCGGCTCTACCCAAACAAGAACAACAAGCAAAAGGAACACAATCAACCATGTGCAATGCTCAAACAACATGATGCAAACATGGTATGATATGCGGGATGCGATATGTGATGCATATGCAAGATTTGGAAAGGAATGATTGCACCTGGCCTCAACTTTGAAAACCAAGAGTGCCACTGGAAAGGGGAGTGGATTTCGGTTGAAATCGATATAAAGATCACCAGAATCGGATGCATGGTTTGGAAATGGCAAGCAAAACAAATATGGCACCGGTCTGCGATAAACAGCAAGTAGCCTTCTAAATGCATCACAATAAATAAGCTACTGCACTTAAACATGACAACAAAATACATGGCAGGGATCCACTCATGATGCTTGACAAAAGATGAACACTGAGCTACGGCTAATTCACTCAATAGCAAGCTCAAACAACATGGCAAAAGTGCAAAAGATAACAGGTTTCAGACTTAGTGAAATTAACAAGTCAGGATTTATCATCAGGAAGCAATCTTTAGAGCATGAAACTACATGCTACAGGAACATATCATGGCAAAGCAAGGCATGGCATGAAGCTACTCTAAGCATATAACAAAAGTCCCTTAGTGACCATAAGCCAAAAGGGATCAGAAAATACAATTGCAAGCATATGAACATAGCAAAAACATAAACAGATTCAGACTTAGTGAAAAACTGGAGCATGCAAAACAGATTAACAAGTAGGCATCTTTACGAGCTCGATGCACTCACTACGAGGCATTGCATGATAATCTAAGCATACACCCAGCAAAGAGACATGGCATAGAAGCTAGACATGGCAAGAACAACAACATAGCATGCATGGATAAACAACAACAAGCTTGGGAAAATTGCAAAACATGTTAACAATCTGCCAGGAACATTTTATAGCAAAAGTAGAGCTCGATTGAATCAAGCTAGGGTGCTCCATTATTGGAAACAAAGACATGGATGGATAGAGCACAACATTATCTACAAAACATCCTTATTGATCAAAAGAGGAACGGATCACTAGGAAACAACATTAACATATGGCATAAAAACAATAATAGGACAAGGACTTAGTGAAATTCTAAGTCCCTGAAATCAGCATCATTGAGTAAGCTACTTTGCAGGCTTGTGCTAGTCACCACAAAGATCACAAAAATACATGGCATACACCCCTGTAAAGATAGCATGGCATTCTATAAAACACATGTAGAGCTCAAGATCATAGCATGCACACATTAATCATGGCAAAAATGACAAAAGGCCATTTGCTGAAATAGATCTGAAATAATCATCACATAGCCCTCTTCCAACAGCATTTCGGGCTTCAAGATGAGCTCAAATGAAAATGATGCAATGAGATGAAATGATGTACTCGTCGAGTCGAACATTTTGATATGCTACACGCACGAATCGGAGCTACGATGAGGAAGTTATGGCATGTCAAAGTATGCAAAAAAATAGGGTTAGGGGCAAAAAGTCAACCGATCCCAGATCCAGATCCAGATCCACCGGGAGCACTGTAGCATGCAAGCTTCTCGAGGTCACCGGAGAAGCTGCTCGCCGGAGCAGGGGCGCGGGACGTGAGAGGCCAGCCGGGGTGAGGACGCTGGCGGCGAGGACGGGCGGCGAGGACGGGGCGGCGGCGACCGGGCGAGGCGGCGACCGGGCGAGGCGGCGGTGCGGCGATGTCGGCGGCGGCGACGCGGAGCTCCGGCGTGAGCTAGCGGGCGGCAGGGCGAAGTAGGCGGCACCGGGCGGCGCGGGCGAGGACGCGGGCCGGGAGGGCCGGCTCCGGGCTGAGCGGGCCCGCGGGTGCGGCGAAGTGGGCACGGGGCAGTGGCCAATGGGGACGTGACACGTGGTGGTGGCGGCTAGTCGGACATGTCCGTCGGTGAGGTTTGTGTCTGGCGCGCGAGGAGAGGGGGGGATCTAGGGTTTTGCCCGAAAATTTCGGGGAGTGGCCTTTATATAGGGGTAGAGGGAGCTAGGAAGCTCCAAATGAGGTGCGGTTTTCGGCCACGCGATCCTGATCGAACGCTCTAGATGATGGAGGAGGTTTAGGTGGGTTTTGGGCCACTTTGGAGGGGTGTTGGGTTGCAACACACACGAGGCCTTTTTGAAGGAAATATGCCCTAGAGGCAATAATAAAGTTATTATTTTATTTCCTTATATCATGATAAATGTTTATTGTTCATGCTAGAATTGTATTATCCGGAAACATAATACTTGTGTGAATACATAGACAAACTAAACGTCACTAGTATGCCTCTACTTGACTAGCTCGTTAATCAAAGATGGTTATGTTTCCTAACCATAGACATCTGTTGTCATTTGATTAACGGGATCACATTATTAGGAGAATGATTTGATTAACATGACCCATTCCATTAGCTTAGCACCCGATCGTTTAGTATGTTGCTATTGCTTTCTTCATGACTTATACATGTTCCTATGACTATGAGATTATGCAACTCCCGTTTGCCGAAGGAACACTTTGTGTGCTACCAAACGTCACAACATAACTGGGTGATTATAAAGAAGCTCTACAGGTGTCTCCAAAGGTACATGTTGGGTTGGCGTATTTCGAGATTAGGATTTGTCACTCCGATTGTCGGAGAGGTATCTCTGGGCCCTCTCGATAATGCACATCACATAAGCCTTGCAAGCATTGCAACTAATGAGTTAGTTGTGAGATGATGTATTACGAAACGAGTAAAGAGACTTGCCGGTAACGAGATTGAACTAGGTATTGAGATACCGACAATCGAATCTCGGGCAAGTAACATACCGATGATAAAGGGAACAAAGTATGTTGTTATGCGGTCTGACCGATAAAAGATCTTCGTAGAATATGTGGGAGCCAATATGAGCATCCAGGTTCCGCTATTGGTTATTGACCAGAGACATGTGTCGGTCATGTCTACATTGTTCTCGAACCCGTAGGGTCCGCACGCTTAACGTTACGATGACAGTTTCATTATGAGTTTATATATTTTGATGTACCGAAGTTAGTTCGGAGTCCCGGATGTGATCACGGACATGATGAGGAGTCTCAAAATGGTCGAGACATAGAGATTGATATATTGGAAGCCTATGTTTGGACATCGGAAGTGTTCCGGGTGAAATCGGCATTTTACTGGAGTACCGGGAAGAGGAGACGTGGCCTAGGGGCTGCCGCGCGCCCCTCCACCCCAAGTCCGAATTGGACAAGGAGGGGGGCGGCGCCCCCCCCCCCTTTCCTTTCTTCCCTCTCTTCCTTCTTCCCCAAGTCCTAATCCAACTAGGGAAAGGGGGGAGTCCTACTCCCGGTAGGAGTAGGACTCCTCCTGCGCGCCTCCTCCTAGGGTCGGCCGCACCCCCCCCCCTTGGCTCCTTTATATACGGGGGTAGGGGGCACCCCTAGACACACAAGTTGATCTCTAAGATCGTTCTCTTAGCCGTGTGCAGTGCCCCCTTCCACAATAGGCCTTGATAATATTGTAGTGGTGCTTAGGTGAAGCCCTGCGACAGTAGAACATCAAGATCGTCACCACGCCATCGTGCTGACGGAACTCTTCCCCGACACTTTGCTGGATCGGAGTCCGGGGATCGTCATCAAGCTGAACGTGTGCTAGAACTCGGAGGTGCCGTAGTTTCGGTGCTTGATCGGTCGGGCCGTGAAGACGTACGACTACATCAACCGCGTTGTCATAACGCTTCCGCTGTCGGTCTATGAGGGTACGTAGATCACACTCTCCCCTCTCGTTGCTATGCATCATCATGATCTTGCGTCTGCGTAGGAAAATTTTGAAATTACTACGTTCCCCAACAGTGGCATCCGAGCCTAGGTTTTATGCGTTGATGTTATATGCACGAGTAGAACACAAGTGAGTTGTGGGCGATATAAGTCATACTGCTTACCAGCATGTCATACTTTGGTTCGGCGGTATTGTTGGACGAAGCGGCCCGGACCGACATTACGCGTACGCTTACGCGAGACCGGTTCTCCCGACGTGCTTTGCACAAAGGTGGCTAGCGGGTGTCAGTTTCTCCAACTTTAGTTGAACCAAGTGTGGCTACGCCCGGTCCTTGCGAAGGTTAAAATAGCACCAACTTGACAAACTATCGTTGTGGTTTTGATGTGTAGGTAAGAACGGTTCTTGCTAAGCCCGTAGCAGCCACATAAAACTTGCAACAACAAAGTAGAGGACGTCTAACTTGTTTTTGCAGGGTATGTTGTGATGTGATATGGTCAGGACATGATGCTAAATTTTATTGTATGAGATGATCATGTTTTGTAACTGAGTTATCGGCAACTGGCAGGAGCCATATGGTTGTCGCTTTATTGTATGCAATGCAATTGCGATGTAATGCTTTACTTTATAACTAAGCGGTAGTGATAGTCGTAGAAGCATAAGACTGGCAAGACGACAACGATGTTATGATGATGATCAAGGTGTCGCGCCGGTGATGATGGTGATCATGACGATGCTTCGAAGATGGAGATCACAAGCACAAGATGATGATGGCCATATCATATCACTTATATTGATTGCATGTGATGTTTATCTTTTATACATCTTATCTTGCTTTGATTGATGGTAGCATTTTAATATGATCTCTCACTAATTATCAAGAAGTGTTCTCCCTGAGTATGCACCATTGCAAAAGTTCTTCGTGCTGAGACACCACGTGATGATCGGGTGTGATAGGCTCTATGTTCAAATACAACGGGTGCAAAAACAGTTGCATACGCGGAATACTCAGGTTATACTTGACGAGCCAAGCATATACAGATATGGCCTCGGAACACGGAGACTGAAAGGTCGAGCGTGAATCATATGGTAGATATGATCAACATAGTGATGTTCACCAATGAAACTACTCCATCTCACGTGATGATCGGACATGGTTTAGTTGATTTGGATCACGTGATCACTTAGAGGATTAGAGAGATGTCTATCTGTCGGATTTCGGGTTCCAGTAGACCCTTGAGGTTCGAACACTAGGGTGCGCGCGGAGATTTCGCCTCCTACCTACCTGCACCCCTCTGCCATGCTAAGATCTAAACTAAGGAAAGAACAACACAAGAGACACAGGGTTTATACTGGTTCGGGCCACCGTTGTGGTGTAATACCCTACTCCAGTGTGTGGTGTGTGGATTGCCCCTTGGGCTGATGATGATGAACAATACAAGGAAGAACAGCCTCGCGAGGGTCTGTTCTTGGCTGAGGCGATGAACTGCTGGGAGGAGTTCAGCCACCTTTCTCTCTCTCTGACCGACCCTTCTAATGAGCCTCTTCCTTCCTCTCTCTTTTTCGTCCTCCCCCCCCCCCCTCTATGTGGGTGGCTGGTCCTATTTATAGAGGCCCTGGTCCTCTTCCCAAATATTGAGCGGGAAGGGAGCCAACAATGGCGGGCTAATTTGAAGGGGGACAGCAAGTATCAGCTATCCTGACAAAAGTAGTCTTCGCCTACGCAAAGCTCTGGTGATGACGTCGTCTTGGGCTCCACGGTGACCTACGTCTCGTAGTCCTCCTGGTCTTGGTCTCGTTGCACCGAAATGGCAACCTTTGCCTAATGCCTCGGTACTCCGCGGCTGCGCTTGCCCCCTTTGCACCAGAGGAAAGGAGGACGCTACGCGGGCTGGCACCCGCCTGGCGCCCTGAGTTGTCATGGCTTGCGTCATGGGCACCTCGTGAGGTACCCCGCCTTGATCCCTCCGCCTCCTCGTGAGCCATCCTGATGAGGCCGTGCCTGAGGAAGCTTCGCGTCGTCCGCCCCGCGAGGCTTGGCCCCTTGCGAGGGTCTTGGGTTTGTGTTGGTAAAGATGGGCCGTGCTGGGGCCCCCTTTGAGCCACGCCGCAGGCCGCAGGCAGGCAAGTTTGGGGACCCCCGTTCCCAGAACGCCGACAGTAGCCCCCGGGCCCAAGGCGCGCCCGGACTTGGCCATGCAGGGAGGCGGAAGGGCAAGAGCGAAGCGCCGCGGGCCCTAACAGCCTGCGGCCTTGGGTGCCGCATGGCGGTTGACTGGACGTGGGTGCCTCGGTAACCGCACGAGTTGATAAAGGAGTGGCATCCGCCTAGGCCCTGCGTCTTGCTTTCTCCGATTGCTGCTCAGATCCCCTTTCTTGCGCCTCTCCTTCCTTCCTTCGAGATTTCCGGATCCGCTCTGACCGTGCGGCCTAGGGAGCCATGGTGCCTCGTCAGCCCCCGGCCGCAGCTTGGTACTCGTCTACCCTGGACTCGCCGAACGTGTCGGAGGCGGGCCTTGCCCGGTTGCAGCGGATGGCGACGGCGTGGGGCATCGACGGGGAGAAGGTGTTCAAGGCTGACTCCGCCACCCCTGAGGGTCAAAGGAGCACCTTCTATCCGTTCTTCGTAAGTGCCATTGTTGCTGGCCTGGTGCCTCCCTTCTCCGAGTTCTTCTTCTCTGTCCTCCGCCATTACAAGATACAGGCGCTGCATCTCCATCCCAACTCCGTCCTTCTCCTGGCAATATTTTCTTATTATTGTGAAGCACATGTTGGGGTGCAGCCCTCAGTGGCCTTGCTGCGCCACTACTTCTACCTCCGGACCTCTCGCGGGACTACTTCCGCGTGCGCGAGCTTCGTTGCGTCCGGCGGCGCCATTGCCATCTCGAACTCTGGGAAGAGGATTGAGGGCTTCAGGAGCAAGTGGATCTTGGTGGATGCTAGGCGCATCCACCCTCGGCTGATCCTGCCCACGGAGCAGCCCACGAGCTCCAGCGACTGGGGTCGAGTGGAGCTCACGGATCCCCGCGCGAAGATGGTGCTGGAGAAGATGGACGCGGATCTGAGGCCGACCGACATGGCGGCGGCGAAGCTGACCGCCGCGTCGCTGCTGAGGGAGTTCCTGGAGCACCGGCTGGCTCCGCTTCGGCAGTACTCGCTTCCAATGTGGGGGCCTTGTCCGAACCCCGCGGCCTGGGCCGCCGGAGACCTGGTTGCGGTTCTCCAATCTCTGGTTGGGGGCAATGTGGCGAGGCTGGAGGGCGCTCTTACGCCCTTGTTCCTCCGCAACGACTGGGAGCGGGTGGTGAAGTCCATGCCCGTCTTCAATGGGGATGGGCTAGTGCCCCTGGAAGCTCCCGAGGAACCGGTGGACGTGCCCTCCGGTGACTCCAACGAAGAGGAAGAGAGAGGGGAGCACGGCAAAGGGCCTGACTCCGAGGCGACTGACGGAGAGTCGAGGGCTCCCCTCCCCCGGCGCAGGTCCCGCATTCTCCGCCTTTCTCCGAATGATGACGACGAGGATGACGACGAAGACGACGACGAGCAGGACGGCGGGAGCTCGCCCCCGATCCCGAAGAAGGACAGGACCGGTCTGATCTCCCGCGGGTCTCCCCCGGCCCTGGGGCAAACCGCAAATGCACCTTCTGCCTCCAAGCTTCCCGAGGTCGACCCTTCCAGCCGGCTTTCACGCTTCAAATTTGGCCGGAGGCCGCTTGAGCTCACTGGCGATGACCCGTAAGCATTCGATTCTTGTCTTTATCTCTTCCTCTGCTTCTAAGGCTTGACGTCCGCATCTTTGGATAGGTTGGCGCCCGCAGCAAAGAAGCCGAAGGGGGCGCCTGAGGTTCCATCCGTGGCGGCGCTTCTGCCCGCGAAGCAAGGTGACCGCGACGCACAGGCTTCTCCTGCCCGGTCGTCCTCGCGAGGTCTGGCTGAGCCGGCTGGGGCGAGCTCAGCCCTCATGGCCCAAGTGGCTCCCGAGGTGCTCTTGCCCACCGCCGCCACTACAGCTGTCGAGGTGCGGCAGACTCCGCCTCAGGATGCTGTGGCTGCACTGCCGCCTTCTCCTCCTACTCCACCGGCCGCTGTCTCTCTGACTCCTTCTGCCGTTCAGGATCATGCTGTTGCTGAGCTGGACCGACTGCGGCAGGATCTTCTTGGCGCCGACCCCCGCTTGGTGGCCAGGCGTTTGGAGTTGGCTTCTGGATGGGTTCGCTCCGACGCCTCGATTCGGGCGGCGCTGGTCCAGGCCTCGACGGCATGCGACGAGGAGAAGCAGGCCGTCCTGGAGGTGAAGGCTACCGGTGATGTAGCCTTGGGGGAGGTGGTCGACGCCCGCGGTCGCTGCAAGGCGCTAGAGGACGAGCTGCAAGGCCTGCGGGATCGGCTCGCGGAAGAGGTCCGCCTTCGCCAAGAGCAGGAAGAAGGCGTGAAGGCTTGCGAGGCAGCCGTCGTGGGCCAGG
Source organism: Triticum dicoccoides (assembly GCF_002162155.2). Lineage (NCBI taxonomy): Eukaryota > Viridiplantae > Streptophyta > Magnoliopsida > Poales > Poaceae > Triticum > Triticum dicoccoides. Next base: position 412,839,071 of record NC_041386.1, on the reverse strand, counting down.
AGGCCAAGCTCAGGAAGCGCCGCGACCGCCTAGGCGCGCTGGAGCAGGAGTTGGGGGCGAGGAAGGCCGAGCTGGATGGCAAGGCCCTGGTCCTTGCCGAGGACCGCGCGGCCTTCACGGAGTTGGAGGCGAAGGCTCGCTCCCCGCTGAGGACACTTTACGACAGCGGCCTGGAGAGCCCGCTGGCTGGCGCCGAGGACGGCCCCGCCAAGCTGCTTCCCTTCCTGGTTCACGCTCTTGAAGATGTAGCCCTTGGCCTTGGCCCCACGGCCGAGGCCGAGGCGCGTGTCCTGTCTTCTGCAGCACTGACGCGGGTCCTCACCCACATCTACCTTTGCGATCCCGGTGTCGACCTCGACAGCCTGCTGGAACCAGTGAGCGATGAGCGTGCCGCTGCCGCTGCCGAGGCCGTGAAGGGTCGCGCGGAGGCTCTGCTGGGGAAGTTCTGGGCCTTCAGCACCAAGCCGGAGCAAGGCGCTGCCGACCCCGCTACTCCGTGAGGCGAACCTGCTCCACGCTGCTCCCCCGCCGCCAAGTGACTCCGTCGTGGCTCCTGTCCTGCTTTTAATTCCTCCACACGTACCATGCCTCGGGGAGGCGTTTAAACTTGCGTTTGGCATTGAAATAACAGTGTGGACTGTAATATTTGCTTTTGAATTCCTTGAGATTAGCGCTTTTCCTTCCTACTTGCTTACGTTCTACGCCGGCAGAGCCCGGCCCCGCGGGTACCTCACCCAGCAATAGTCCCGACCGGAAACCAGGACGGGACCAAGGAGTGAGAGGCTACGTGACAAGTTAGGCTCCTGAGTCGCGATGCTCAGGAGTCCCCCTTGGCGCACGAACAGCAAGTAGGGAGGTGTGATGCGGGTGGATCCACTGTTCTACGTGTGTAGGGCCCGGCCGCGCGCGTGCCTCACCCAGCGATGGTCCCGACCGGAAACCAGGACGGGGCCACGGAGTGAGGGGCTACGTGACTAGTTAGGCTCCTGAGTCGCGATGCTCAGGAGTCCCCCTTGACGCTCAAATGGCCTTCGTACCTTGGCTCCGCTCGGGGAGAGACATGCGACGAACCAGGCCCGGGGAGGACCTGGCCGGGCAGCGTGCGTCTGGGTGTGACCCAGGCGCAGCCCCCGTCCCCAGCCCCCTCGCGCGGCACTCCCGAGGGGAGGCGTTACGATGAGGCTAGACACTGAGCTCTGGGCTCCCTGAGGTTGATGCGGCCCGGGGGCCACCCTCAGTTGTTTATCACCAGCGCGGAGCATAGTGCTACCGTATGTGTACGGGCATAGCCGCTCCTCGGCAGTGTCGTCAGCCAGCACGGAGCATGGTGCTTCCACTGGTATGTGGGAGGGGGGCCCCTCCGGGAGGAGCCCCCGGGGTGTGTACAGCCCTGTCCTGACACGTGGCTGGCACGGTAGGGCCTGGCGAGGTGTATCTGGGCACCCGTGAGCCAGCGCGGGACTCACGGGGCCCTACCTCTAGGCGGGTTGCGCCTGGCACTGGGCCTTATCATGTGATGTGTCCCTGCAAATTTGGTTAGATGCCGGCACTCTACGTCCTCGGGTCCCGGCCCTCGAGCTGGTCTCAGCCGTCTCTGGTATGCCAGGTCGCGATGCCATGGACAAGGCCAGAGGGTGAGGGCTGGAGAGCTAGTAAGAGCCCTGAGTCGCGATGCTCAGGTGCCCCCCCTTTAACGTGCAAGTGGTCGGCATGGAGGAGAAGAGGTGCCGTGGACCGGCGTCAAATAATCAAGCATGGTGGTCCTAACGCATGATCGGAAATAAACGCAAACGGGATACATGCCACTGGGCCTGGCCCGAGCGGCTTGGGGATCATGCAGCCTGAGGGGCGCCCCCAACAAGGTAAGCTAACAACATGGAACAAAGGGATACACGCTGCAGGGACGGACCCACGCGGCCTGGGAATAATGCAGCCCTGGGGGTGCTCCCAGCTGGAAGTAAAACTCGAAAGATGTCACCTGATGATGTTGAGGACGAAGGGATGTTGGTGTAGCAGGCTCGGGGGGCTGCGGGAGCCGATCCTCACGAGCCCCCAGGCCCAGGGGCCTCGGGAGGCTCCGGAGGCGCTGGCGGCTCCTCGCAGGCCATCTCCATCGCTGCCAGGGCTGCGGAACGCCTAGCCTCTCGTGCCTCCGTGATGCCCCTCATGAGGCACTGGTATGCGTCAGCCGCGTTCGGCAAGTGGTAAGGCATGCGAACGTAGCTGTGGGGTGGACCTCCGCAGCGCCCCACTCGCAAGGGCCAGAGGCGCTCCAGAGAGGCGACTCGGTTGAGCCCTGGTATGTCGATGCAGACGCGTAGCCCACCATCCTCGCCTGGATGGGGGGCCACTGCTGGTAGGCGGCGGGCGCCTCTCATGACTCTTGACTCCTGTAGCTCCTGAATGCCCTTGCTGACAAACTCCTGTGGGTCTGGATCTCCTTGCCTTGCTCCTTCTTGAGGGAAACGTGCTTCAAAACACGCCTCCATGTGGTGCCCAAGCGCCTCCCTCGTGACCCTAGCTAGGTCGGTGGCCCTCTAGGGGAGAGCCCCCGAGCCCTGCTTGGGGAGGGCACCGGGCGCGCTTTCCTATGCAATGGAGGGAGGCTCCCCCTGGGCAGGCGCGGGCCCAGAGGGGCCTGCCTCCTGAGTGGTCGGGCCAGACACTGTCTTCTTCTTCTTGGGGGTGGTCTCGAGAAGCCTCCTGCTTCCACGACCCGGGTCTTCAAGTGACGCGGCCTGAAAGGCTCGTTCCAGGGAACATACATCGTCCTTCTCTTCACAGGGCACCGTGATGACTCCGCCACTTCCTGGCATCTTGAGGACGTTGTAGCCGTGGTGAGTTACGGCCATGAACTTGGCCAGCGTTGGGTACCCAAGGATGGAGTTGTATGGCAGGCGAATGTGAGCGACGTCGAAATCGATGAGCTCGGTGCGGTAGTTGTCGCGTGCCCCGAAGGTGACAGGGAGGCGAACCTGCCCAATCGGGACCGTGGAGCCGTCAGTGATGCTGGAGAAGGGCTTGGTTGGCTAAAGCTGGCTGTAGGGCACTTGGAGGTTGTTGAACGTCTCCACGGACAGGATGTTGAGCCCTGCCCCGCCATCGATGAGGGTCTTGGTGACCACGACGTTGCTGATGATTGGGGAACAAAGCATCAGGAGGACTCCGGCTATTGCCGCACACTTGAGTTGATCTGCTGAGCTGAACGAGATGGCGCACGCCGACCACCTGAGAGGGCGTGTGGCTTCGAGTCTGGGGAGTGCTGCGTTCACTTCACGGGCGAACTGCTTGAAGATGCGCTGAGAGGCTGGGGCTTGTGCTCCGCCCAAGATGCAGGCGATTGCGCGCGGCTCCTGGAAGCCTCCAGCCTCCTCGTCCTGATGGCGGTCCTCGTTTCTCCTTGGCTGCAGCGGCAGCGGTGGGAGGCCTGCGTTGCCTAGAGGGCGATCCTCGCGAGGCAGATCCCTCCAGTCTCCCTCGCGAGGCTGATCCCTCCATCCTCTCTCGCGAGGCGGGTCTTGCCAGCGATCCTCGCGAGGTTGGTCGCGCCACCCTTGGCGCGGCCCACGGTCTTCCCAGCGTCCTGTGTTTCTTCGTCCTCCTCGACCGTAGCCCCGGTCACCGCGGTCGAGGTGACGGCCGATCCTTCCTTCACGCACGGCTCGGAGTTCTTGGCATTCGTTGGTGTTGTGGGTGTGGAGATCGTGGTACACGCAGTACCGGCTGCCCTTGGGAGGTTCAGGCTGATCTCTGCTCCGCTTGGTGTTTGGTTCTGCCGCGAGCACTGCAGCCCCCTTGCGCTTCACATCCTTGGCCTTGAGCTTCTTCTCTTCTGGGTCTGCGGCAGGCAGCTCGAGGAGGGAGAGACGCCCCTCCTCAGCCCTGGCGCACTTGTTTGCCAAGTTGAACAGCTCCAAGGAAGTGCACAGGTCTTCATGCATCGCCAGCTCCTCCTTCATCTTGACGTCGCGCACTCCGTCGGAGAAAGCTGAGATGATGGCCTCCTCAGTCACCTTGGGGATCTTGAGGCGTGCGTTGTTGAAGCGCTGGATGTACTTCTGCAGGGTCTCCCCGGGTTGTTGCTTGATGCGGCGCATGTCGCTCACGGCGGGTGGCCGGTCGCGAGTACCTTGGAAGTTGGCGATGAAGCGGGTGCGCATCTCTTCCTAGGAGGAGATTGTACCTGGAGCCAGGTTCAGGAGCCAGGTGCGGGCCCCGTCCTTGAGCGCCATGGGAAACCAGTTCGCCATGACCTTCTCGTCTCCGTTGGCAGCTTTGATGCCCAGCTCGTAGAGCTGGAGGAACTCCGCAGGGTCGGCCGTGCTGTCGTAGCGAGGAGGCAGGTCTGGTTTGAACTTCTCGAGCCACGCGACGCTGCGTAGTTCGGTGGTGTAGGTGCGGCAGCCTGCTGTGGCCACGGGAGGCCTTAGGTGACGGAGAGCCTGGTCTTGCATGCCCCCATGCGCTGGAGCAGGGTGATAGTCGCGACGTGCTGGAGCAGGGAGCGCCCGGGCAGCTTCTGGCGGGCGAGGGACTTCTTGGCAGCTCTGTTCTTGCTGCGCTAGCACCTGACGGAGCGGGTTCCGCCCAGGGGCCATGCGCCTTGGGGCCATGGCGTCTTCTTGAGGAGGAGGCGGCCGGGGCACCGCCGGAGCCTCTTCGCCCGCGCGGGGCGGGGTGCGGTGCAGCGGAACGGACGGCGCGGAAGAGCCCCCTGCAGCGCGGACGAGCTTGGCGATGCGGTCGAGCCATTCTTCGTAGACGTTGTCGACGGGACGGTAGTGCAGGAGCTCGTTTGCCGCGATGAGTGCAGCCCGAGCCTCCATGGGCGCGCGGAGCGCGCGGGACGAAGATTCAGCTGGGGCGAGCGAGGGAGTTGCGGTGCGGCCGTCTTGCCGCACGGACGGATGCTGGGACGATGCTTGCCGCTCATCCCCCGCCGGGCCGGTGGCGGCATTGACGGCAGGTGACGAGGAACGGTGTGGATGCCCGCCGCCAGGGGCCATCTGGGCGACGCGGGAAGCGAGTGCGGCCCGGCACTCGGCGCGGGCCCGACGAGCGTCAGACATGGGCGTGACAGTCGGAGGAGAACGCGGCGGTGGAAGACGAATTCCGGCGCACCCCTACCTGGCACGCCAAATGTCGGATTTCGGGTTCCGGCAGACCCTTGAGGTTCGAACACTGGGGTGCGCACGGAGATTTCGCCTCCTACCTACCTGCACCCCTCCGCCATGCTAAGATCTAAACTAAGGAAAGAACAACACAAGAGACACAGGGTTTATACTGGTTCGGGCCACCGTTGTGGTGTAATACCCTACTCCAGTGTGTGGTGTGTGGATTGCCCCTTGGGCTGATGATGATGAACAATACAAGGAAGAACAGCCTCATGAGGGTCTGTTCTTGGCTGAGGCGATGAACTGTTGGGAGGAGTTCAGCCACCTTTCTCTCTCTCTCTCTCTGCTCTGACCGACCCTTCTAACGAGCCTCTTCCTTCCTCTCTCTTTTTCGTCCCCCCTCTATGTGGGTGGCTGGTCCTATTTATAGAGGCCCTGGTCCTCTTCCCAAATATTGAGCGGGAAGGGAGCCAACAATGGCGGGCTAATTTGAAGGGGGACAGCAAGTATCAGCTATCCTGACAAAAGTAGTCTTCGCATGCGCAAAGCTCTAGTGATGACACCGTCTTGGGCTCCATGGTGACCTCCGTCTCGTAGTCCTCCTGGTCTTGGTCTCGTTGCACCAAAATGGCAACCTTTGCTTGATGCCTCGGTACTCCGCGGCTGCGCTTGCCCCCTTTGCACCAAAGAGGAAAGGAGGACGCTGCGCGGGCTGGCACCCGCCTGGCGCCCTGAGTTGTCATGGCTTGCGTCATGGGCACCTCGTGAGGTACCCCGCCTTGATCCCTCCGCCTCCTCATGAGCCAGCCTGACAAGGCCGTGCCTGAGGAAGCTTCGCATCGTCCGCCCCGCGAGGCTTGGCCCCTCGCGAGGGTCTTGGATTTGTGTTGGTGAAGATGGGCCGTGCTGGGCCCCCCTTTGAGCCACGCCGCAGGCCGCAGGCAGGCAAGTCTGGGGACCCCCATTCCCAGGACATCGACACTATCTAAGTGGGAGTTCTTTAGTAATATGATTAATTGAACTTAAATTTATCATGAACTTAGTACCTGATAGTATCTTGCTTGTTTATGTTTGATTGTAGATAGATGGCCCGTGCTGTTGTTCTGTTGAATTTTAATGCGTTCCTTGAGAAAGCAAAGTTGAAAGATGATGGTAGCAATTACACGGACTGGGTCTGTAACTTGAGGATTATCCTCATTGCTGCACAGAAAAATTACGTCCTGGAAGCACCGCTGGGTGCCAGGCCTGCTGCTGGAGCAACACCAGATGTTATGAACGTCTGGCAGAGCAAAGCTGATGACTACTCGATAGTTCAGTGTGCCATGCTTTACGACTTAGAATCGGGACTTCAACGACGTTTTGAATGTCATGGAGCATATGAGATGTTCCAGGAGTTGAATTTAATATTTCAAGCAAATGTCCGGATTGAGAGATATGAAGTCTCCAATAAATTCTATAGCTGCAAGATGGAGGAGAACAGTTCTGTCAGTGAGCATATACTCAAAATGTCTGGGTATAATAATCACTTGATTCAATTGGGATTTAATCTTCCAGATGATTGCGTCATTGACAGAATTCTCCAATCACTGCCACCTAGCTACAAGAGCTTCGTGATGAACTATAATATGCAAGGGATGAATAAGACTATTCCTGAGCTCTTCGCAATGCTGAAAGATGCGGAGGTAGAAATCAAGAAGGAGCATCAAGTGTTGATGGTCAACAAGACCACTAGTTTCAAGAAAAAGGGCAAAGGGAAGAAGAAGGGGAACTTCAAAAAGAACATCAAGCAAGTTGCTGCTCAAGAGAAGAAACCCAAATCTGGACCTAAGCCTGAAACTGAGTGCTTCTACTGCAAGCAGACTGGTCACTGGAAGCGGAACTGCCCCAAGTATTTGGCGGATAAGAAGGATGGCAAGGAGAACAAAGGTATATGCGATATACATGTTATTGATGTGTACCTTACTAATGCTCGCAGTAGCACCTGGGTATTTGATACTGGTTCTGTTGCTAACATTTGCAACTCGAAACAGGGACTACAAATTAAGCGAAGATTGGCTAAGGACGAGGTGACGATGCGCGTGGGAAATGGTTCCAAAGTCGATGTGATCGCGGTCGGCACGCTACCTCTACATCTACCTTCGGGATTAGTATTAGACCTAAATAATTGTTATTTGGTGCCAGCATTGAGCATGAACATTATATCTGGATCTTGTTTGATGCGAGACGGTTATTCATTTAAATCAAAGAATAATGGTTGTTCTATTTATATGAGTAAAATCTTTTATGGTCATGCACCCATGAAGAATGGTCTATTCTTATTAAATCTCGATAGTAGTGACACACACATTCATAATGTTGAAGCCAAAAGATGCAGAGTTGATAATGATAGTGCAACTTATTTGTGGCACTGCCATTTAGGTCATATCGGTGTAAAGTGCATGAAGAAACTCCATACTGATGGACTTTTGGAACCACTTGATTATGAATCACTTGGTACTTGCGAACCGTGCCTTATGGGTAAGATGACAAAAACACCGTTCTCCGGTACTATGGAGAGAGCAACAGATTTGTTGGAAATCATACATACATATGTATGTGGTCCGATGAATGTTGAGGCTCGTGGCGGATATCGTTATTTTCTCACCTTCACGGATGACTTAAGCAGATATGGGTATATCTACTTAATGAAACATAAGTCTGAAACATTTGAAAAGTTGAAAGAATTTCAGAGTGAAGTTGAAAATCATCGTAACAAGAAAATAAAATTCCTACGATCTGATCGTGGAGGAGAATATTTGAGTTACGAGTTTGGTGTAAATTTGAAACAATGCGGAATAGTTTTGCAACTCACGCCACCCGGAACACCACAGCGTAATGGTGTGTCCGAACGTCGTAATCGTACTTTACTTGATATGGTGCGATCTATGATGTCTCTTACTGATTTACCGCTATCGTTTTGGGGTTATGCTTTAGAGACGACCGCATTCACGTTAAATAGGGCACCATCAAAATCCGTTGAGACGATGCCTTATGAACTGTGGTTTGGCAAGAAACCAAAGTTGTCGTTTCTGAAAGTTTGGGGCTGCGATGCTTATGTGAAAAAACTTCAACCTGATAAGCTCGAACCCAAATCGGAGAAATGTGTTTTCATAGGATATCCAAAGGAAACTATTGGAGACACCTTCTATCACAGATCCGAAGGCAAGACTTTTGTTGCTAAATTCGGAAACTTTCTAGAGAAGGAGTTTCTCTCGAAAGAAGTGAGTGGGAGGAAAGTAGAACTTGATGAGGTAACTGTACCTGCTCCCTTATTGGAAAGTAGTACATCACAGAAACCGGTTTCTGTGACACCTACACCAATTAGTGAGGAAGCTAATGATGATGATCATGAAACTTCAGAACAAGATACTACTGAACCTCATAGATCAACCAGAGTAAGATCCGCACAAGAGTGGTATGGTAATCCTGTTCTGGAAGTCATGCTACTAGATCATGATGAACCTACGAACTATGGAGAAGCGATGGTGAGCCCAGATTCCCCAAAATGGCTTGAAGCCATGAAATCTGAGATGGGATCCATGTATGAGAACAAAGTGTGGACTTTGGTTGACTTGCCAAAAGATCGGCAAGCAATTGAGAATAAATGGATCTTCAAGAAGAAGACTAACGCTAACGGTAATGTTACTGTCTACAAAGCTCGACTTGTCGCAAAAGGTTTTCGACAAGTTCAAGGGATTGACTATGATGAGACCTTCTCACCCGTAGCGATGCTTAAGTCTGTCCAAATCATGTTAGCAATTGCCGCATTTTATGATTATGAAATTTGGCAGATGGATGTCAAAACTGCATTCCTGAATGGATTTCTGGAAGAAGAGTTGTATATGATGCAGCCGGAAGGTTTTGTCGATCCAAAGGGAGCTAACAAAGTGTGCAAGCTCCAGCGATCCATTTATGGACTGGTGCAAGCCTCTCGGAGTTGGAATAAACGCTTTGATAGTGTGATCAAAGCATTTGGTTTTGTACAGACTTTTGGAGAAGCCTGTATTTACAAGAAAGTGAGTGGGAGCTCTATAGCATTTCTGATATTATATGTAGATGACATATTACTAATCGGAAATGATATAGAATTTCTGGATAGCATAAAGGGATACTTGAATAAGAGTTTTTCAATGAAAGACCTCGGTGAAGCTGCTTACATATTGGGCATTAAGATCTATAGAGATAGATCAAGACGCTTAATTGGACTTTCACAAAGCACATACCTTGACAAAGTTTTGAAGAAGTTCAAAATGGATCAAGCAAAGAAAGGATTCTTGCATGTGTTACAAGGTGTGAAATTGAGTAAGACTCAATGCCTGACCAATGCAGAAGATAGAGAGAAAATGAAAGATGTTCCCTATGCTTCAGCCATAGGCTCTATCATGTATGCAATGCTGTGTACCAGACCTGATGTGTGTCTTGCTATAAGTCTAGCAGGGAGGTACCAAAGTAATCCTGGAGTGGATCACTGGACAGCGGTCAAGAACATCCTAAAATACCTGAAAAGGACTAAGGATATGTTTCTCATATATGGAGGTGACAAAGAGCTCATCGTAAATGGTTACGTTGATGCAAGCTTTGACACTGATCCGGATGATTCTAAATCGAAAACCAGATACGTGTTTACATTAAACGGTGGAGCTGTCAGTTGGTGCAGTTCTAAACAAAGCGTTGTGGTGGGATCTACATGTGAAGCGGAGTACATAGCTGCTTCGGAAGCAGAAAACGAAGGAGTCTGGATGAAGGAGTTCATATCCGAGCTAGGTGTCATACCTAGTGCATCGGGTCCAATGAAAATCTTTTGTGACAATACTGGTGCAATTGCCTTGGCAAAGGAATCCAGATTTCACAAGAGAACCAAGCACATCAAGAGACGCTTCAATTCCATCCGAGATCTAGTCCAGGTGGGAGACATAGAGATTTGCAAGATACATGCGGATCTGAATGTAGCAGACCCATTGACTAAGCCTCTTCCACGAGCAAAACATGATTAGCACCAATGCTCCATGGGTGTTAGAATCATTACTGTGTAATCTAGATTATTGACTCTAGTGCAAGTGGGAGACTAAAGGAAATATGCCCTAGAGGCAATAATAAAGTTATTATTTTCTTTCCTTATATCATGATAAATGTTTATTGTTCATGCTAGAATTGTATTATCCGGAAACATAATACTTGTGTGAATACATAGACAAACTAAATGTCACTAGTATGCCTCTACTTGACTAGCTCATTAATCAAGGATGGTTATGTTTCCTAACCATAGACATGTGTTGTCATTTGATTAACGGGATCACATTATTAGGAGAATGATGTGATTGACATGACCCATTCCATTAGCTTAGCACCCGATCGTTTAGTATGTTGCTATTGCTTTCTTCATGACTTATACATGTTCCTATGACTATGAGATTATGCAACTCCCGTTTGCCGGAGGAACACTTTGTGTACTACCAAACGTCACAACGTAACTGGGTGATTATAAAGAAGCTCTACAGGTGTCTCCAAAGGTACATGTTGGGTTGGCGTATTTCGAGATTAGGATTTGTCACTCCGATTGTCGGAGAGGTATCTCTGGGCCCTCTCGGTAATGCACATCACATAAGCCTTGCAAGCATTGCAACTAATGAGTTAGCTGTGAGATGATGTATTACGAAACGAGTAAAGAGGCTTGCTGGTAACGATATTGAACTAGGTATTGAGATACCGCTGATCGAATCTCGGGCAAGTAACATACCGATGACAAAGGGAACAAAGTATGTTGTTATGCGGTCTGACCGATAAAAGATCTTCGTAGAATATGTGGGAGCCAATATGAGCATCCAGGTTCCGCTATTGGTTATTGACCGGAGACATGTGTCGGTCATGTCTACATTGTTCTCGAACCCGTAGGGTCCGCACGCTTAACGTTACGATGACAGTTTCATTCTGAGTTTATATATTTTGATGTACCGAAGTTAGTTCGGAGTCCCGGATGTGATCACGGACATGACGAGGAGTCTCGAAATAGTTGAGACATAAAGATTGATATACTGGAAGCCTATGTTTGGACATCGGAAGTGTTCCGGGTGAAATCGGCATTTTACTGGAGTACCGGGAGGTTACCGGAACCCCCCGGTAACCTAATGGGCCTTAATGGGCCTAGTGGAGGAAGAAGAGAGGAGGCCTAGGGGCTGCCGCGTGCCCCTCCCCCCCCCCCTCCCCCAAGTCCGAATTGGACAAGTAGAGGGGTGGCGCCCCCCCTTTCCTTTCTTCCCTCTCTTCCTTCTTCCCCAAGTCCTAATCCAACTAGGGAAAGGGGGGAGTCCTACTCCCGGTAGGAGTAGGACTCCTCCTACGCGCCGCCTCCTAGGGCCGGCCACACCCCCCTTGGCTCCTTTATATACGGGGGCAGGGGGCAACCCTAGACACACAAGTTGATCTCTAAGATCGTTCTCTTAGTCGTGTGCGGTGCCCCCTTCCACAATAGTCCTTGATAATATTGTAGTGGTGCTTAGGCGAAGCCCTGTGACAGTAGAACATCAAGATTGTCACCACGCCGTCGTGCTGACGGAACTCTTCCCCGACACATTGCTGGATCGGAGTCCGGGGATCGTCATCGAGCTGAACGTGTGCTAGAACTCGTAGATGCCGTAGTTTCGGTGTTTGATCGGTCGGGCCGTGAAGACGTACGACTACATCAACCGCGTTGTCATAACGCTTTCGCTGTCGGTCTACGAGGGTACGTAGATCACACTCTCCCCTCTCGTTGCTATGCATCACCATGATCTTGCGTGTGCGTAGGAAAATTTTGAAATTACTACGTTTCCCAACACTTTTCGGTCCCTCGATTAACCGTTGGAGTATCAAACGAAGTCCAAATGGCACGAAACTTGAGAGGCGGTCTACCGGTAGTAAACCAAGGCCGCATGACAAGTCTTGGTTCAATCCGAAAACGTTTAACCCCCACACACGAAAAGAGGTAGAAAGGGACACCGGAGGACATAGGAGCGCCGGAATGCAAAACGGACAACAGGGAAAATGCTCGAATGCATGAGACGAACACGTATGCAAATGCAATGCACATGATGACATGATATGAGATGCATGACAAAGACAAAACACACGGAGGCAAAAACCTGGCAACGATGAAATAAAATAACTTAGTGCCGGAAACGGCAAGAGTTGGAGTACAAATAAGGTAGGTTACATCCGGGGTGTTACAAAAGGGCACTTAAATAATCATATATGGAGTTCGAATTTGAATCATGTATCCAAACCAACTTCACTTAAATCATAGCTAGATGCATTAGCTCAAATCACAGCATAGTGCCATGTCATGATCATGCATCATATTGTGGCATTGCATTGATTGTGTTCTTTCTCAGTTGCCGGTGTTTGTCCCCTCTCGGTAGATGTGTATCGACGACGAGAACGATGACACCGATGAAGTATGTTCCTCTTCAGAAGTCCAGGCAAGCAAAACCCCCATTTTCATTCCGATACAATCCCACTCTCTCGCTCCTGCTCTCTTTTACTGCATTAGGACAACAATGATTCAACTGTTACATGTTGCGGTAGTTGAACCCCTTTCCTCTACATGACCTGTCATTGCCACAGTAAATAGATGAAACCCACTAGCATGAGTAGGATTTGTTTGAGCCCTGATGTGCCTACTCATTCATGCTTGTTGTCATGCCTGCTACTGCTTAGAGTTGAGTCAGGTTTGATTCATCAGGAATGAATTCGAACGTGGTGAACATGTCCTACCGTTGAGAGCTAAGTGTGTGGACACGACTTGGTAAAGGTAGCGGTGAGAGGCCATGTAGCATGTAACTGAGTTCTCAGGAACTGAGTTCTGTGTTTGTGATCCATGAACAGTTACTACCACACATTGGGTTCTGGTAGCTCGGCCCCTCTCGGCTTATTAATCAACTCAATCTCTGTCCAGGAGTTGCAACTAGTTTCTAGTGTTTGTAGGTAGTGTTAGTAGTCTACCAAGTGGCACCCGGTACAGGTGGGCTTGGGACAGACTAGGCACAGTGGCACGGTGTACCAAGTGGCACCCGGATGGTGGGCTTGGGAACCCTGCACACATCGTTTGGGGCCGTGAGCGACACCCCGGTCGGATCTCCTTGCGGATGGAACCCGAATAGGTGATAAACCTGGACGAGAGACTTGTGTGGTTAGTCAGGTCGTGGCCGACTCCCTCGCCAGGCTTCCGCTTGAAGGTTGCCGAGGTACACGACGTGTACATGGTGGTAAGTGGCGTGAGCATGTGTGAAGAAGTACACCCCTGCAGGGTTATCATTATCTATTCGAATAGTCGGATTCCTCGGATATGGAAACTTGGACCCCTTGCATCGCTCATAGACAAGTGAAAGTGGATACTCTAAAACTCGCAAGATAAGTGTGAGTGTTATGGATGGCCTTCTCGTAGGGAGACGGGAGTGGATCCATAGTGGTGTATTGGTATGGTGAATATGTGGACTCATGTGCGCCACCTCAAAGAGTTATTTGCAGTAGTAGTTCAGGTTAGCCACTAAGTCAAAGTTGGCTTGCTGCAGTTAAACTCCACCACCCACTTTGTCGCTACCAATGCATATGTAGTTAGTTCTGATGTAAGTCTTGTTGGGTACATTTGTACTCACATTTGCTTAATTTATGTTTTGTAGAGAGACTTCAGTCTCGCTAGTAGTTCCACTTGGACTTTGACGTTTAGCTTGATACCTTAGCTACGATCTTGTGCCCTCGGCAGGATCTGGTAATTGTCAGGCTTCTTGGCCTTTTTCATTTGTAGAAGTCTGTACTCAGACATGTTAAGCTTTCACATGTGCTTTGACTTGTATGCTCTGAATGTTGGGTCATGAGACCCATGTTTGTATTATCTGGCTCTTCGGAGCCTAATGAATAAATACTTGAGTCGTAGAGTTATGTTGTGATGCCATGTTGTATTTACACATATCGAGCATATTGTGTGTATGATTGAAATGCTTGGTATGTGTGGGATCCGACAACCTAGTTGTTCATCCTTGGTAGCCTCTCTTATGGGGAAATGTAGTCTTGTGCTTCCATGAGCCATAGTAGTCCGCTACAGCCCAGTTCACCGGGGTCCTGCTAGCCCAGCACTACTGCTCCGGAACACTTAGACTGGCCGGCAGGTGATTCACTTCGTTCATGTGTCTGTCCCTTCGGGGAAATGTCACGCGGTGACATCCGGAGTCTTGCTAGCCTGCTACAGCCCGGGTTCCCGGAGTTCTGTTAGCCCAGTTGCTACAGCCCGGATTCACATGCTGCTGAACGACATGCTCGATGTTGATTCATGTATGCCTATCCCCATAGGTTAGTGCCAGTTTAGGTTCACGACTAGTCATGTCGGCTCGGGTTCTCTGTCATATGGATGCTAGCGACACTATCATATACGTGAGCCAACAGGCACAAACGGTCCCGGGCCATGGTAAGGCGACACCCGTGGGGATACCGTGCATGGCCGCAAAGTGATATGAGGTGTTACAAGCTAGATCGGTGTGACTTAGAATTGGGGTCCTGACAGTTCGCAGATCTTCCTCGTAGTGTGTCCAATGCCGCGGAATTTTATCGGACCGAGGAAGGAAGCTTGACAGAGAAGTTGTTCTGGTCTCAATATACTGGGACCGAACATCCAATGCCCTTGAGCGACCAGTTGAAGCAATTGGTCGAGCTCCACAAGGCGGCCGAACAGGCCATGAAGGGCCTCATAGTCCGGGTGTGGCCTGGCGAGCCCCTGCCTGGTAGCTACTTTGGCCTGGTGAGGTGGCTTGTGAATGCCTGCCCACGGCTTGAAGTCATGAAGTGGTCCGTCTGCATTGAGGGTGCGCACAGGGCTTTTGCCCAAGAGAAAGTGCACTGGGCGAAGATGGACGCCGAGAAGCTGATGAAGGAGGGGCCACCGGAGGGCAAGGAGCATCGCCGCCCTAAAAATTATTATGACAGCGTCCTGAAGGGTGCCCGCCTTGTGGCGGAGGAATGTTCTAAGGATGTAATATTTGAATGAATGTACTCATGTGATCCTGTAATATGAAAACGAGTTCGTCTGCGCTATATAACGCTTGTTGATTTAAAATATTACCTTCTGTGCGGCCGTTTATAAAATCTGAGAGTTGGTCAGTCGTTGGCTTCTGCCCCCATGTAGCTAGTACTGAGGTGTTCGGGGTAAATCTGATCACTCTTTATCCCAGTTTTGGGTCCTTCAAAGGAGGTGTTCAGCGCAACGAACCAGGCAATCGGACTATAAGGCTTTATCGCTCTCACTTAGCCATAGAAGTCTACAATTTTAAATTTTGGCGAAGCCCCTAGTATTCGGAAGGCCGAACTTGGGGCGCTATGAACGCCTAAATCGGACAATGCCGACTCCTCACCTGAAGCGGAAAAAATATTTAGGGATTTGGGACCTCTCGAACAGCGACCAGCTCTCGCCGCATCATGACAGTCAGTTTTAGGCTTTCTCTACTGAGGTGCTTGTCCGGAAGAACCGGGACACAATCGCAGTAGTTCTCCCAGTGCTACCTTAGCCGATATAGCGGAACGTAAGGCACCAAAACATGGGAGCCGGGCAAACCCAACTATTGACCCAAGACATGACTCGGAGCTGATGCATATAATGCTATAAGTTCGGGGTGCCGCACTGTGAAAAGTGTTTAGACTTTTCTTGTCGTGTTATGGGGTACACTGAAGCCCCTGGCATACTGAACGTACCAGAATGTACGGGAGCAACTTGTCGTGAATAGACAAACAAGGAAAAGAGAAAAAAAGGTGAAGAAATGTAATAATAAGCTGACGTTGTGCATTGTTATTTATAGGATACGTCAAAGCATATGTGTATAAGTAGTACAATAAGCAAAAATATGACTATCTGACATGTCCGATCCAAGGGCGAGCTGCGTGCGGGTATGTAAAACAGGTATAATGATCGGTATGAGAAACCACCTGGGTATTCCCTTGTACGTCAAAGGTTCTTGCTCCCTTGGTGCTTCCCTCCTGGAATGGGTTCGATGATCTAGCTATCAGAGAGGGCCTTTAGAGAATAGGGTCCTGAAAGGAAGAAAATGATAAAGATATACTGGTCCTGAGGCGGTTGAACCGCATTGTGGGACGTGCCATAGCCGTGCCTCCGCCTATACCCATGGTATCTTTAGTGCGTAGTTATGTACGCGCGGCGTAAATTTCGTCGCTTGACTGGGACTAGGACGGAGGCCGAATTGTTAGGCAAGCTCTGAACGCGCCTGGCGATTCTATTGCAGGTTATTCCGGACTCACTTGAATGTGTCTGTGGACCTTGACACCGAATTGGCGGTTTGCCTCAAAAGGCTGCTTTGCATTTCCGCTGCAAGGGCCGCAATGTGCTCCTCCATGCGGAGCGAGCGTTATGTGTTTCCATTAACTGTTATAACCCCGCGAGGTCCTAGCATTTTGAGCTTGCGGTATGCATAATGCGGTACCGCATTGAATCTAGCGAATGTGATTCGTCCGAATAGTGTGTGATAGCCACTGCGGAAGGGGACGATATCGAAGATTAACTCTTTGCTTCGGAAGTTATCCGGAGATCCGAAGACCACTTCCA
Source organism: Triticum dicoccoides (assembly GCF_002162155.2). Classification (NCBI taxonomy): domain Eukaryota; kingdom Viridiplantae; phylum Streptophyta; class Magnoliopsida; order Poales; family Poaceae; genus Triticum; species Triticum dicoccoides. The sequence continues at coordinate 412,822,340 of NC_041386.1, read as the reverse complement.
GTGTGATTGAGCCCGTGCAACAGGCCTCTACAGCTGGTATAATGTTGGAAATATGCCCTAGAGGCAATAATAAAAGTATTATTATATTTCATTGTTCGTGATAATTGTCTTTTATTCATGCTATAACTGTATTATCCGGAAATCATAATACACGTGTGAATACATAGACCACAATATGTCCCTAGTGAGCCTCTAGTTGACTAGCTCGTTGTGATCAACAGATAGTTATGGTTTCCTGGCTATGGACATTGGATGTCGTTGATAACGGGATCACATCATTAGGAGAATGATGTGATGGACAAGACCCAATCCTAAGCATAGCACAAAGATCGTGTAGTTCATTTGCTAGAGCTTTGCCAATGTCAAGTATCTCTTCCTTTGACCATGAGAGCGTGTAACTCCTGGATACCGTAGGGGTGCTTTGGGTGTATCAAACGTCACAACGTAACTGGGTGACTATAAAGGTGCACTACAGGTATCTCCGAAAGTATCTATTGTTTTATGCGGATCGAGACTGGGATTTGTCACTCCGTATGACGGAGAGGTATCTCTGGGCCCACTCGGTAATGCATCATCATAATGAGCTCAAGGTGACCAATGTGTTGGCCACGGGATCATGCATTACGGTACGAGTAAAGTGACTTGCCGGTAACGAGACTGAACAAGGTATTAGGATACCGACGATCGAGTCTCGGGCAAGTAATGTACCGATTGACAAAGGGAATTGTATACAGGGTTTGATCGAATCCTCGACATCGTGGTTCAACCGATGAAATCATCGAGGAGCGTGTGGGAGCCAACATGGGTATCCAGACCCCGCTGTTGGTTATTGCCCGAGAGTGGTCTCGGTCATGTCTGCATGTCTCCCGAGCCCGTAGGGTCTACACACTTAAGGTTCGGTGATGCTAGGGTTGTTAGGAAGACTAGTATGTGACTACCGAATGTTGTTCGGAGTCCCGGATGAGACCCCGGACGTCACGAGGAGTTCCGGAATGGTCCGGAGGTAAAGTTTTATATATGGGAAGTTGTTAAACGGGCACCGGAAAGTTTCGGGGTTATACCGGTATTGTACCGGGACCACCGGAAGGGTTCCGAGGGTCCACCGGGAGGGGCCACCCCTCCCGGGGGGCCACTTGGGCTGCGTGGGTATAGCAGCCAGCCCCTAGTGGGCTTGGCGCGCCCCCCTCCTTGGGCCCATGCGCCTAGGGGTGGGGGGGAAACCCTAAAGGGGGCGCACCCCTTTGCTTGGGGGGCAAGCCCCCCACCCCTTGGCCGCCGCCCCCCCCCCTAGGGTTTTCCCTAGAGGGCCGGCCCCCCTTGCCCTTTCCACTATATATAGAGGGGTGAGGGGAGGGCTGCAACACACCAATACTCAAGGCACAGCCCCTCCCCTCCCCAACACATCTCCTCCTCCGTACGTGCTTGGCGAAGCCCTGTCGGAATACTGCCGCGTCAACTGCACCACGCCGTCGTGCTGCCGTTGGAGCTGCCTTCCTCAACCTCTCCTTCCTCCTTGCTGGATCAAGACGGAGGAGACGTCTCCCGTCCCGTACGTGTGTTGAACGTGGAGGTGCTGTCCGTTCAGCACTAGGACATCGGTGATCCGAATCACGTTCGAGTACGACTCCATCATCGCCATCTCCTTGGCAAGCTTCCGCTCGTGATCTAAAAGTGGTATGTAGATGCAAACTCTCTTCCTTGACTCGTTGCTTAGATGAACTCATAGATGGATCTTGGTGAAACCGTAGGAAAAATTTTAATTTTCTGCAACGTTCCCCAACAGTGGCATCATGAGCTAGGTCTATGCGTAGTTCTCTTTGCACGAGTAGAACACAATTTTGTTGTGGGCGTGGATCTTGTCATCTTACTTGCCTCTACTAGTCTTTTCTTGCTTCGGCGGTATTGTGGGATGAAGCGGCCCAGACCAACCTTACACGTACGCTTACGTGAGACCGGTTCCACCGACTAACATGCACTAGTTGCATAAGGTGGCTGGCGGGTGTCTGTCTCTCCCACTTTAGTTGGAGCGGATTCGATGAAAAGGGCCCTTATGAAGGGTAAATAGTAGTTGACAAAATCACGTTGTGGTTATTCGTAGGTAAGAAAACGTTCTTGCTAGAACCCAATTGCAGCCACGTAAAAGATGCAACAACAATTAGAGGACGTCTAACTTGTTTTTGCAGCAATTGATCAAGTGATGTGATATGGCTAGAAGTTGTGATGAATGATGAATTGTGATGTATGAGATCATGTTCTTTGTAATAGGATTCACGACTTGCATGTCGATGAATATGACAACCGGCAGGAGCCATAGGAGTTGTCTTTATTTTTTGTATGACCTGTGTCATTGAAGAACGCCATGTAACTTACTTTACTTCATTGCTAAACGCGTTAGTCATAGAAGTAGAAGTAGTCGTTGGCGTGACAACTTCATGAAGACACGATGATGGAGATCATGATGATGGAGATCATGGTGTCAAGCCGGTGACAAGATGATCATGGAGCCCCGAAGATGGAGATCAATGGAGCTATATGATATTGGCCATATCATGTCACAACTATATAATTGCATGTGATGTTTATTATGTTTATGCATCTTGTTTACTTAGGACGACGGTAGTAAATAAGGTGATCCCTTACAAAATTTCAAGAAGTGTTCTCCCCTAACTGTGCACCGTTGCTACAGTTCGTCGCTTCTAAGCACCACGTGATGATCGGGTGTGATGGATTCTTACGTTCACATACAACGGGTGTAAGACAGTTTTACACAGCGAAAACACTTAGGGTTAACTTGACGAGCCTAGCATGTGCAGACATGGCCTCGGAACACGGAGACCGAAAGGTCGAACACGAGTCGTATGAAAGATACGATCAACATGAGAATGTTCACCGATGATGACTAGTCCGTCTCACGTGATGATCGGAACGGGCTAGTCGACTCGGATCGTGTAACACTTAGATGACTAGAGGGATGTCTAATCTAAGTGGGAGTTCATAATTTGATTAGAACTTAATTATCATGAACTTAGTCTAAAACCTTTGCAAATATGTCTTGTAGATCAAATGGCCAACGCTCATGTCAACATGAACTTCAATGCGTTCCTAGAGAAAACCAAGCTGAAAGATGATGGCAGCAACTATACGGACTGGGTCCGGAACCTGAGGATCATCCTCATAGCTGCCAGGAAACAATATGTCCTAGAAGGACCGCTAGGTGACGCTCCCGTCCCAGAGAACCAAGACATTATGAATGCTTGGCAGTCTCGTGCTGATGATTACTCCCTCGTTCAGTGCGGCATGCTTTACAGCTTAGAACCGGGGCTCCAAAAGCGTTTTGAGCATCACGGAGCATATGAGATGTTCGAAGAGCTGAAACTAGTTTTCCAAGCTCACGCCCGGGTCGAGAGATATGATGTCTCCGACAAGTTATACAGTTGTAAGATGGAGGAAAACAGTTCTGTCAGTGAACACATCCTGAAGATGTCTGGGTTACACAACCGTATGACCCAGCTAAATATTAACCTCCCAGATGAGGCGGTCATTGACAGAATCCTCCAGTCGCTCCCACCAAGCTACAAGAGCTTTGTGATGAACTACAATATGCAGGGGATGGTAAAGACCATTCCTGAAGTATTTTCTATGCTGAAGTCAGCAGAGGTTGAAATCAAGAAAGAACATCAAGTGTTGATGGTCAATAAGACCACTAAGTTCAAGAAGGGCAAGGGTAAGAAGAACTTCAAGAAGGACGGCAAGGAGGTTGCCGCGCCCGGTAAGCCAGTTGCCAGGAAGAAGTCAAAGAATGGACCCAAGCCTGAGACTGAGTGCTTTTATTGCAAGGGGAAGGGTCACTGGAAGCGGAACTGCCCCCAAATACTTAGCGGATAAGAAGGCCGGCAACACCAAAGGTATATTTGATATACATGTAATTGATGTGTACCTTACCAGTACTCGTAGTAACTCCTAGGTATTTGATACCGGTGCCGTTGCTCATATTTGTAACTCACAGCAGGAGCTGCGGAATAAACGGAGACTGGCGAAGGACGAGGTGACGATGCGCGTCGGGAATGGTTCCAGAGTCGATGTGATCGCCGTCGGCACGCTGCCTCTACATTTACCTACGGGATTAGTTTTGAACCTTAATAATTGTTATTTAGTGCCAAGTTTGAGCATGAACATTGTATCTGGATCTTGTTTAATTCGAGATGGCTACTCATTTAAGTCTGAGAATAATGGTTGTTCGATTTATATGAGAGATATGTTTTATGGTCATGCTCCGATGGTCAATGGTTTATTCTTAATGAATCTCGAGCGTAATATTACACATGTTCATAGTGTAGATGCCAAAAGATGTAAAGTTGATAACGATAGTCCCACATACTTGTGGCACTGCCGCCTTGGTCACATTGGTGTCAAACGCATGAAGAAGCTCCATGCTGATGGACTTTTGGAGTCTCTTGATTATGAATCATTTGACACATGCGAACCATGCCTCATGGGCAAAATGACCAAGACTCCGTTCTCCGGTACAATGGAGCGAGCAACCAACTTGTTGGAAATCATACATACCGATGTGTGCGGTCCAATGAGCGTTGAGGCTCGCGGAGGATATCGTTATGTTCTCACTCTCACTAACGACTTAAGTAGATATGGGTATATCTACTTAATGAAACACAAGTCTGAGACCTTTGAAAAGTTCAAGGAATTGCAGAATGAGGTGGAGAATCAACGTGACCGAAAGATAAAGTTCCTACGATCAGATCGTGGAGGAGAATATTTAAGTCACGAATTTGGCACGCACTTAAGGAAATGTGGAATCGTTTCACAACTCACGCCGCCTGGAACACCTCAGCGAAACGGTGTGTCCGAACGTCGTAATCGCACTCTATTGGATATGGTGCGGTCTATGATGTCTCTTACCGATTTACCGCTATCATTTTGGGGATACGCTCTAGAGACAGCTACATTCACTTTAAATAGGGCACCGTATAAATCCGTTGAGACGACACCGTATGAATTATGGTTTGGGAAGAAACCTAAGCTGTCGTTTCTAAAAGTTTGGGGATGCGATGCTTATGTCAAGAAACTTCAACCTGAAAAGCTCGAACCCAAGTCGGAAAAATACGTCTTCATAGGATACCCTAAGGAAACTGTAGGGTATACCTTCTACTTAAGATCCGAAGGCAAGATCTTTGTTGCCAAAAACGGATGCTTTCTGGAAAAAGAGTTTCTCTCGAAAGAAGTAAGTGGGAGGAAAGTAGAACTCGATGAAGTACTACCTCTCGAACGGGAAAGTGGTGCAGCTCAGGAAAATGTTCCTGTGATGCCCACACCAACTGAAGAGGAAACCAATGATGATGATCAAGGTACTTCAGATCAAGTTGCTACTGAACTTCGTAGGTCCACAGGGACATGTTCCGCACCAGAGTGGTACGGCAACCCTGTCCTGGAAATCATGTTGTTAGACAACGGTGAACCTTCAAACTATGAAGAAGCGATGGCGGGCCCAGATTCCAACAAATGGCTAGAAGCCATGAAATCCGAGATAGAATCCATGTATGAAAACAAAGTATGGACTTTGACTGACTTGCCCGATGATCGGCGAGCGATAGAAAACAAATGGATCTTTAAGAAGAAGACGGACGCGGATGGAAATGTTACCATCTATAAAGCTCGACTTGTCGCTAAGGGTTATCGACAAGTTCAAGGGATTGACTACGACGAGACATTCTCTCCCGTAGCGAAGCTTAAGTCCGTCCGAATCATGTTAGCAATTGCCGCATACTATGATTATGAGATATGGCAGATGGACGTCAAAACGGCATTCCTTAACGGGCATCTTAAGGAAGAGTTGTATATGATGCAGCCAGAAGGTTTTGTCGATCCTAAGAACGCTAACAAAGTATGCAAGCTCCAGCGATCCATTTATGGGCTGGTGCAAGCATCTCGGAGTTGGAATATTCGCTTTGATGAGATGATCAAAGCGTTTGGGTTTATGCAGACTTATGGAGAAGCCTGCGTTTACAAGAAAGTGAGTGGGAGCTCTGTAGCATTTCTCATATTATATGTGGATGACATACTCTTGATGGGAAATAATATAGAATTTCTGGACAACATTAAGGCCTACTTGAACAAATGTTTTTCAATGAAGGACCTTGGAGAAGCTGCTTATATATTAGGCATCAAAATCTATAGAGATAGATCGAGACGCCTCATAGGTCTTTCACAAAGCACATACCTTGATAAGATTTTGAAAAAGTTCAAAATGGATGAGTCCAAGAAAGGGTTCTTGCCTATGTTACAAGGTGTGAGATTGAGCTCAGCTCAGTCACCGACCACGGCAAAAGATAAAGAAGAGATGAGTGTCATCCCCTATGCTTCAGCCATAGGATCTATTATGTATGCCATGCGGTGTACCAGACCTGATGTAAACCTTGCCGTAAGTTTGGTAGCAAGATACCAGAGTAATCCCGGCAAGGAACACTGGCCAGCGGTCAAGAATATCCTGAAGTACCTGAAAAGGACAAAGGACATGTTTCTCGTTTATGGAGGTGACGAAGAGCTCGTCGTAAAGGGTTACGTCGACGCTAGCTTCGACACAGATCTGGATGACTCTAAGTCACAAACCGGATACGTGTATATGTTGAATGGTGGAGCAGTAAGCTGGTGCAGCTGCAAGCAGAGCGTCGTGGCGGGATCTACATGTGAAGCGGAGTACATGGCAGCCTCGGAGGCAGCGCATGAAGCTATTTGGGTGAAGGAGTTCATCACCGACCTAGGAGTCATACCCAATGCGTCGGGGCCAATAAAACTCTTCTGTGACAACACTGGAGCTATTGCCCTTGCTAAGGAGCCCAGGTTTCACAAGAAGACCAGGCACATCAAGCGTCGTTTCAACTCCATCCGTGAAAATGTTCAAGATGGAGACATAGAAATTTGCAAAGTACATACGGATCTGAATGTCGCTGATCCGTTGACTAAACCTCTCTCGCGAGCTAAACATGATCAACACCAAAACTCTATGGGTGTTCGATTCATCACAATGTAACTAGATTAGTGACTCTAGTGCAAGTGGGAGACTGTTGGAAATCTGCCCTAGAGGCAATAATAAAAGTATTATTATATTTCATTGTTCATGATAATTGTCTTTTATTCATGCTATAACTGTATTATCCGGAAATCATAATACACGTGTGAATACATAGACCACAATATGTCCCTAGTGAGCCTCTAGTTGACTAGCTCGTTGTGATCAACAGATAGTTATGGTTTCCTGGCTATGGACATTGGATGTCGTTGATAACGGGATCACATCATTAGGAGAATGATGTGATGGACAAGACCCAATCCTAAGCATAGCACAAAGATCGCGTAGTTCGTTTGCTAGAGCTTTGCCAATGTCAAGTATCTCTTCCTTTGACCATGAGAGCGTGTAACTCCTGGATACCGTAGGGGTGCTTTGGGTGTATCAAACGTCACAACGTAACTGGGTGACTATAAAGGTGCACTACAGGTATCTCTGAAAGTATCTATTGTTTTATGCGGATCGAGACTGGGATTTGTCACTCCGTATGACGGAGAGGTATCTCTGGGCCCACTCGGTAATGCATCATCATAATGAGCTCAAGGTGACCAATGTGTTGGCCACGGGATCATGCATTACGGTACGAGTAAAGTGACTTGCCGGTAACGAGACTGAACAAGGTATTAGGATACCGACGATCGAGTCTCGGGCAAGTAACGTACCGATTGACAAAGGGAATTGTATACAGGGTTTGATCGAATCCTCGACATCGTGGTTCAACCGATGAAATCATCGAGGAGCATGTGGGAGCCAACATGGGTATCCAGACCCCGTTGTTGGTTATTGCCCGAGAGTGGTCTCGGTCATGTCTGCATGTCTCCCGAGCACGTAGGGTCTACACACTTAAGGTTCGGTGACACTAGGGTTGTTAGGAAGACTAGTATGTGACTACCGAATGTTGTTCGGAGTCCCAGATGAGATCTCGGACGTCACGAGGAGTTCCGGAATGGTCCGGAGGTAAAGTTTTATATATGGGAAGTTGTTAAACGGGCACCGGAAAGTTTCGGGGTTATACCGGTATTGTACCGGGACCACCGGAAGGGTTCTGAGGGTCCACCGGGAGGGGCCACCCCTCCCGGGGGGCCACTTGGGCTGCGTGGGTATAGCAGCCAGCCCCTAGTGGGCTTGGCGCGCCCCCCTCCTTGGGCCCATGCGCCTAGGGGTGGGGGGGGGAAACCCTAAAGGGGGCGCACCCCTTTGCTTGGGGGGCAAGCCCCCCACCCCTTGGCCGCCGCCCCCCCTAGGGTTTTCCCTAGAGGGCCGGCCCCCCTTGCCCTTTCCCCTATATATAGAGGGGTGAGGGGAGGGCTGCAACACACCAATACTCAAGGCGCAGCCCCTCCCCTCCCCAACACATCTCCTCCTCCGTACGTGCTTGGCGAAGCCCTGTCGGAATACTGCCGCGTCAACTGCACCACGCCGTCGTGCTGCCGTTGGAGCTGCCCTCCTCAACCTCTCCTTCCTCCTTGCTGGATCAAGACGGAGGAGACATCTCCCGTCCCGTACGTGTGTTGAACGCGGAGGTGCTGTCCGTTCAGCACTAGGACATCGGTGATCCGAATCACGTTCGAGTACGACTCCATCATCGCCATCTCCTTGGCAAGCTTCCGCTCGTGATCTATAAGTGGTATGTAGATGCAAACTCTCTCCCTTGACTCGTTGCTTAGATGAACTCATAGATGGATCTTGGTGAAACCGTAGGAAAAATTTTAATTTTCTGCAACGTTCCCCAACATATAACACCCTTGAAGGTGGTTTTTGTGGGTTTGATCCTCAAGGGGTCGATACCCATTTTGCGCACCATATCCTGATAAAGCAGGTTCAAGCTGCTGCCACTGTCCATAAGGACTCGAGTGAGGTGGAATCCATCAATGATAGGATCGAGGACCAATGCGGCAGAACCGCCATGATGGATACTAGTGGGGTGGTCCCTGCGATCAAACGTGATCGGGCAAGAAGACCATGGGTTGAACTTTGGGGCGACTGGCTCCATCACATAGACGTCCCTGAGTGCACGCTTCCATTCCCGCTTGGGGATATGGGTTGCGTATATCATGTTCACCGTTTTCACTTGGGGAGGAAATTTCTTCTGTCCTCCTGTGTTTGGCAGCCGGGGCTCCTCCTCGTCGTCGCTATGCAGCCCCTTTTCCTTGCTTTCGGCATTCAACTTGCTGGTCTGTTTGAACACCCAGCATTATCTGTTGGTGTGGTTGGCTGGCTTATCGGGGGTGCCGTGAATTTGACACAAGCAGTCGAGTATGCGGTCCAAACTAGACGGGCCCAGATTGTTTCTTTTGAACGGCTTTTTCCGCTGACTAGATTTAGAGCCACTGAATCCGGTATTGAATGATGTGTCTTCGGTGTTATCGCCGTTGTTGCGGCGCTTGTATCTGTTGCGACGTGGCTTGTTGTTGCTGTCTCTGGCCTCCGATGTGCCAGGGTTGCTTGCTGTGTTGTTGCTACGGGCCAACCAGCTATCCTCGCCCACGCAGAAGCGGGTCATGAGTGTTGTGAGGGCTACCATGGACTTTAGCTTCTCTTGGCCGAGATGTCTGGCGAGCCACTCGTCATGGATGTTATGTTTAAAGGCCGCTAGGGCTTCGGCATCCGGACAGTCCACAATTTGGTTCTTTTTGGTTAGGAACCAAGTCCAAAATTTCCTGGTTGGCTCTCCGGGCTATTGTGTTATGTGACTTAAATCATCAGCATCCGGTGGTCACACATAACTGCCCTGGAAGTTGTCCAGGAATGCGTCTGCTAGGTTCTCCCAACTTTCGATGGAGTTTGTTGGCAAGCTATTTAGCCAATGCCGAGTTGGTCCTTTGAGTTTTAACGAGAGGTACTTGATGGCATGTAGATCATCCCCGCGGGCCATGTGAATGTGGAGGAAGAAATCCTCTATCCATACCGTGGGGTCAGTAGTACCATCGTATGATTCAATATTCACGGGTTTAAACCCTTCTGGGAATTCATGATCCATTACTTCATCAGTGAAGCATAGGGGGTGTGCGGCGCCTCTGTGCCGGGCTATGTCACGACGCAGTTCATACGAGTCTTGTCTGCTGTGTTCGGCCCGGCCGGATTTGCTTTTGGTATATCCGGCATGACGGTCGTCGTCATGTGTTGGGGCGTGCCCTCGTGATCCGAAGATCGATCTTTTGTGTCCTGCTTTGTTTTCCAATACGTCTCGCAGGTCCTGCGTGTTACCCCAGGCTTTGCTGTTCTTGTTTGGCTGGCGACGGGGTGCGGGCTGGACTTCGGGCTTATATGCCACTTTGTCTCGGCCACGAGGTGGCCGGTCTGCCACATCATACGCTGGAAGCGCAGGCTTTAATGCTTCCTCATCAAGGTGGGGTAGCAACCTGCGCTTTGGGAAACTTTTGATTGGGCGCTCGAGTTCATGTTCCTCGGCTGCCAGGACCTCAGTCCATCTATCCGCTAGCAGATCTTGCTCAGCTTGAAGCTGTTGTTGCTTTTTCTTCAGGATTTTTGCTGTGGCAATAAGCCGGCGCTTAAAGCGCTCCTGTTCGACGGGATCCTCAGGCACAATAAATTCTTCGTCGCCGAGGCTCACCTCGTCTTCGGAGAGAGGCATGTAATTGTCATCCTCTGATTCTCTATCTGCTGCCTGTTCCTTGGGGCTGGCTTGCCCATCCTCCTGCTCAAAGCCTGGTTGGAGGGGATTGTCTTCGTCTTTGGCACTATTTGCAGCGTTATTGTCTCTTGTGCCGGTATCGCTGTTTTTGCTATGGCGGGGCTTAGAGCGGCGCCGATGAGCCGGTTCTTGGATTGCTTCTCGGGGGGATTATCCTCCGTTACCTTGTTGCCATCGCTTTCTTTGGGGGTGTCCACCATGTATATATCATATGATGAGGTGACATTCCAGCGCCCTGTGGGCGGTGGTTCCTGTTCGTCTCCCACATCGTCGTCCATACCGTCGATGTCTTCAGAGTCGAAGTCGAGCATGTCGGTTAGGTCGTCGATAGTGGTTATTAAGTGGGTGGTGTGTGGGGAACGAATTTCTTCACCGTCCGCTTCCCACTCGAGCCGGACATAGTTCGGCCAAGGGTCTCCTGACAAGGAGAGAGACCGTAATGAGTTTAGCACATCTCCTAGGGGCGAGTGCTGAAAGATATCCGCGGAGGTGAACTCCATGATCGGTTCCCAATCAGATTGGATGGGCACGGATGCGAGTGGTTCGGAGTATGTGGCCGGGGACGAATCCGAGTGTCCGGCAACACAGGTCTCATAGGAGGTGAAGTCAGTATTTGGCTCTATCGCCGCTGAGTGTGCGGCCTTCGTGGCGGGGTGCATCCACCCGTCCTCGAACGGCGCGATCTATTCCGGATTGAGGGCCAGAGTAGTTACAGGTGTGATCTCCCGCACACTATCCGATGGCAGAGTTAAATCATGCTCATCGTGACTGTGCGGCGTACCTGACATGGGTTCGAATCCGTCGAAGATCAAGTCTCCGCGGATATTGGTGGTATAGTTCAAGCTTCCGAACCTGACCTGATGGCCAGGGGCGTAGCTCTCAATCTGCTCCAGATGGCCAAGCGAGTTGGCCCGCAGTACAAAGCCGCCGAATACGAAGATCTGTCCGGGGAGGACAACCTCACCCTGGATCGCATCGTTGCCGATGATCAAAGGAGCCATTAAGCCTTGATTGTGACGGCACTGTGGAACTCTCAATGAAAGCACCAATGTCGGTCTCAAAACTGGCAGATCTCAGGTAGGGGGTCCCGAACTGTGCATCTAAGGCAGATGGTAACAGGAGGCGGGGGACACAATGTTTACCCAGGTTCGGGCCCTCTCGATGGAGGTAATACCCTACTTCCTGCTTGATTGATCTTGATGATATGAGTATTACAAGAGTTGATCTACCACGAGATCGGAGAGGCTAAACCCTATAAGCTAGCCTATGGTATGATTGTTGTTGTCCTACGGACTAAACCCTCCAGTTTATATAGACACCGGAGGGAGCTAGGGTTACACAAAGTCGGTTACAAGGGAGGAGATCTACATATCCGAATCGCCAAGCTTGCCATCCGCGCAAAGGAGAATCCCATCCGGACACGGGACGAAGTCTTCAATCTTGTATCTTCATAGTCCAACAGTCCGGCCAAAGTATATAGTCCGGCTGTCCGAGGACCCCCTAATCCAGGACTCCCTCAGCATCCACTGCCAACCCCTCGCCTCGTAGTTGCTTCCAGAAGAACCGCCGTGATGCCCCCGTTGTCGGTGTTCTGGGAACGGGGGTCCCCAGACTTGCCTCCATGCGGCTTGCGGCATGGCTCAAAGGGGGGCCCAGCACGGCCCATCTTCACCAACACAAACCCAAGACCCTCACGAGGGGCCAAGCCTCGCGGGGCGTACGACGCAAAGCCTCCTCAGGCACGGCCTCGTCAGGCCGGCTCACGAGGAGGAGGAGAGATCAAGGTGGGGTACCTCATGAGGTGCCCATGACGCAAGCCATGACAACTCAGGGCGCCAGGCGGGTGCTAGCCCGCGCAGCATCCTCCTTTCCTCTTTGGTGCAAAAGGGGCAAGCGCAGCCGCGGAGTACCGAGGCATCAGGCAAAGGTTGCCATTTCGGTGCAACGAGACCAAGACCAGGAGGACTACAAGACGGAGGTCACTGTGGAGCCCAAGACGGCATCATCACCAGAGCTTTGCGCAGGCGAAGACTACTTTTGTCAGGATAGCTGATACTTGTTGTCCCCCTTCAAATTAGCCCGCCATTGTTGGGTCCCTTCCCGCTCAATATTTGGGGAGAGGACCAGGGCCTCTATAAATAGGACCAGCCACCCACATGGCTGGGGAGGACGAAAAAGAGAGAGGAAGGAAGAGGCTCGTTAGAAGGGTCGGCCAAAGGAGAGAGAGAGAGAGAGAGAGAGAGAGAGAGAGAGAAAGGTGGCTGAACTCCTCCCAGCAGTTCGTCGCCTCAACCAAGAACAGACCCTCGCGAGGCTGTTCTTCCTTGTATTGTTCATCATCATCAGCCCAAGAGGCAATCCACACACCACACACTTGAGTAGGGTATTACACCACAACGATGGCCCGAACCAGTATAAACCATGTGTCTCTTGTGTTGTTCTTTCCTTAGTTTAGATCTTAGCATGGCGGAGGGGTGCAGGTAGGTAGGAGGCGAAATCTCCACGCGCACCCTAGTGTTCGAACCTCAAGGGTCTGCCGGAACCCGAAATCAGACATTTGGCGCGCCAGGTAGGGGGCGCCGGAATTCGTCTTCCACCGCCCCGTTCTCCTCCGACCGTCACGCCCATGTCTGACGCTCGTCGGGCCCGTGCCGAGCGCCGGGACGCACTCGCTTCCCGCGTCGCCCAAACGGCCCCTGTCGGCGGGCATCCACGCCGTTCCCCATCACCTGCCGTCAACGCCGCCACCGGCCCGGCGGGGGACGAGCGGCAAGCATCGTCCCAGCATCCGTCCGTGCGGCAAGACGGCCGCACCGCAACTCCCTCGCTCGCCCCAGCTGAATCTTCGTCCCGCGTGCTCCGCGCGCCCATGGAGGCTCGGGCTGCACTCATCGCGGCAAACGAGCTCCTGCGCTACCGTCCCATCGACGACGTCTATGAAGAATGGTTCGACCGCGTCGCCGAGCTCGTCCACGCTGCAGGGGGATCTTCCGCGCCGTCCATTTCGCTGCACCGCACCCCGCCCCGCGCGGGCGAAGAGGCTCCATTGGCGCCCCGGCCGCCTCCTCCTCAAGAAGACGCCATGGCTCCAAGGCGCATGGCCCCTGGGCAGAACCCGCTCCGTCAGGTACCAGCGCAGCAAGAACAGAGCTGCCAAGAAGTCCCTCGCCCGCCAGAAGCTGCCCGGGCGCTCCCTGCTCCAGCACGTCGCGACCATCCCCCTGCTCCAGCGCGTGGGGGCATGCAGGACCTGGCTCTCCGTCGCCTAAGGCCTCCCGTGGCCACAGCAGGCTGCCGCGCCTAAACCACCGAACTACGCAGCGTCGTGTGGCCCGACAAGTTCAAACCAGACCTGCCTCCTCGCTACGACGGCACGGCCAACCCTCCGGAGTTCCTCCAGCTCTACGAGCTCGGCATCGAAGCTGCCAACGGAGACGAGAAGGTCATGGCGAACTGGTTTCCCATGGTGCTCAAGGACGGGGCCCGCACCTGGCTCCTGAACCTGGCTCCACGCACAATCTCCTCCTGGGAAGAGATGCGCACCCGCTTCATCGCCAACTTCCAAGGTACTCGCGACCGGCCACCCGCCGTGAGCGACATGCGCCGCATCAAGCAACAACCCGGGGAGACCCTGCAGAAGTACATCCAGCGCTTCAACAACGCACGCCTCAAGATCCCCAAGGTGACTGAGGAGGCCATCATCTCAGCTTTCTCCGACGGAGTGCGCGACGTCAAGATGAAGGAGGAGCTCGCGATGCATGAAGACCTGTGCACTTCCTTGGAGCTGTTCAACTTGGCAAACAAGTGCGCCAGGGCTGAGGAGGGGCGTCTCTCCCTCCTCGAGCTGCCTGCCGCAGACCCAGAAGAGAAGAAGCTCAAGTCCAAGGATGTGAAGCGCAAGGGGGCTGCAGTGCTCGCGGCAGCACCAGACACCAAGCGGGGCAGAGATCAGCCCGAACCTCCCAAGGGCAGCCGGTACTACGTGTACCACGACCTCCACACCCACAACACCAACAAATGACAAGAACTCTGAGTTGTGCGTGAAGGAAGGATCGGCCATCGCCCCGACCGCGGTGACCGGGGCTACGGTCGAGGAGGAGGAAGAAACACAGGATGCTGGGAAGACCATGGGCCGCGCCAAGGGTGGCGCGACCAACCTCGCGAGGATCGCTGGAAAGACCCGCCTTGCGAGAGGGGATGAAGGGATCAGCCTCGCGAGGGAGACTGGAGGGATCAGCCTCGCGAGGATCGCCCGCTAGGCAACGCAGGCCTCCCACCGCTGCCGCCGCAGCCAAGGAGAAACGAGGACCGCCATCAGGACGAGGAGGCTGGGGGCTTTCAGGAGCCGCGCGCGATCGCCTGCATCTTGGGCGGAGCACAAGCCCCAGCCTCTCAGCGCATCTTCAAGCAGTTCGCCCGCGAAGTGAACGCAGCACTCCCCAGACTCGAAGCCACACGCCCTCTCAGGTGGTCGGCGTGCGCCATCACGTTCAGCTCAGCAGATCAGCTCAAGTGTGCGGCAACAGCCGGAGTCCTCCCGATGCTTTGTTCCCCAATCATCAGCAACGTGGTGGTCACCAAGACCCTCATCAATAGCGGGGCAAGGCTCAACGTCCTGTCCGTGGAGACGTTCAACAACCTCCAAGTGCCCTACAGCCAGCTTCAGCCAACCAAGCCCTTCTCCGGCATCACTGACGGCTCCACGGTCCCGATTGGGCAGGTCCGCCTCCCTGTCACCTTCGGGGCACGCGACAACTACCGCACCGAGCTCATCGACTTCGACGTCTCTCACATTCGCCTGTCGTACAACGCCATCCTCGGGTACCCAGCGCTGGCCAAGTTCATGGCCGTAACTCACCACGGCTACAACGTCCTCAAGATGCCAGGAAGTGGCGGAGTCATCACGGTGCCCTGTGAAGAGAAGGACGTAGTGTGTTCCCTGGAATGAGCCTTTCAGGCCGCATCACTGGAAGACCGAGATCGCGGAAGCAGGAGGCTTCCCGAGACCACCCCCAAGAAGAAGAAGACATCGTCCGGCTCGACCACTCAGGAGGCAGGACCCTCTGGGCCCGCGCCTGCCCAGGGGGAGCCTCCCTCCATCAAATAGGAAAGTGCACCCGGCGCCCTCCTCAGGCAGGGCTCGGGGGCTCTCCCCTGGGTGGCCACCGACCTAGCTGGGGTCACGAGGGAGGTGCTTGGGCACCACATGGAGGCGTGTTTTGAAGCACGTTTCCCTCAAGAAGGAGCAAGGCAAGGAGATCCAGACCTACAGGAGTTCGTCAGCCAGGCCATTCAGGAGCTACAGAAGTCAAGAGTCATGAGAGGCGCCCGCCGCCTACCAGTAGTGGCCCCGCATCCAGGCGAGGATGGTGGGTTGCACGTCTGCATCGACATACCAGGGCTCAACCGAGTCGCCTCTCTGAAGCGCCTCTGGCCCTCGCGAGTGGGGCGCTGCGGAGGTCCACCCCACAGCTACGTTCGCATGCCTTTCGGCTTGCCGAACGCGGCTGACGCGTACCAGTGCCTCATGAGGGGCATCATGGAGGCACGAGAGGCTAGGCATTCCGCAGCCCTGGCAGCGATGGAGATGGCCCGCGAGGAGCCGCCAGCGCCTCCGGAGCCTCCCGAGGCCCCTGGGCCTAGGGGCTCATGAGGATCGACTCCCGCAGCCCCCCGAGCCTGCTACACCAACACCCCTTCGTCCTCAACATCATCAGGTGACATCTTTCGAGTTTTACTTCTAGCTGGGAGCGCCCCCAGGGCTGCATTATTCCCAGGCCGCGTGGGTCCGTCCCTGCGGCGTGTATCCCTTTGTTCCATGTTGTTAGCTTACCTTGTTGGGGCGCCCCTCAGGCTGCATGATTCCCAAGCCGCTCGGGCCAGGCCCAGTGGCATGTATCCCGTTTGCGTTTATTTCCGATCATGCGTTAGGACCACCATGCTTGATTATTTGACGTTGGTCCATGGCACCTCTTCTCCTCCATGCCGACCACTTGCACGTTAAAGGGGGGGCACCTGAGCATCGCGACTCAGGGCTCTTACTGGCTCTCCAGCCCTCACCCTCTGGCCTTGTCCATGGCATCGCGACTTGGCATACCAGCGACGGCTGAGACCAGCTCGAGGGCCGGGACCCGAGGACGTAGAGTGCCGACATCTAACCAAATTTGCAGGGACACATCACAAGATAAGGCCCGTGCCAGGCGCAACCCACCTAGAGGTAGGGCCCCGTGAGTCCCGCGCTGGCTCACGGGTGCCCAGATACACCTCGCCAGGCCCTACCGTGCCAGCCACATGTCAGGGTAGGGTTGTGCACGCCCCGGGGGCTCCTCCCGGAGGGGGCCCCCCTCCCACGTACCAGTGGAAGCACCATGCTCCATGCTGGCTGACGACACTGCCGAGGAGCGGCTATGCCCGTACACATACGGTAGCACTATGCTCCGCGCTGGTGATAAACAACTGAGGGTGGCCCCCGGGCCGCATCAACCTCAGGGAGCCCAGAGCTCAGTGTCTAGCCTCATCGTAACGCCTCCCCTCGGTAGTGCCGCGCGAGGGGGCGGGGCATGGGGGCTGCGCTTGGGTCACACCCAGACGCACGCCGCCCGGCCAGGTCCCCTCCGGGCCTGGTTCGTCGCACGTCTCTCCCCGAGCGGAGCCAAGGTACGAAGGCCGTTTGAGCGTCAAGGGGGACTCCTGAGCATCGCGACTCAGGAGCCTAACTGGTCACGTAGCCCCTCACTCCGTGGCCCCGTCCTGGTTTCCAGTCGGGACCATCGCTGGGTGAGGCACGCGCACGGCCGGGCCCTGCACACGTAGAACGGTGGATCCACCCGCATCACACCTCCCTACTTGCTGTTCGTGCGCCAAGGGGGACTCCTGAGCATCGCGACTCAGTAGCCTAACTTGTCATGTAGCCCCTCACTCCTTGGTCGCGTCCTGGTTTCCGGTCGGGACTATTGCTGGGTGAGGTACGCGCGGGGCCGGGCTCTGCCGGCGTAGAACGTAAGCAAGTAGGAAGGAAAAGTGCTAATCTCAAGGAATTCAAAAGCAAAAATTACAGTCCACACTGTTATTTCAATGCCAAACGCAAGTTTAAACGCCTCCCCGAGGCATGATACGTGTGCAGGAATTAAAAGCGGGACAGCAGCCACGACGGAGTCACTTGGTGGCGGGGGAGCAGCGCGGAGCGGGGTCGCCTCACGAAGCAGCAGGGTCGGCAGCGCCTTGCTCCGGCTTGGTGCTGAAGGCCCGGAACTTCCCCAGCAGAGCCTCCGTGCGACCCTTCACGGCCTCGGCAGCGGCAGCGGCACGCTCACCGCTCACTGGTTCCAGCAGGCTGTCGAGGTCGACACCAGGATCGCGAAGGTAGATGTGGGTGAGGACCCGCGTCAGTGCTGCAGAAGACAGGACACGCGCCTCGGCCTTGGCCGTGGGGCCAAGGCCAAGGGCGACATCTTCAAGAGCGTGAACCAGGAAGGGAAGCAGCTTGGCGGGGCCGTCCTTGGCGCCAGCCAGCGGGCTCTCCAGGCCGTTGTCGTAAAGCGTCCTCGGCGAGGAGCGAGCCTTCGCCTCCAACTCCGTGAAGGCCACGCGGTCCTCGGCAAGAACCAGGGCCTTGCCATCCAGCTCGGCCTTCCTCGCCCCCAACTCCTGCTCCAGCGCGCCTAGGCGGTCGCGGCGCTTCCTGAGCTTGGCCTCATGGCCCTCGACGGCTGCCTCGCGAGCCTTCACGCCTTCTTCCTACTCTTGGCGAAGGCGGACCTCTTCCGCGAGCCGATCCCGCAGGCCTTGCAGCTCGTCCTCCAGCGCCTTGCAGCGACCGCGGACGTCGACCACCTCCCCCAAGGCTACATCACGGGCAACCTTCGCCTCCAGGACGGCCTGCTTCCCCTCGTCGCATGTCGTCGAGGCCTGGACCAGCGCCGCCCGAATCGAGGCGTCGGAGTGAACCCATCCAGAAGCCAGCTCCAAACGCCCGGCCACCAAGCGGGAGTCGGCGCCAAGAAGATCCTGCCACAGTCGGTCCAGCTCAGCAACAGCATGATCCAGAACGGCAGAAGGAGTCGGAGAGACAGCGGTCGGTGGAGTAGGAGGAGAAGGCAGCGGCGTAGCCGCAGCATCCTGAGGCGGAGTTTGCCGCGCCCCGACAGCTGTAGTGGCGGCGGCGGGCAAGAGCACCTCGGGAGCCACTTGGGCCGTGGGGGCTGAGCTCGCCCCAGCCGGCTCAGCTAGACCTCGCGAGGACGAGCGGGCAGGAGAAGCCTGTGCGTCGCGGTCACCTTCCTTCGCGGGCAGAAGCGCCGCCACGGATGGAACCTCGGGAGCCCCCTTCGGCTTCTTTGTTGCGGGCGCCAACCTATCCAAAGATGCGGACGTCAAGCCTCAGAAGCAGAGCAAGAGATAAAGACAAGAATTGAATGCTTATGGGTCGTCGCCAGTGAGCCCAAGCGGCCTCCGGCCAAATTTGAAGCCTGAAAGCCGGCTGGAAGGGTCAACCTCGGGAAGCTTGGAGGCGGAAGGTGCGTCTGCGATTCACCCCGGGGCCAGGGGAGACCCGCGGGAGATCAGCCCGGTCTTGTCCTTCTTCGGGATCGGGGGCGAGCTCCCGCCGTCCTGCTCGTCGTCGTCTTCGTCGTCATCCTCGTCGTCATCATTCGGAGAGAGGCGGAGAACGCAGGACCTACGCCGGGAGAGGGGAGCCCTCGACTCTCCATCGGTCGCCTCGAAGCCAGGCCCCTTTCCGTGCTCCCCACCCTCTTCCTCTTCGCTGGAGTCGCCGGAGGGCACGTCCACCGGTTCCTCGGGAGCTTCCAGGGGCACTGGCCCATCCCTGTTGAAGACGGGCATGGACTTCAACACCCGCTCCCAGTCGTTGCGGAGGAACAAGGGCGTAGGAGCGCCCTCCTCCCTCGCCACATTGCCCCCGACCAGAGATTGGAGAACCACAGCCAGGTCTCCGTCGGCCAAGGCCGCGGGGTTCGGACGGGGCCTCCACATTGGAAGCGAGTACTGCCGAAGCGGAGCCAGCCGGTGCTCCAGGAACTCCCTCAGCAGCGACGCGCTGGTCAGCTTCGCCGCCGCCATGTCGGTCGGCCTCAGATCCACGTCCATCTTCTCCAGCACCATCTTCGCGCGGGGATCCGTGAGCTCCACTCGACCCCAGTCGCTGGAGCTCGTGGGCTGCTCTGTGGGCAGGATCAGCCGAGGGTGGATGCGCCCAGCATCCACCAAGACCCACTTGCTCCTGAAGCCCTCAATCCTCTTCCCAAAGTTTGAGATAGCAATGGCGCCGCCGGACGCAACGAAGCTCGCGCACACGGAAGCAGTCCCACGAGAGGTCCGGAGGTAGAAGTAGTGGCGCAGCAAGGCCACTGAGGGCTGCACCCCAACATGTGCTTCGCAATAATAAGCAAAGATTGCCAGGAGAAGGACGGAGTTGGGATGGAGATGCAGAGCCTGTAGCTTGTAATGGCGGAGGACAGAGAAGAAGAACTCGGAGAAGGGAGGCACCAGGCCAGCAACAATGGCACTTACGAAGAGCGGATAGAAGGTGCTCCTTTGACCCTCAGGGGAGGCGGAGCCGGCCTTGAACACCTTCTTCCCGTCGATGCCCCACGCCGTCGCCATCCGGTGCAACCGGGCAAGGCCCGCCTCCAACACGTTCGGCGAGTCCAGGGCAGATGAGTACCAAGCTACGGCCAGGGGCTGACGAGGCGCCATGGCTCCCTAGGCCGCGCGGTCAGAGCAGATCTGGAAATCTCAGAGGAAGGAAGGAGAGGCGCAAGAAAGGGGATCTGAGCAGCAAGTGGAGAAAGCAAGAAGCGGGGCCTAGGCGGATGCCACACCTTTATCAACTCACGCGGTCACTGAGGCGCCCACGTCCAGTCAACTGCCACGCAGCGCCCAAGGCCGCAGGCTGTTAGGGCCCGCGGCGCTTCGCTCTTGCCCTTCCGCCTCCCTGCACGGCCAAGTCCGGGCGAGCCTTGGGCCCGGGGGCTACTGTCGGCGTTCTGGGAACGGGGGTCCCCAGACTTACCTGCCTGCGGCTTGCGGCGTGGCTCAAAGGGGGGCCCAGCACGGCCCATCTTCGCCAACACAAACCCAAGACCCTCACGAGGGGCCAAGCCTCGCGGGGCGGATGACGCGAAGCCTCCTCAGGCACGGCCTTGTCAGGCCGGCTCACGAGGAGGCGGAGAGATCAAGGCGGGGTACCTCACGAGGTGCCCATGACGCAAGCCATGACAACTCAGGGCGCCAGGCGGGTGCCAGCCTGCGCAGCGTCCTCCTTTCCTCTTTGGTGCAAAGGGGGCAAGCGCAGCTGCGGAGTACCGAGGCATCAGGCAAAGGTTGCCATTTCGGTGCAACGAGACCAAGACCAGGAGGACTACGAGATGGAGGTCACCGTGGAGCCCAAGACGGCGTCATCACCAGAGCTTTGCACAGGCGAAGACTACTTTTGTCAGGATAGCTGATACTTGTTGTCCCCCTTCAAATTAGCCCGCCATTGTTGGCTCCCTTCCCGCTCAATATTTGGGGAGAGGACCAGGGCCTCTATAAATAGGACCAGCCACCCACATGGCTGGGGAGGACGAAAAAGAGAGAGGAAGGAAGAGGCTCGTTAGAAGGGTCGGCCAAAGGAGAGAGAGAGAGAGAGAGAGAGAGAGAGAGAAAGGTGGCTGAACTCCTCCCAGCAGTTCGTCGCCTCAGCCAAGAACAGACCCTCACGAGGCTGTTCTTCCTTGTATTGTTCATCATCATCAGCCCAAGAGGCAATCCACACACCACACACTGGAGTAGGGTATTACACCACAACGGTGGCCCGAACCAGTATAAACCTTATGTCTCTTGTGTTGTTCTTTCGTTAGTTTAGATCTTAGCATGGCGGAGGGGTGCAGGTAGGTAGGAGGCGAAATCTCCGCGCGCACCCCAGTGTTCGAACCTCAAGGGTCTGCCGGAACCCGAAATCCGACACCCGTCCCTCCTGCCGAGCCACGCGAGCCGGGAAGCTCTGCATCGCCTCCACGCCATCGTCTTCAACCTCGGGCGTCGCCGATTGCCGACTCCGATTCGCTGTCTTCAGCGCCTCCCCGAGTCCTCTGCGGGCTCCTCTGTCGTTCGCCTTTTTTCCTGTCGCCCCGCACGTCCTCTAGCACTAGTGTCGTCGTGGCCGAAAGCTTGCTCGCCGCCGGCCATGCCGCCATCGTGGCTAGAGCCCACACATGTCGCGTCTGAGCACGTTTTCGACCTCACCGCACACACAGGAACCCGTAGACACCACCAGCTTGCCCGGAGACGCCCTGTAGCATCATTTCTGTCAAGGTCTGAACTCCGGCCGCCGCGGAACTCGACGCCGTGCCCAACTCCATCAACCTCGCGCCCTCCCCCTACCATAGTTGGATGTGCACGAGCCCCAGCTCCTCGTAGATGGGCTCGGCCATTGTCTTGGTCGCCGGAGCCGCCGTCCCGATCATCGCCGCCACTGTTTGTGGTCGCCGGCGGCTAAACGACGGCTGTTGACATGGCACCATTAGCTTAGGTGCTAGTCCTGTTTAGCTAGTGCCCTCTGTTGATGACATGTCGGTCCCAGAACCTAATTAGGTTAGTCTAATTTTCCTGTTTAGATTAGTGCTAATCTATGTGGACCCCACGTGTCAGCTTTGACTTGGGTCAAGTCAGTGTTGACCGGTCCCATCTATTATCCACCTAACCATCTCTGAGACACTGACGCATGGGTCCCAGCCATTAGGTTTGACCTGGTCTGGCGTTGTTGACTTGCTGACGTCATGCTGCCATCATGCTGACGTGGTTAACATTTTCTGGATTAAAAACAATCCAGGAAATTCTAGAAATTAGTTTAAAATTCTAAAAATCATAAAAATCATCTATAACTCCAAATGAAATAAATTATATATGAAAAATGATCGAAAAAATCCAATCTTTCCATCTGTACTGGTTTCATGCATGTTTAAACAACTTAAACTTGTTGTTTAGTTCAAAACGTGATAATGCACTATTTGAATCCATAACTTGAGTGTGAATTTGAACCCTTGGTTCGAGTAAGCTCAAACCTTCCTATTCTAGTTGCATTAGCCTAAATCAAATCATATTGCCATGTCATGATCATGCATCATATTCTTGCATTGCATTGATTGTGTTCCTTCTCTGTTTGCCGGTGTTGTTCCCCCTCACTAGGCGTTTGTTCCGATGATGAGTTCGATGACACCGATGAAGAGCTATACTATCTTCAGAAGTGCCAGGAAAGAAAAAAAAACCTTGTTCATTCCAATACAATCCCACTCTCTCTCTCCTGCTCTCTTTTACTGCATTAGGACAACAACGATTCAACTGTTACATGCTGCGGTAGTTGAAACCTTTTCCTCTGCATGACCTGCCATTGCCATAGTAAATAGATGAAACCTACTAGCATGAGTAGGAGTTGTTTGAGCCCTGTTGTGCCTACTCATTCATGCTTGTTGTCATGCCTGCTAGTGCTTAGAGTTGAGTCAGGTCTGATTCATCGGGGATGAATTGGAATGTGGTGAACATGTCCTACTATTGAGAGCTAAGTGTGTTAACACGATTTGGTAAAGGTAGCGGTGAGAGGCCATGTAGGAGTACATGGTGGGTTGTCTCATTGAAACCGTCCTCAGGAACTGAGTTCTATGTCTGTGATCCATGAACATCTACTACCACACATTGGGCTCCGGGCACTCCAAGCTCTCTCGACTTATTAATCAACCTGATCTCTGTCCAGGAGTTGCAACTAGTTTCTGGTGTTTGTAGGTAGTGTTAGTAGTCTACCAAGTGGCACCTGGTACAGGTGGGCTTGGGATAGACTAGGCACCGTGGCCGGGTATACCAAGCGTCATCCGTTTGGTGGGCTTGGGAACCCTGCACACATCGTTTGGGGCTGTGAGCGACACCCCGGCCGGATCTCCTTGCGGATGGAACCTGAATAGGTGATAAACCTGGACTAGAGACTTGTGTGGTTAGTCAGGTCGTGGCCGACTCCCTCGCTAGGCTTCCGCTTGAAAGTTGCCGAGATACACAACGTGTACATGGTGGTAAGTGGCGAGAGCGTGTGTGAAGAAGTACACCCCAGCAGGGTTAACATCATCTATTCGAATAGCCGTGGCCGCGGTAAAGGACTTCTGGGTTGCCTGTATAGTTCATAGACAAGTGAAAGTGGATACTCTAAAATGCGCAAGATAAGCGTGAGTGCTATGGATGGCGTTCTCGTAGGGAGACGGGAGCGGATCCATGGTGGTGTATTGATATGGTGAATATCTGGACTCGTGTGCGCCACCTAAAAAGAGTTACTTGCAGTCGTAGTTTAGGATAGCCACCGAATCAAAGCTGGCTTGCTGCAGTTAAACTCCACCACCCCCTTTGTTGATACTGATGCATATGTAGTTAGTTCTGATGTAAGTCTTGTTGGGTGCATTTGTACTCATGTTTGCTTAATTTATATTTTTGCAGAGAGAGTTCAGTCTCACTAGTAGTATCGCGTGGACTTCAATGTTTAGCTTGTTACCTTAGCTACGATCTTGTACCCTTGGGGGGGTCTTGTAGATAGTCAGGCTTCTTAGCCTTTTTCATTTGTAGTTGTCTGTACTTAGACAAGATAAGCTTCCACATGTGCTATTGCTTGTATGACTTGAATGCTGGGTCATGAGATCCATGTTTGTAATATCTGACTCTTCGGAGCCTTATAAATAAATACTGGAGTAGTAGAGTTTTGTTGTGATGCGATGTTGTATTTACACATAGCGAGCATATTGTGTGTACGATTGAAATGCTTGGTATGTGTGGGATCCGACAACCTAGTTGTCTATCATTGGTAGCCTCTCTTACGGGGAAATGTAGTCTAGTGCTTCCACTGAGCCATGATAGTCTGCTACAGCCCGGTTTACTGGAGTCCTGCTAGCCCAGTTACTACTGCTCCGGAACACTTAGACTGGTCGGCATGTGATCCACTTCGTTCCTGTGTCTGTCCCTTCGGGGAAATGTCACGCGGTGACTTCCAGAGTCCTTCTAGCCTGCTACAGCCCGGGTTCCCAGAGTCCTGTTAGCCCAGTTGCTACAACCCAGATTCACACGCTGATGACCGGCACGTTCGATGTTGGTTCATGTATGTCTGTCCCCGTAAGTTAGCACCACTTTGGGTTCACGACTAGTCATGTCAGCCCGGGTTCTCTGTCATATGGATACTAGTGACACTATCATATACATGAGCCAAAAGGCGCAAATGGTCCCGGGCCAGGTACGGTGGCACCCGTGGGAATACCGTGCGTGAGGCCGCAAAGTGATATGATGTGTTACATGCTAGATCGGTGTGACTTAGAATCGGGGTCCTAACAGCTGGCCAGGTCTGAGGCCCTCCAGAAGAGAGCCCCTGAGCCCTACCCGAGGAGGGCGCCGGGCGCGCCTCCCTATGCGAGGGAGGGAGGCGCCCCAGGCGCTGGTGCAGATCCTGAAGTGGCGCCGCTGGAAGTGCCGCTCACTTGAGGCCCGGTGCGGAGTAGCTGCTTCTTCTTCTTGGGGTTGGCCTCAGGAGGGTACTGCGCACCCACACTGTCAGGGTCTTCGATTGCTGCAGCTTGGAAGGCGCGCTTGAGGGAGCACACCGCGACTCTTTCTTCGCAAGGGACTGTGATGATCCCGCCGCTTTCCCAGCATCTTGAGGATGTTGTAGCCATGGTGGGTGACTGCCATGAATTTGGCCAGCGCTGGGTACCCGAGGATGGCTTGTACGGCAGGCGGATGTGGGCGACATCGAAGTCGACGAGCTCGGTGTGGTAGTTGTCGCGCTGACCAAAGGTGACAGGGAAGCAAACTTTCCCTATCAGGGTGGTGGAGCCGTCTGTCACTCCTGAGAAAGGCTTGGTAGGCTGGAGCTGATCGTATGGCACTTGAAGGCTGTCGAACGTCTCGACGGACAGGACACTGAGCCCTGCGCCACCGTCGATGAGGGTCTTGGTGACTTGGACATTGCTGATGATGGGTGAGCAGAGCATCGGGAGGACGCCAGCGGTTGTCGCGCATTTGAGCTAGTCCGCCGAGCTAAAGGTGATGGTGTACTTGGACCACCTGAGCGGGTGCGTAGCCTCGAGCTTGGGAAGAGTTGCATTCACTTCGCGAGAGAACTGCTTGAAGATGCGCTGGGACTGGGGCCTGAGCGCTACCCAAGATGCAGGCGATGGAGCGCGGCTCCTAGAAGCCCCCAGCCCCTTCGTCCTGTTGATGGTCGTCATTCCTCCTTGGCAGCGGCAACGGAGGGAGACTAGGGTTGCCCTAAGGGCGGTCCTCGCGAGGCTTCTCCCTCCAGGCGCCCTCACGAGGCTGGTCCTACCAACGATCATCGCAAGGCTGGTCACGCCACTCCTGGCGAGGGTCGCGGTTGTCCCAACGTCCTCCACCTCATCCACCTCCTCGGTCGTAGCCCTGATCGTTGCACTTGGGGCATCGACCGAAGCATCCATCTCGAATGGCCCTGAGCTCTTGAAAATCGTTGGTGTTGTGGGTGCGCACGTTGTGGAAGGCAAAGAACGTACGGTAGCCCTTGGACGACTTGGGAAGATCTCGGCCGCGCTTGGTGTCTGGTTCTGCTGCGAGTACAGCCACTCCTTTGCGCTTCACGTCCTTGACCTTGGCCTTCTTCTCCTCTGGATCCACAGCAGGGAGCTCGAGGAGGGAGAGGCGCCCCTCCTCATCTCTTGCACACTTGGTTGCTATGTTGAATAGCTCCAAAGTCGTGCACAACTCCTCATGGATGGCGAGCTCCTCCTTCACCTTGAAGTCACGTACACCGTCAGAAAATGCTGAGATGATGGCCTCGTTTGTCACCTTGGGGATCTTGATACGCGCGTTGTTGAAGCGCTGGATGTACTTCTTCAGGGTTTCTCCCAGCTGCTGCTTGATGCGGCGCAGGTCACCCGCGACCGGGGGACGGTAGCGAGTGCCCTGGAAGTTGGCGATGAAGTGGTTGCGCATCTCATCCCAGGAGGAAATCGAGCTAGGGCGGGTTCAGGAGCCATGAGAGAGGGCCGTCCTTGAGAGCCATGGGAAACCAGTTCGCCATGACCTTTTCGTTGCCGTTGGCCGCCTTGATGCTCAGCTCGTAGAGTTGCAGGAACTCTGCAGGGTCGGGGGTGCCGTCGTAACAAGGAGGCATATATGGCTTGAACTTGCCTGGCTAGATGACGCTACGCAGCTCAGGAGTGAAGGTGCGGCATCCCGCCGTGGCCACCGAGGCCCGTCGTGGAGGCGGAGCTTGACCTTGGTGTCCCTGCGCCACCACGACAAGTGGCGCATGGCCTTGCCGCAGCAAGTGATCCTGACGTGGTGATGCTGGAAGCGGTGGAGCGTTTTCTTGCGGACGAGGAACCTCCTGGCAACTTCCTTCTTCGCACGTGGGCACACGGTGCGGTGGATCACGCCGCGGGACCACACATCTTGGAGCAAGGACACCGTCTTGACGCGAGGGAGGCTGAGGCACCCCATGAGCCGTGCGCCTTGGCGCGAGGGCGCCATCTTGGTGCTGAGGGGGCGGAGGCGCTCCGTGAGCCACATCGCCCGCAGTCGAGGGCGGGAGAGGCAGCGAGAGGGATGGTGCAGGAGAGCCCCCCGCAGCGCTGACAAGCTCGACGATGCGGTCCAACCAGTCCTCATAGAGGTCGTCGACCGGGCGGTAGTGCAGGAGCTCACGTGCCATGAGCAGCGCGGCCTGTGCATCCGTGGGGGCACGGCGAGTGTGAGACGGTGAGACGGCCGGAGTCAGTGACGGCGGGGTGGCGGTGCGACCGTCACGGCGCACGGAGGGGTGTAGTGATGAGGCTTGCTGCTTCTTTGCCGCCGGGCCAGTGGCGGCATTGGCGGCTGGTGACGGAGAACGATGGGGAGGTCCGCCGACACGAGCTGTCTGAGCGACACGGGTGGCGAGAGTGGCCCGGCGCTCAGCGCGGGCCCAGCGAGCGTCGGCCATGAGCTTGGAGGAGTGGTGGAGCGCGGATCGACGAAGAGGAAAGCTTAAGCGCACCCCTACCTGGTGCGCCAAATGTCGGATTTCGGGTTCCGGCAAAACCCTTGAGGTTCGAACACTAGGGTGCGCACTAAGATCTCTCCCCCTCTCTAGCTTGCTCACTCCGTATGATTTCACGGCCTAGCTCGACGAACCCAAAGAACACGAGACACAAGATTTATACTGGTTCGGGCCACCGTTGTGGTGTAATACCCTACTCCAGTGTGGTGTGATGGGTTGCCTCTTGGGCTGAGGATGAACAATTACAAGGGAAGAACAGCCTCGCGAGGTGAGGTGTTCTTGTGCTTGTTGTGCTTGTGTGGTTGAGGATCGGAATTCGATGCCTCCCTATGGTGGCGGCTAGTCTTATTTATAGAGGCCCTGGTCCTCTTCCCAAATATTGGGCGGGAAGGGATCCCACAACGGCCAAATTCGAAGGGAGACAACTAGTACAAGCTATCATGACAAAAGTAGTCTTCGCCTACCAAAGGCTCTGGTGGTGACGCCGTCTTGGGCTCCACGGTGACCTCCGTCCTACCATCATGTTGTTCTTGATCTTGTTGCACCGATATGGAAACCTTTGTCTGATGCCTCGGGACTCCTCACCTGCGCTTGCCCCTTTAGCACCAAAGAGGAAACGAGGACACTGCGCCCGCCTGGCTCCAGTCGTCATGGCTTGCGTCACAGAAACCTCGTGAGGTGTCCCTTGCCTTGATCACTCCGCCCCTCGTGAGCCAGCCTGATGAGGCTGCCCCTGAGGAGGTCTTGCATTGTCCGCCTTGGCCCTCGTGAGGGTGTTGAGTGTTTGCTGGTGAAGATGGGCCGTACAGGGCCACTGGTGGAGCCACACTGCGGGCCGCAGGCAGGCAAGTCTGGGGACCCCCGTTCCCAGAACACCAACAATAGAATATGTAGGAACCAATATGAGCATCCAGGTTCCGCCATTGGTTATTGACCGGAGATGAGTCTTGGTCATGTCTACATAGTTCTCAAACCCGTAGGGTCCGCACGCTTAACGTTTGATGACGATCAGTATTATGAGTTTATGTGTTTTGATGTACCAAAGGTTGTTCAGAGTCCCGTATGTGATCACGGACATGACGGGGAGTCTTGAAATGGTCGAGACATAAAGATTGATGTATTGGATGACTATGTTCGGACACCGAATGAGTTCCGGGGGTCACCAGATATATACCGGAGTGCCAGAAGGGTTATCGGAACCACCGGAGAAGTAATGGGCCTTATTGGGCCAAGGGGAGACAGAGAGGGGCTACCAAGGGCTGGCTGCGCTCCCCCCATGGGCCTAGTCTGAATTGTACTAGGGGGAGGGGCGACGCCCCCTCCTTCCTCTCTTCCCCCTCCTTCCTTCTTCTCCTAGTAGGACTAGGAAAAGGGGGAGTCCTACTCCTAGTAGTAGGAGGATTCCTCCCCCTTGGCACGCCTATGAGGGCCTATCGGCCTCCCCCTCCCTCCTTTATATACGTGGGGAGGGGGCACCCTAGAACACATCAAAGTTGATCTTAACCGTGTGCGGTGCCCCCCTCCACAGATTTCCACCTCGGTCATATTGTTGTAGTGCTTAGGTGAAGCCCTGCGTCGGTAACTTCATCATCACCATCACCACGCCGTCGTGCTGACAAAACTCTCCCTCGGCCTCAGCTAGATCAAGAGTACGAGGGACGTCATCGAGCTGAACGTGTGCAGATCGAGGAGGTGCCATGCGTTCGTTACTTGATCGGTTGGATCGCGAAGACGTTCGACTACATCAACTGCGTTACTTAACGCTTCCGCTTTCGGTCTACGAGGGTACATGGACACACTTTCCCGCTCATTGTTATATATCACCTAGATGGATCTTGCATGTGTGTAGGATTTTTTTTGAAATTACTGCATTCCCCAATACGCATGTCTTGGAGAAGCTCGGTTTCCAAGAGTTTGAGAATATAAAGACGAGGAGAGCTCACCTTAGGACTAAACATGCTTATGCTTTTCGGGTTAAGCTCTACAATGCACTTAATCACTAACATTTCGGTTGCTCGAATTGGGAGCTCTCTACAAGGCCTATGGATCTGAGGAGAATATGCAAATAACTTCTGATATTCGTCCTGAAGATGATATTGAAGATAATATCGACATTTGGGTGGATGTGGATATGCCTCCAGTTTTGCCTAATGTGAGTTTGTCAATCAAATTTGTTAAGTAATTTATATTTTTTATTTCAAAATATTTGGTGTTCATCCCTACTAAACTTGTTTATTTATAATTGTTAGCTTATTTATTATCTTCAAGAAATAGTCGAAAGGGCTGTAGACAAGACGTACTACAGCTATGGCTCTGAGCTTAATTGTGAGGAGAAGGGATATCTTGTCTCATTTATAGATGATGTTGAGACTTTTAAGACCAGTCACTTTATCAGCCCAAATTTTAGTGGGTACGTGCCACTAGTCCACGAGTTGCATGATGGTAACTTCATTGCCAAAAACTTGGTATGATTTGGTTAATGATGGTGAATTCATTGCATACATTCTTCTTAAGTAAACTACAGTGCTAATTATATATGTTACTATTATGTTGTTCAACAGAAGCTTCCAAAGGAGGTTGTGCCTCACATGATGCTTACCGAAGGTCATATGCATATGGTTAGCTTACAACCATTTTCGCCGATGGCTTACCAAAGTGCATACTCTATTTCTTTTAAAGATGCAAGGCTCAATATCAAATAATGGAGCAAACTAATGAATGCGCACACGCAACCAATTGGAGACAACATGAATGTGTGCAAGCCACAAGTTGGCGACAGGTGGATCTCCATTCTCCATTTTGGAGATGGACTGGTTTACCTGTTTTATGTATTTTACCTAAGAGAGAGGAGTAGGTCCTAGGTAGTAGGAACAATTACATAGTGTTAATTATGACTATGATGATGATGAGGAGTTGTTATTATTATGATGATGAGTTATGTGCTAGAATGTGTTAGAATGATGTGTTGTTATATGACTCATAGATGATGATGATGATGAGGAGGAGGAGGAGTTGTTATGATGATGAGAAGTTGTTATATGACAATGATGATGGTGATGATGATGGTGAGTTGTTATTATGATGATGATGAGTTGTTATTAGGATGATAATGAGTTATTATATCATTGGGTGAAAAGAAACGCCGATTAGATTCAAATGGATGGATCATGATCATAATGATATTACAATCTCTAAATTGCTACTGTGTGAAAACTTGTATAATGGTGTATAAATATAGTACAAAACAAAAGAGAAATGGAATACGGAAGGATAATAGTAGCACAGGGTTAGGGCGCGCTGCTAGAAATTAGCAGTAGTGCGTGCTGGAACACGCGCTACTGCTAACTGAGTTAGGAGTAGCGGGGGCTTAACCAGAGCTACTGCTAAAAGTTAGCAGTAGCGCTGGCACCCGCGCTACTACTAGGGTTTTCCCTAGTAGTGGTTGTGAATACATAGCGATCAACGTCAAAATGACTCAACAAAATAGAACACGTCATGACCACCACCCTTGCCTACGGAAGCTCTTTGCTCTGCCAGAACTCATGCAAGCATTCGTCCAAGCGGTTGACATGCTCGTGGTACATCTGGAGCACGGCCTCGAGCTCCAAGTTGGCTATTTTGTCAGAGATCACCAGCTCGAGGATGCGACGATGATGTTCCTCTACTGCGCCTAGGTGGACACCTGGTCCAAGGAGGCGCTTGAGCCTAGCGACCAGCACGTTGGCATCGAGCGGGTCACGGACAAGGTGAATGACATGACCCATGCGAACAGCGTGGCCAACCTCTGGTGCAAGTACGACGCAGATGTCCTCTACCCACTCCCGGCGAAGAATGGGGCTACTAATGGGCCATGTACCCAGCTGCAATGCCCTATCGATAGTAGGCAAGCGTTGATGGATCCACTCTTGCTGTGCGGGGCGCCATGCCTCTCACTGTGTGGCACTCCATCAGTCTTGCTATGTGGCACCCCGCATCCTATCGGCACGGACACGCCTACGGTGGACCACCGATCATGTTGTGCGGCGAGCTATGGCCTCTCGGCGGTGATGTGCCTATCTTGATCGGCGCTGCCTCGCCCAGCGCCAAGGGTATGCTCAACCCTGGCGATGAGGCGCAGCACGACGCCGTCCATCGCATTGTCGGGGATGCCCTCGGCCTCGACCGGATGTGGTGCGTGCATCGTCCGGCTTGTTTCCCTCGTCGAGGACGTTGATGGGAGAGTACTTCGATGGTTTGGCATGCTTGGAAAAGTAGAGGGGTTATAGGCTGCGCTTGTGCCTCCGTGTGCCGCATGCCGCTTAGGCTAATGCGCAATTGCCAGTGGCGGGAATCTGATAGGGAAGTGGCGGGAAATGGTGGCGTGTTCACAAAGCACCATCAATTTATGGAAAAACAACAAATAAGGAAGCGTGAGTTAGCACGATGCGTGTGCCCAATTGAGCAGATCACATCGCACACGGACAGGAGTGCAAAACCAGTTGGTGATGACTTCATCAATTACTGATAATTATATGACAGCAAGCGTTTGCTCACAACACACACAACTTGTTAGCAGGAATCATCTATGTTATTATCTGTCTTCCCACACAATTCTGATTACTGACTTGTTTACCGAGTATCAGACACATCTGGTTAAGATGAATCATTTCTATTGTTTTGGTTCATCGCAAACAATTCATCCAAGTGAACTGTATGCCATCTATCGCACACACCTTGATCTAGCCGGCCATTTCTGTTGTTTTGGCTCATCGCAAGCAGTTCGTATGGATCAACTGTATGCCATGATTCGCACGCAATGCTAATCTGAATCGTATTTGATGTATCCGCCATCGTATACAGTTCATTTTACTGGTGATGGTTTTATTACCATATATTGCTTGCGATTCATGCATCGTGCACAGTTTGGTCGATTGGTCTCCTCATCTGTCCCGGTAGGACCATCCTGCAGTAGTGATGATTTCTACTTGCCTCATGCTTCGACGCCAAGGACATCATGCACAAATGTAGCGGCACACATATAAGTCCCATATGCTGGCCACCATCCTCGAAACAATCCCTCTCACTTAGCCTTTCGAGATTTGGGGACCTGGCAATGTTAAACCCCTCACAAGCCCCCGGCAGCTTCGACTTTGTCTTGGTCGCCATTGATAGGATTACCAAGTGGGTTGAAGACAAGCCCGTAACAAATGTAGAGGCCGACACAGCCATCAAATTCATCTCAAACATCATCCATTGGTTCCACATGCCACATAGCATCGTCAACAGCAGCTCCAACTTCAGCGCACTAGTATTCCACAACCGTAGGATCACCATCCACTAAGCATCAGTGTTGCACCCGTAGTCTAACAGACAGGTGGACCAGGCCAACAGGCTCATTATACGAAACTTGGGATACACCGTCGAGCCATCCCGTGTTTCCATCCTTCTAAACTTTGCTCCTACTTTGTTGCAAATGCTATCTTCCACAATCGTACCCTTGTTGGCGTAGATGTGTTGGTATTTATATGGTGAAAAAGTCTTGCATAAACTTGCCAACACTAATGTTTTGAGGTATAATTTTTTATAATACCATTCACCCCATTTATTCCGTTGCACTCGAGCTTACAATCTTGTTCATATATTTTGGAAGTTGTTTTCTTTGACACCTTGTACCGACTTAAGTAGCATATGGCTTGATTAATTTGAAGTTAGGTAGAATGCCTTCATTATAAAAATATTGAGACGACCTTAATTAGTCATATATTATTGATTTTTTATCCTTTACAAAACTTCGTTCACCAAAGACAAAAAATATCCGGTTCACACAATAGTTTCTTTTGCAGATTAGGGAGCGGGGACAAAATTAACGAGGTATTACTTTGTTCGTATGCCAATTGTAGTTGATCAAAGGAAAACCGGCTAATATTTAATTTATCCAATGTGTGGTCCCGCACAAACTCACATGGTTTCATCTACTTATAAGTGAAACCATGCCTAAAAATTATACCAAGTTATTTCCCACAGGAACTCACATGGTTTCATATAGTTATAAGTGAAACCATGCCCTAAATCTTACAATGCTCAATTGGTAGAGAAAAGGAAAGCGACTGAAAACTAAGACATAATAGGAAACTAGCTAAACTCTATGTTGACATTGTAACACGACACAAACATGCAAAATAAAAAGCCAATAAGACTCAACACATACAATTTAGGTGCACATTTGCCACGTCATCAACCAATTCACTAGGACAATTTAAGGAGGAAAAATTTCAAGAGAACACTTAGACATAACATGAAACTGGCTAAACTAGGCATGTACACTGCTATCTCTTGAGCATTGCGTTGGTTTTCTCTTGAAGAGGAAAAGATGATGTAGCAAAGTAGCGTAAGTATTTCCCTCCGTTTTTGACAACCAAGGTATCAATCCAATAGGAGGCCACACGCAAGTCCCTCGTACCTACACAAACGAATAAGAACCTCGCAACCAATGTGATAAAGGGGTTGTCAATCCCTTCACGGTCACTTACGAGAGTGAGATTTGATAGAGATGATAAGATACTATTTTTGGTATTTTTATGATAAAGATTAAAAGTAAAGATTACAAAATAAAAGGTAATAGAAATAGCTTGTTGACTGAAGATTAATATGATGGAGAATAGACTTGGGGGCCATAGGTTTCACTGGTGGCTTCTCTCAAGATAGCATAAGTATTACGATGGGTGAACAAATTACTGTCGAGCAATTGATAGACAAGCGAATAATTATGAGAATATCTAGGCATGATCATGTATATAGGCATCACGTCTGTGACAAGTAGACCGACTCTTGCCTGCATCTACTACTATTACTCCACACATTGACCGCTATCCAGCATGCATCTAGAGTATTAAGTTCATAAGAACAGAGTAACGCATTAGGTAAGATGACATGATGTAGAGGGATAAACTCAAGCAATATGATATAAACCCCATCTTTTTATCCTCGATGGCAACAATACAATACGTGCCGTTTCCCTTTCTGTCACTGGGATCGAGCACCGCAAGATTAAACCCAAAGCTAAGCACGTCTCCGATTGCAAGAAAGATCAATCTAGTAGGCCAAACCAAACTGATAATTCGAAAAGACTTGCAAAGATAACCAATTATGCATAAAATATTTCAGAGAAGAATCAAATATTATTCATAGATAGACTTGATCATAAATCCACAATTCATTGGATCTCGACAAACACACCGCAAAAAGAGTTACATCAAATAGATCTCCAGGAAGACCGATGAGAACTTTGTATTGAGAAACTATGGACCCGAAGGTCTGAAGTAAACTACTCACATATGATCGGAGGGGCCATGGAGTTGATGTAGAGGCCCTCCGTTATTGATGCCCTCTCCGGCGGAGCTCCGGAAAAGGCCCCAAGATGGGATCTCTTGGGTACAAAAGGTTGCGGCGGTGGAAATAGGGTTTCATGGTGCTCCTGGTTGTGTTCAGGGTATATGAGTATATATAGGAGGAAGAAGTAGGTTGGTTGAGCCACGAGGGGCCCATGAGGGGGAGGGCGCGCCCAGGGGGGTAGGCGCGCCCCCTGCCTCGTGGACTCCTTGTTCGTTTCTTGACGTCCACTCCAAGTCCTCTAGATCACGTTTGTTTCAAAAATCACGTTCCCGAAGGTTTCATTCCGTTTGATATTCCTTTTCTGCAAAACACTGAAATAGGCAAAAAAATAACAACAATTTGCACTGGGCCTTGGGTTAATAGGTTAGTCCCCAAAAAATATAAAAGTGTAAAATAAAGCCCATTAACATCCAAAACATATAATATAAGGGCCGACATATCTTATCCCACACGGTCGGCATATCTTATCCCACACGACAAGGCATTGCCCTCCGTTCACCTTATCCTTGCCCGCCCAAAAAAACGACCACATCCACTTATTTATCTCCTCAAGCACCCAGGCCGAGGCCTCCACAATCATCCGGTGATCTACCGGCCTTGCAGAGACAATAGATTGCACCAGGATCAGTCGGCCAGGTCGTTGAATCACCCCCCTTTGCCATGCTGGAACAAAGTACCTCACTTTGTCCAGCATGGGCTGCCAATCCGCTCGACAGCCTCTTAACCGCAAGCTGTAGTCCAAGGTACCTGCGCGGGAACTCTGGCATGTCACACTGCAGCAGCGCGGCCACCCTCTGTTTGTCCTTCATATCGCCCCTAATCACAATGGCCGATGATTTCCGGTAGTTCACACTAAGCCCCGATGCTTCACCAAATGCTTCCAAGGCCTCCTTCAAAAAGCTCAGATCCAAGGCAGTAGGTTTAACGAACAACGCCACGTCGTTAGCATATATGGAGATCCTTTGCATGGCCGTGATACCAGGGAAGGTGCTGAGCACGCCAACCTCCATAGCTCTCTACATGAGCTTCGTCAGAGCGTCCATTGCAATGATGAAGAGTAGCAATGAGATAGGGTCTTCCTGACGCAGCCCATAAGCATGCTGAAAACTCTTCCCAACCACCCTGTTGACGATCACCTTGGTGGTTGCGGATTGCAGTAGAGGCCTAGAGTTGCAATGACAAATTTTGAAAGAAAGTCGTGAAAAAACCCTAGAGAAAAGCAGCAGTCGTTTGGGCTTTAGGCCCAACAGACCATTCGCTCGCATACGACGCCGCAGGCAGCGCAACCTTATATAAGCATCAGACGAGCGCTAGGGTTTTACCTTTGTCTTCTTTCCGCCCTACTTGCGCCTGCGCCGCCGCCTCCGTCGTTGTAGCAGAAGCAGCGATCCCCCGTCACCAACAGCCGAAGAAAGGTTGTCACATCCCTCCCCTACGCCTATTCACCCGTGGCTCTACGGATCTGCGGGCTTTATCTCTACGTTTGGTGCTGGATTTAGTTGCTGTGATTGATGATCGTGTTGCCTAGTTTCCTTGGGAGTTTCGTTCCCGATGGTGTTGCTTTATCGTTTGTTGAGATGCTCCTTTCATTTTCCATTTGTAATGCTTAGTTTTGTGCCGATGTTGGTAGCCACCGTTTAGATCTCAAATAAACCCTGGGTTCTTAGTTGCAAAATTCTTGCTGAATATCTGTATGGATGAGTAATTGGACCTTATTGTTAAGCATATTTTAGTTGGAGCTGTATTATGCCTCGGTAGTTATTTTGCTGCCGATTTCTTGGTTGGACCCGTCAGAAAAGTATGCAAAACAGGGCCTCTGAATTGCTTGCTTTTCGGTGACCGCTTACTTATGGATAACTTGCTAGTATGTAGGCATTCGTTTTTTATTTGGATCTCCATACATGATTTGGGTGCTCTCCTGTATTATCTGAATTGCAATTGAATTGTACACCAGCATTTGCCTAATGCAATTCCCTGTGTTTGCAGCATGGATACCCAGGTCAAGCTCGCAGTCGTGGTGAAGGTGATGGGCCGCACCGGCTCCAGGGGTCAGGTGACCCAGGTCAGGGTGAAGTTCCTGGATGACCAGAACCGTCTCATCATGAGGAACGTCAAGGGCCCTGTTCGTGAGGGCGACATCCTCACCCTGCTCGAGTCTGAGCGGGAGGCCAGGAGGCTGCGCTGAGCGGCTGCTTTTCCTGTCTTCGGAAGTAAACTCTACTGCATTTAAATCAACTTCTTGAACGCTGGCTTTGTCTTTTGCCTCGGCTATGGAAATGTAAGCAGTACTTAATATGTTGCAGTTTTCTTCTGTTGCCTGAATTAAAGTGCACTTGATGTTGTGAGACTTGATAATCCTTGCACACCTCTGGGTTATTTGAATTGATTGGATGAATGATATATTGTATCCTATGATTTGAGTGCTGGTATAAATCTGAATCGCTTCTACTTGTAAATTTATGATGTACCTGTGGTGACCTCTGCCCTTGAACACTTGAACTGGAAAATTCAGCAGTTCTCTCTCACAATATTGCTACCGGTAATAATAGTGAATGCAATTTGGCTTACATGTTCATCTTTTGTTAGCTTATAGTTGTAATTCTCCTGGATTACGAAAGCCTGTTACATGCACTTGAGGTGACTGGCTGATCGTGGGCACGTCTGATCCGAGTGCTTCATTGAGTTGGTTTGGCACAAGCTCAGCTCCTTCGACTTGGCATCATGATCATTGGCATGCTCGCTGTGCTCTTTTGGTATCGTGTTAGTAGGAAAGCCAAATCTGCTCATTTCGTTGAGTTGCGCCACTTGTCTGTTCTTGCTCGGCATCAAGTCGACCTAACAGCTGCTGCTCACTCAACATCATTTTCACCTTTTGATATGCTCAGCCTTGGCAAAACTGAGAACGAACACAACAAGGATCTCAGTTTGAGTAAAGTCGTCTATCATCCTGTAGGATGAGGAGAGGCGTCTAGAGGAGGTAATACACCCTTAACAAAACATTTCAAACAAGCATGACAAGAGTATATGAGACTTCAACCCATAGAGGGTAACGGTTGCGCGAGTCCACGGAGGCTCCATTCATGAAGGGTCTACGAAGACGCAACCTTCTAAAAGGTAATAAATGGTGTGTTGATGATGAACTCCTTACTCTTGTGCTTCAAATGATAGTCTCCTCAACACTCAACTCTCTCACTGATTTAGATTTGGTGAAAAGATGATTTGAGTGGAAAGCAATTTGGGAAGGCTAGAGATCAAGGTTCTTGTGGTTAGATTGGAATATTTTGGTCTCAACACTTGAGTAGGTGGTTCTCTCTCAGAAAATGAATCCTGAAAGTGTAGACACGTTCTGATGACTCTCTCCATGAATGGAGGTTGGGTGAAAGGGTATATAGCCTCCACACAAAATCTAGCCGTTACACACAATTTACCAAACTCGGTGGGATCTAATCGAGAAACTCGGTCAGACTGATTTAGTTCAAAATGTGAACGTTAGGATTTTCGGTGGGACCGATGTGCTAGGGTTAGGGTAAAACTTTAACTCGGTTTGACCGCTTACGCAAACTCGGTGGGACCGATTTTGATAATAAGCAAAAGAGTTGATCAAGCAAACTCGGTGGGACTGGGATTATTGCAACAGGTAACAGAGAGTTTGCAAACCCATCTCGGTAAGATCAAGATCCCATCAGTGAGACCGAACTGACTAGGGTTTCTAGCAGTGGCTATGTCAAATGAACTCGGTGGCGCCGGATAGATCAAATCGGTGGGGCCGAGTTTGACTTTTGGTTTGGGACATTGTGGATATGAGAAAGTGGTTGAGGGATTTTAGAGCATATCACTAAGCATTTTAAGCAAGCAAGCCATTAAGCAACACCTCATTCCCTTTTAATAGTATTGCCTTTTTCTATGAACTCAATGTCATGTTGGATCACTAAAATAAAAATATAGAGTCTTGAGCTTTTTGAGCTTTTGCCAATCTTCTGCCCTTAGCATCTTGAAGGGGTTCCATATCCTCTTGTCCACGCCACTTCATTGTTGAACTCATCTGAAATATACTAGATAAAAGTCTTAGTCCAACAAGAGATATGTTGACATTAATTACCAAAATCACCCAGGAAACACTTATGCTTTCAATCTCCCTCTTTTTGGTAACTGATGACAACATACATCAAAGATTTAGATAGATATACGAAGACTAGCAAGTAAAGCTTTGGAAAGACATGTAACATGCATAGGCTTCCCCTACATGTATGCATTCATGTAAATATTGAATATAAGAGTATGTGAATGCATAAGCATGACAGAGCAAGCAATGAGTTACATGTATCTTGGCTATATGCATCAGAGCAAATGATGTGAATAAAGGAAGTGTACCTTCATGTTTATGAGTCCTTGCAAACAATATGTACATCAGCAAGAGATCATCATGCACATGAGTGTGATGCATATACTTACCTTGTGGTCTTGAGCTGGCTTTGGAAAAGATGAGCCTGAGTAAACAAGGTTAGATAACACAGAAACATATACTAAACAAAGTAAGAATAGCAAACCACAAGAGTACCAAGATTGGAATGACATGTAGTGAGTGAGTAGTGGGTACTCTATTTGAGTATAGACATGTCCCCAAAGAGTAAATATATGCAATGAATTCTAAGATTTCCTTCTCTTAGATGTCTTTCTCCCCCTGAATATTATATGGGATACTGGGAGAAGATAGGGACAAGAAAATCAGAGAAAAATGAGAAAAACAACACAAAGCAATCATAACACATACTGACATGCCTTTCTCCTCTTAAAGACATGTGACTTCTCTCCTCTTGAAAACCAGGCATCTGTGGTCTCTCTCCCTTTGATGTGATTAAGCACTTCCCCCTTTGATGTAATTAAGCTTTGATGTAATCTTTCTCTCCCCCTTTGACATCAATTTCCAAGAAGGGATCTTCTGGAGTGTGAGTCGAATAGGTTTGGTCCTTGAGTCACATGACAAAGCAACATATAGAGTGTGATGCAGTGGAGCTGAAACAAATATGCAGGATGCAAATGACAAAGTGTCTCCTTAGAAGTAAAATCGGTAACACCGAGTTGTTTTCTTCGGTGGCACCGGAGTAGTTTGGTTAGAACAAAAAAGACAAACCGGTGAGGCCGAGTTCATAGAGAGGAAACAATTTTCATCTCAGCTCACTAGGCAAATACGATCTCACAAAGATTTGCAAGGAATTTA
This sequence comes from Triticum dicoccoides, assembly GCF_002162155.2. Taxonomy (NCBI): domain Eukaryota; kingdom Viridiplantae; phylum Streptophyta; class Magnoliopsida; order Poales; family Poaceae; genus Triticum; species Triticum dicoccoides. The sequence continues at coordinate 412,781,977 of NC_041386.1, read as the reverse complement.
CTAAAGGATTTGCAATGAATTGGGTGCAGGGAATGCAGAACATAATAGAGAAAAGAAAAGAAGTCTAGATGAAGTTTTTTTGATTAAAGAAGGGGAACAAATATGCAAGAGACAAATGCAAGAACTCAGAGAAACACTAGAGAACTTCATCTAGAATTGATCGGCGAGAAAGTCACCCATGTTAGAGTATATTGACCGAGGAGTCAAGTGAGAACACTTGATCGTAGGTCATACTCATCGTTTAAGCTCAAAATGGGGTTACCATTTTTCGTTTAAGCATCTTGATGTATTCACATCTTGTTAGCTACTTTGACCCATGAATTGGGGTAAAGCTTCTCTAAGATGGAATAACATACCTTGGGTGGTGGTGTTGATCTTGATCATGTAGTTGAACTTGTGTGGGATGCTCAAGATTGATGTAGCTCATCAATGAGGTGGGAGTACCTCTTGTAGTTTGAGTTCATCTACCTACATGGGTTAGTCTTGTAAGGAAGAGCACTTGTGTATCCAGAATGACAATCATATTTGATATCAAATGAAAGTTGATATGGAGAAATTGTCAAAGGATATGTTGAAAAGGTTTCAAGCTTGTCTTCAACCACCATGTTGTAGAGACTTGGTGATGTAGAGATTGCTTAAGATGTGAGTGAGCGACAATCTCATAGAATTAGATTCATCCAAGTACCTATAAGGGTTAGATAGCATGTAATGGTACAAGTATATTCAAGACATATGATCATCATCATAAGAGAAATATCAAGGATTAGTCAAAGGCTCATGCCTTGCATGTATCCAAATGGAGTTTCTACTCCAAGTTTGAGGCATTAATGATGTTCAATTCACCTCTCAAACGGCAAAATATTTTCTCATCAAGCGGTTTGGTGAATATATCCGCTAATTGCTTATCGGTACGAACATGCTTAAGATCAATGTCCACTTTGGCAACATGATCTTGAATCAAATGATGACGAACTTCAATATGCTTAGTTCGAGAATGTTGCACGGGATTGTGAGCAATCTTAATAGCACTTTCATTGTCACAAAGCAATGGAACATGTTTCACATAGATCCCATAATATTTAAGAGTTTGGGTCATCCAAAGTAATTGAGCACAACATGAACAGTGGCAATGTATTCGGCTTCAGCGATAGATAAGGATACCAAGTTTTGTTTCTTGGAGGACCAAGACACAAGAGATCTACCAAGAAATTGACAAGTACCCGAGGTGGACTTTCTATCAACCTTTTCTCCGTCATAGTCCTAGTCAGAATAGCCAACAAGATCAAAAGAAGACCTTTTAGGATATCAAATGCCAAAATTTGGTGTATGAATTAAGTATCTCATTACCCTTTTCACAGCCTTAAGATGACATTCTTTGGGGGTCGCTTGATATTGTTGGGGAACATAGTATTTAAAAATTTTCCTACGATCACGCAAGATCTATCTAGGAGAAGCATAGCAATGAGTGGGGAGAGCGTGTCCATGTACCCTCGTAGACCGAAAGCGGAAGTGTTTAGTAACGCGGTTGATGTAGTCGAACGTCTTAGCGATCCAACCAATCAAGTACCGAACACACGACACCTTTGTGATCTACACACGTTCAGCTCGGTGACGTCCCTCGAACTCTAGATCTAGCTGAGGTCAAGGGAGAGTTTCGTCAGCACAACGGCGTGGTGACGGTGATGATGAAGTTACCGACGCAGGGCTTCGCCTAAGCACTATGACAATATGACCAAGGTAGAAAACTGTGGAGGGGGGCACCGCACACGGCTAAAGATTAATTTGCGTGTCTATGGGGTGCCCCTTCCCCCGTATATAAAGGAGGGGAGGAGGAGGAGGGCCGGCAACAAGGGGCGCGCCCAAAGGGGGGATTCCTACTCCTAGTGGGAGTAGTTTTCCCCATTTCCTAGTCCAAGTAGGAGAAGAAGGAAGGAGAGGGGAGGGAGAAGGAAAGAAGGGGGGGGGTGCCGCCCCCTCCCTAGTCCAATTCAGACCAGCCCATGGGGGGGCGCCCTGCCTATTGGGGAACCCAGTAATTTAAAAAAAATTTCCTACGCACACGCAAGATCCATCTAGGTGATGCATATCAACAAGAGGGGGAGAGTATGTCTACGTACCCTCGTAGACCGAAAACGGAAGCGCTATGAAATGCGGTTGATGTAGTCGAACGTCTTTGCGGTCCAACCGATCAAGTACCGAACGCACGGCACCTCCACGATCTGCACACATTCAGCTCGGTGACGTCCCTCGTACTCTTGATCCAGTTGAGGCCGAGGGAGAGTTTCGTCAGCACGGCGGCGTGATGACGGTGATAATGAAGTTACCGACGCAGGGCTTCACCTAAACACTACAACAATATGACCGAGGTGGAAATCTGTGGAGGGGGGAACCACACACGGCTAAACAATCAACTTGTGTGTCTATGGGGTGCCCCCATCCTCGTATATAAAGGGGGGGGGGAGGAGGAGAGGGCCGGCCTAGGAGGAGGCGCGCCCAAGGGGGGGCAATCCTACTCGAAGTAGGTTTGCCCCCCCTCTTTCCTATTCCTACTTGGAGAAGGAGGAAGGAGGAGGAGCGGAGAAGGAAAGGGGGGCCGGCTCCCCAAACCCTAAACCAATTTGTTTGGGCCTAGGGGGCGCGCCCCACCACTTTCCTACTGCCCTCTTTCTCCACTAGGGCCCATTAAGGCCCATTGACTCCCTCGGGGGGTTCCGGTAACCTCGTGGTACTCCGGAAAATGCCCGAACTCATCTGGAACCATTCCGGTGTCCAAACATAGCCTTCCAATATATCGATCTTTATGTCTCGACCATTTCGAGACTCATCGTCATGTCCGTGATCACATCTGGGGCTCCGAACTACCTTCGATACATCAAAACACATAAACTCATAATACCGATCGTCATCGAACGTTAAGCGTGCGGACCCTACGGGTTCAAGAACTAGACATGACTGAGATTCACTTCCGGTCAATAACCAATAGTGGAACCTGGATGCTCATATTGGTTCCTACATATTCTACGAAGATCTTTATCGGTCAAACCGCATAACAACATACGATGTTACCTTTGTCATCGGTATGTTACTTGTCCGAGATTCGATCGTCGGTATCATCACAGCTAGTTCAATCTCGTTACCAGAAAGTCTCTTTACTCGTTCCGTAATGCATCATCCCACAACTAACTCATTAATCACATTGCTTGCAAGGCTTATAGTGATGTGCACTACCAATAGGGCCCAGAGATACCTCTCCGATACACGGAGTGAAAAATCCTAATCTTGATCTATGCCAACTCAACAAACACCATCAGAGACACATGTAGAGCATCTTTATAATCACCCAGTTACGTTGTGACGTTTGATAGCACACAAGGTGTTCCTCCGGTATTCAGGAGTTGCATAATCTCATAGTCATAGGAACATGTATAAGTTATGGAGAAAGCAATAGCAATGAACTAAACGATCATAGTGCTAAGCTAACGGATGGTTCAAGTCAATCACATCATTCTCTAATGATGTGATCCCGTTCATCAAATGAAAACTCTTGTCCATGGCTAGGAAACTTAACCATCTTTATGTAACGCTGTCGATGCGGCTATATCTCCCACGTGTCGAAGCACGACTTAGAGGCATAACCGCATTGAAAGCAATGTCGCAAGTGAGGTAATCTTCACACAACCCATGTAATACATAAGGGAAAATAGACATAGTTGGCTTACACTCGCCACTTCACACAAATACATGAATAAAGCATTACAACATCCAAATACAATCAAGGTCCGACTACGGAACCAAAATAAAAGAAGAACCCCAAATGCGATAAGGTCCCCGATCGACCCCAACTGGGCTCCACTACTGATCAACTAGAACGAAACAACACAAAGGACAAGATCTTCATTGAGATCCTCCTGAGCTTGGTTGCATCATCTGCACGGACTCATCGGCACCTGCAAGCTGGTTTGGAAGTATCTGTGAGCCACGGGGACTCAGCAATCTCGCACCCTCGCGATCAAGACTATTTAAGCTTATGGGTAAGGTAAAAGGTATGAGGTGGAGCTGCAGCAAGCGACTAGCATATATGGTGGCTAACATACGCAAATGAGAGCGAGAAGAGAAGGCAAAGCACGGTCGATAAAAGTATGATCAAGAAGTGATCCTAGAACAACCTACGTCAAGCATAACTCCAACACCGTGTTCACTTCCCGGACTCTGCCGGAAAGAGACCATCACGGTTACACACGCAGTTGATTCATTTTAATTAAGTTAAGGTTCAAGTTATCTACAACCGGACATTAACAAATTCCCATCTGCCCATAACCGTGGGCACGGCTTTCAAAAGTTCAAATCCCTGCAGGGGTGTCCCAACTTAGCCCATGACAAGCTCTCACGTTCAACGAAGGAATAGACCTCCTCCCGAGACATTCCGATCAGACTCGGTATCCCGGTTCTACAAGACATCCTCAACAATGGTAAAACAAGTCCAGCAAAACCACCCGATGCACCGACATCCCGATAGGAGCTGCACATATCTCGTTCTCAGGGCACACCGGATAAGCTAAGCGTACGGGAGCCAACGTAACCCAAGTTGCCAAGGGACGGCCCCGCACGGTGCTCTGGGTTGGACCAGCACTTAGAGAAGCATTGGCCCGGGGGGGGGGGGGGTTAAAATAAGATGACCCTTGGGCTGGCCTAACCCAAGGAAAAAGAGGCTAGGTGGCAAATGGTAAAATCAAGGTTGGGCCTTGCTGGAGGAGTTTTATTCAAAGCGAACTGTCAAGGGGTTCCCATTATAACCCAACCGCGTAAGGAACGCAAAATCCGGGAACATAACACCGATATGACGGAAACTAGGGCGGCAAGAGTGGAACAAAATACCAGGCATAAGGCCGAGCCTTCCACCCTTTACCAAGTATATAGATGCATTAATTAAATAAGATATATTGTGATATCCCAACAAGTAAACATGTTCCAACAAGGAACAACATCTCCATGTTCCAACAAGGAACAAACTTCAATCTTCACCTGCAACTAACAACGCTATAAGAGGGGCTGAGCAAAGCGGTAACATAGCCAAACAACGGTTTGCTAGGACAAGGTGGGTTAGAGGCTTGGTTCAACAATATGGGAGGCATGATCAGCAACTGGTAGGTATCGCAGCATAGGCATAGCAAAAGAGCGAGCATCTACCAAGCAAAGATAGAAGTGATTTTGAGGGTATGATCATCTTGCCTGAAATCCCACAAGGAAGAAGAATGAGTCCATGAAGAAGATAAACGGACGAAGTCGAACGAATCCTCACAACACGACGTTATCGGAACCAACCCGAAGAAGCAACACCGGAAAGAAGCAAACAACATAGTAAACAACCAACACATAGACATGGCATGATGCACAATCAAGTATGATGCATGTCCGGTTTAATGAAGCATGGCATGGCAAAGTGCACAAACAATCCTACAAATTAAGTGGAGCTCATTATGCAATGGAGTTGCATATTGAAGAAAACACCACATGACTTATTTAGTTCTCTCTTGTTTATGTACCCAACAAGATTAAATGTTGTTAGCATGGCAAGAGATGAAGCATAAAGAAACTACACATCTAGTCAAGGTTAAATGAGGCCGGAAGCAACGAACAACAAATCCAGAAACTCCTCATGTGCATATATTAGGTTAGGTCCTGTTCTGCCCTAAACCATATTTTTAGAGTTGTTTAACATGCAAAACAAGCATACCATGTTAAACTAGGCATTTTTCTACCCCATTTACATATAAAGATTATTTAAAACCGAGCTACGGTTATTTAGTTGTGAATTAAATCATTTTAACATGGCATAGGAGCAAATTTAAACAAACATCATTTAAACATTTTCAACCTGGATGAAAGTTGGATATTATGAATCTAGACAAAATTCTAAGCAAGTTTCATGTATAATTCATTTTAATCCGATGCACCAATTGTGAGTTATTATATGCATGAAACTAGGGGGTTTTCTGTAAAATCTGCCGTCTCAGGATTAATAGAAAAAAAACGTTCTGCGAGAAAAAAAATATGTCCTGGGCCGAACCTGGCCGGCCCAAAAGTGCATAGAGACAGGGGCTGCTCACTAGGCCTCATGGGCCGGTCGGTGGAGGAGGTTGGGCAGGCCAAATCTGGCTTGGGCCTTGGGAGGCTGCGGTGGCGCAGGCAGGCAGGTCAACGCGGGCGTTGACTTGATCTTGAGAAGCAGTTAGATGCAGGGGGCTGGGACGATGCGTCGCTCTCCTTGCGAAGCAGAAGCCGGGGATGTCGGGGAACGGGTGGATCCGGGAGATGTGTGGGAGGCTGGATCCAACGGTGAGGAGGACTTGGACGGCGTCAGAGATGTCCGGTGGCGGTGGCCGCGACTCCATGGGGATGGTGCCATGGGTTCCTGCAAGAAGAAGAGATGGAGAGGTGAGGGGCATCCAGAGGGAGCAGAGAAAAGAGAAAGGAGGGACATGGCAAGGAGCGGGACGACCTGGCGTGAGGCTGCTCTGGCGAGCTCTAGCGGCAGCGCGGTCGACGCCGGAGGGAGGCGTGCGTGCGGAGAGGCGGTGAGGTGACGAGCGGGATGCGGCGCGCGAGGGAGGGGGCTCAGCTGCAGAAGAGGTCCGGCGGGGTAGTTCGTGGAGGAGGGCACATGCACGGCTAAAGCCCCGGTGGAGTCCCGGCGTGGAGATCAAGAGGAGGTGGCCTCGGGCATGAGCAAGGGATCGAGGGGAAGGCTCGGATGGAATCTTGTTGGTCTGGGACCAAGGAGAAGGGGATCGGGGAGGATCCCGATGTTATTTGAGTGTGGCGGCGGCAAGGGGGGAGGATGGGACATTGTCCCTAGATTTTAGGGTTGCTGCCTAGGGGATTGGTCTATATGTAGTAAGTGGATTTTTGGATAGGGGCATTAGGTCCCTCCGATCTTAATCGGACGGACGGGAAAATTAGGTTAGGTAGCCCAAAGAGAAAAACGGAGACGTTTTGTAGATGTTTGGGGATGATCTGTGTCCAACGATGACGACTGCCCGATCCGGGTTCGGGTAAGTTTCGGACTCGCGCGAGGGGTCGATGCACTGTGCAGAGAGGGTCTCAGGGTCTGGCAGTTGACAGCGGACTACGCAGAAAGCTTTGGGCTGGGAAGAGAGAGACCCGACGACTGTTTCCGGAGACCGAAAACGTCCGACGTTAAACCGGCTATAATGCCGCTATAGTTAATCGTTGGGGCGTCAAACGAACTCCGAATGCGATGAAACTTGACAGGCGGTCTATCTACACTATAATAAGACCACACGCCAACTTTCATCCCATTTCGAGAACATTTTCCGTCCACTTATAAAATACTATTTCGGACATGCCGCGGGCGTGTGCAAGTGTGTTTGGGCTCAGAACGGACAACGGACGGAACTGGGAGACCCGGACTAATGCAAGTTTCGAAAACATGATGATGCAATGCAGATGATGACATGGCAAGATGCAACACGAAAGCAAATGACATGTGAACGACAGCGAATAACTGGAGGACACCTGGCACATCGGTCCCGGGGCGTCACAACACTCCACCACTACGAGAGGATCTCGTCCCGAGATCTAGAATGGCACCGGAGGGAAAACAGAAGAGAAAGAGAAGAGGTAAAACTAAGTTGCTTCTTTGACAAACGAAAGAAACCAAAGAACCTTGAGAGGTTAAGCAAATACGAGAAAAGAATACAACGGAGATGAACAAAATTAAAAACACACCGATAGAAAGGAGGAACAAAGAAGAACAAATTCATATAGCACTCCGGTTGAAAAGAGATGCAAGACTTGATAAGATGAAAAGAACTTGATCTTGACAAGAACAAGAAGAAAGGTAGAAGAGAGCAACATCAAAATGCCTCCGGAAGAAAAGAGAGAAAGGAAAGGAGTGAACGAAGTAGAAAACAAGATCTTGGCAGAGCACGCTTACAACAAAGGCTAGAACGGAGTTGTTGGAAAACCACCAACGAAAAGAATAAGGTTGATATGGTCTTATGGAATACATCTCCAATTATGAGGTGACAACCTGCACTCACGGGAAAAAGAATTGGATTGATAAGAACAAGGAGACGAGAAACTTATTTCATCGGGAGGATAAATGAAGAACTTGGATCATTTATAAGCACCATAAATAGCAACAATCCTTAGGGAAAGCTTTAGGTGAAAATATAACCCAAGGTAACTCCATTGATGAGATTGATGGATTTAAAATATCTCATTCTTAACAACATGTGATTCATGAAACATGAACTCAAATTATCAAGAATGACATAATACCACTTCCAATGATATGGTTGAACGAATTGCACTTTAAATTGCAAGATAAAGAACACTTGAGCTCCTCTAAAAAGAATCTCGATGAACACTTCGAGAAAGAATTAAATCCTTGATGAACCATCTTGTAGAGCCTTCATGAGAACTCCGGTAATAAAAAAAATGGTCAATCAAAATGGAGGATGAAAAGAATAAGGTTGAAGTCTTGCAATGATTTAAATGAATCTCCGTGGTGATGTAATTACGAGAGCTAGGAACTCCGGGAAAAGAAAAGATAAAGCATCTCAAACCAAGAATGTGATATGATGCACCTCCGGAATAAGGAATTGAATAAACTCGATGAAACAAGAATAATAATTGCATTATGCTTATCCTTCACCAATTAAATTGATGACAACCAATGGATTTGGCACACTACTTATTCTCGTAGAAAGGATTAAGGAGAGATATAGCGTCAACTTGGAAAGGTCTTCAACGAACCACCGGTAGGATTGGAAAGAACGAGTCAAATGATATGATAACGAAGGAAGAGAAATCTTGAACGAACCATCGTAAGAATTAAAAAAGAACGAAGAAAAGATAAATAAACACCAGGAAGAATTATAAAATGAACGAAGATGCTTGAGAGGATTTAGATACATGAGAACGAAGAGATCAAGAACTGATTAGAGGATAGTTGATCGATGCACCGGTAAGATTAGGAGAACGATAACTGAAAGCTGGGAATGAATAATTATGAGATGATGGGCTCCGGAGAATCAGACTGAAAATACTCTGAATTACTCTGGATGGGTGAAAAGAATTCTGACAATCGAAAACAATTATGAGAGGATGGCCTTGAACTAGAACCACGAATCTTGAGAGAACGGATATGATTTGGAGGGAAGATCTTCTTCTGACTTCAAAATCTGAGAATGATGATGAGAAACACCACCCGATAATTAAAAAGGCACTCCGGAAGAATCAAAAGCGAAGAGATTTAGCCAACGATGAGAAGGATTTAATCGATCTTGTAGAAAGGCATTTGACTGATGATAAATCATTCTTACGTCAAACTTCTAAAAGAATTTCAGAATAACTCCGGAAAGAACTAGAAGAGTCAGGTAAGATCCTAGAAAAAGACCTGTGGGTTAGGGCCCACTCAAAAGATACACCGTTGAAAAGATTACTTGAAAAGAGAGATTTCACCGGTTGAATTAAAAGACTAGAATGAGATAACAATCTCGAAAGAGCTTGAAAGGATTACGAAAGCAGAATGGAAACACGAATCTTGTGAGATTTCTTGAGCACTCCGGAACAATTGAATAGCGAGAAGTGGATGATTAAGAGGTGCACCGGCATGAGAAAGCATTGAAATGAGGAAGGGTATGATCAACAAAGCTTGACTTGAAACCACCGAAGAAGAGAATGAGTGACAAATTTGAAGCTCCGTTAGAATCTTCATGAGAATCACCGGGTAAGAACATGAAGGAGAAGAATGGAGAGACTTCACATGAATAAAAAGATACTTGATTAAGAAATCTGAGTCCTTGAAGAAACAAGGGTGGGAGGGTGGGAAAACAAAGACAACTTGGAACGGATGAAGCAAACACCATTGAGAAGAACTGATAATTGATCTTGCAAATGTTGAAGTGATCGGATCCACTTGAAGAGAAACATGCCGGTAGAGAAGGAATTTAGATGACAATCTCGATGATCAAGAAGGATTTGTATTCACATAGAAATATGAGAACACCATTTGGGGAAGGTATGGAATCAACATTTGACTTCGAATCAACTTGAATACCACAACTCAAAACAAAAACAAAGGATTGGCTTGCGGAATAAGCTGGAACAAACATATGATAGAGATTTCGTCCGAAGTTTTCGTGGTGGGGCCTACACGGGCTCGATCGTACAACACCATCATGTACAAGGCAGTGCACATGACATACGAAGCGTCCCCGAGTCGGCATAGCCAAGGACTCTTTAAGACACAACAAGACCACTGTAAAACCGACCGTGAATAGGCGGACCACTAGACGTCGAACCCCAATTTCATATCATACATCTGTCGGAAAGAAATCCTAAGAGCTACTTGAATTCCCACTTATAACCTCCCAAAATTTTCCGGTTATGCAATCAGGTGTTGGGGATACAGGGGAAGCATAATATCTCACCCAAAACTAGCAAATCCTACATCCAGCTGTATCCATCCTTCAACACATAACCAAGAAACCTTCGGAAATCGTCTACCTCAACCTTCGAAAAGCATCCGTTATACGAGTTATGGCAATACTCCCGAACTCCCGCCCCAATACTAGGTGGCGTCGAGGTTATCTCACCAACAACTGCATAAAAGAGATTTTCGATGTCGGCGAAACTAAACTCAGGTATTCCAGAACTGCAACGATAAAATTGTGACGACAACACCTCGGAGCTCAACTCCCCCGGGACACTGCCACAACCCCTAAATGACAGGAGGCACCAAGAACAATGTTCTCGTCACAAATTGATCGGAACGATTCCAAGATACCCGCGTGATCCTAAATTTTTTTTAGTGAAATTTGAGAAGAGAAGAGTCAAAACTCTATGTCAGGATGCCTTACCAGAGCGATGAGGAGACTGGGAAGGAAAAAGAATTCCTAAACTCTCCGATATATAATTCCTAATTGACTCAAAACATTTTTCTAGACACAACTCGGCCGCTAATAACGATCAATCAATGGGGAGCTCCTAAGGTCGGGGAAGGCTCTTATTACCAACTTGAAACGCCCTCGATGCGGCTATATCTCCCACGTGTCGAAGCACGACTTAGAGGCATAACCGCATTGAAAGCAATGTCGCAAGTGAGGTAATCTTCACACAACCCATGTAATACATAAGGGAAAAGAGACATAGTTGGCTTACACTCGCCACTTCACACAAATACATGAATAAAGCATTACAACATCCAAATACAATCAAGGTCCGACTACGGAACAAAAATAAAAGAAGAACCCCAAATGCGACAAGGTCCCCGATCGACCCCAACTGGGCTCCACTACTGATCAACTAGAACGAAACAACACAAAGGACAAGATCTTCATTGAGCTCCTCCTGAGCTTGGTTACGTCATCTGCACGGACTCATCGGCACCTACAAGCTGGTTTGGAAGTATCTGTGAGCCACGGGGACTCAGCAATCTCGCACCCTCGCGATCAAGACTATTTAAGCTTATGGGTAAGGTAAAAGGTATGAGGTGGAGCTGCAGCAAGCGACTAGTATATATGGTGGCTAACATACGCAAATGAGAGCGAGAAGAGAAGGCAAAGCATGGTCGATAAAAGTATGATCAAGAAGTGATCCTAGAACAACCTACGTCAAGCATAACTCCAACACCGTGTTCACTTCCCGGACTCCGCCGGAAAGAGACCATCACGGTTACACACGTAGTTGATTCATTTTAATTAAGTTAAGGTTCAAGTTATCTACAACCGGACATTAACAAATTCCCATCTGCCCATAACCGCGGGCACGGCTTTCAAAAGTTCAAATCCCTGCAGGGGTGTCCCAACTGAGCCCATGACAAGCTCTCACGGTCAATGAAGGAATAGACCTCCTCCCGAGACATTCCAATCAGACTCGGTATCCCGGTTCTACAAGACATCCTCGACAATGGTAAAACAAGTCCAGCAAAACCACCCGATGCGCCGACATCCCGATAGGAGCTGCACATATCTCGTTCTCAGGGCACACCGGATAAGCTAAGAGTACGGGAGCCAACGTAACCCAAGTTGCCAAGGGACGGCCCCGCACGGTGCTCTGGGTTGGACCAGCACTTAGAGAAGCACTGGCCCGGGGGGGTTAAAATAAGATGACCCTTGGGCTGGCCTAACCCAAGGGAAAAAGAGGCTAGGTGGCAAATGGTAAAACCAAGGTTGGGCCTTGCTGGAGGAGTTTTATTCAAAGCGAACTGTCAAGGGGTTCCCATTATAACCCAACCGCATAAGGAACGCAAAATCCGGGAACATAACACCGATATGATGGAAACTAGGGCGGCAAGAGTGGAACAAAACACCAGGCATAAGGCCGAGCCTTCCACCCTTTACCAAGTATATAGATGCATTAACTAAATAAGATATATTGTGATATCCCAACAAGTAAACATGTTCCAACAAGGAACAACATCTCCATGTTCCAACAAGGAACAAACTTCAATCTTTACCTGCAACTAGGGATGAAAATGGAGCGGAAACTTTCCGTTTTTCTGGAGGAAAAATGGAAACAGAGAGGAAATATGAAAACAGAAACGGAAATTTGCAAAACGGAAGCGGAAATGGAATTCTTTTATGTGGAAACGGAAACAAAAACGGAACGGTGTTTTCCGGTGGAACATGCATGGAAATGGAACTTTCCGTTTCCGTGAATATGGAATTTCTGTTTTTACTATAGACCTATAGCTGCTTTGTAGCCCAACCACCAAAGATAACACAATGGCAAAATTAGTAGAATGGATCTAAGGCCCAACTTCTACTACCACACATGTACTCAGCTTGACCCTATACGCAATTGTCCGGTACTATTACAATACTACACTAAGTTGCTAACATAATGATACTATTTTGTAGCCATGTTAGCAACTCATTAAATTTGTTTATTTTTGTGTGCATTTCTCTATGATTCAAGGGGTTTTTAAGTTCCGATCAATGTCTATTTCTGTTTCCGTATCCGCTTTGTATTCGCTCCGTGTCTGTTTCCGGTAGTATCTGTTTCCGTATTCATTTCCGGGGTTTCTGTATTCATTTCCGCTTCTGCAAAAAAATATGAAAACAAGAATGATAGCACTCAGTTCTGTCCGTTTCCGCTCCGTTTTCATCCCAACCTGCAACTAACAACGCTATAAGAGGGGCTGAGCAAAGCGGTAACATAGCCAAACAACGGTTTGCTAGGACAAGGTGGGTTAGAGGCTTGGTTCAACAATATGGGAGGCATGATCAACAACTGGTAGGTATCGCAGCATAGGCATAGCAAAAGAGCGAGCATCTACCAAGCAAAGATAGAAGTGATTTCGAGGGTATGATCATCTTTCCTGAAATCCCGCAAGGAAGAAGAACGAGTCCATGAAGAAGATAAACGGACGAAGTCGAACGAATCCTCACAACACGACGTTATCGGAACCAACCCGAAGAAGCAACACCGGAAAGAAGCAAACAACATAGTAAACAACCAACACATAGACATGGCATGATGCACAATCAAGTATGATGCATGTCCGGTTTAATGAAGCATGGCATGGCAAAGTGCACAAACAATCCTACAAATTAAGTGGAGCTCATTATGCAACGGAGTTGCATATTGAAGAAAACACCACATGACTTATTTAGTTCTCTCTCGTTTATGTACCCAACAAGATTAAATGTTGTTAGCATGGCAAGAGATGAAGCATAAAGAAACTACACATCTAGTCAAGGTTAAATGAGGCCGGAAGCAACGAACAACAAATCCGGAAACTCCTCATGTGCATATATTAGGTTAGGTCCTGTTCTGCCCTAAACCATACTTTTAGAGTTGTTTAACATGCAAAACAAGCACACCATGTTAAACTAGGCATTTTTCTACCCCATTTACATATAAAGATTATTTAAAACTGAGCTACGGTTATTTAGTTGTGAATTAAATCATTTTAACATGGCATAGGAGAAAATTTAAACAAACATCATTTAAACATTTTGAACCTGGATGGAAGTTGGATATTATGAATCTAGACAAAATTCTAAGCAAGTTTCATGTATAATTCATTTTAATCCGATGCACCAATTGTGAGTTATTATATGCATGAAACTAGGGGGGTTTTCTATAAAATCTGCCGTCTCAGGATTAATAGAAAAAAAACGTTCTGCGAGAAAAAAATATGTCCTGGGCCGAATCTGGCCGGCCCAAAAGTGCACAGAGATAGGGGCTTCTCACTAGGCCTCATGGGCCGGTCGGTGGAGGAGGTTGGGCAGGCCAAATCTGGCTTGGGCCTTGGGAGGCTGCGGTGGCCTAGGCAGGCAGGTCAGCGCGGGCGTTGACTCGATCTTGAGCAGCAGTTAGATCCAGGGGGCTGGGACGATGCGTCGCTCTCCTTGCGAAGCAGAAGCCGGGGATGTCGGGGAACGGGTGGATCCGGGAGATGTGTGGGAGGCTGGATCCAACGGTGAGGAGGACTTGGACGACGTCAGAGATGTCCGGTGGCGGTGGCCGCGACTCCATGAGGATGGTGCCATGGGTTCCTGCAAGAAGAAGAGATGGAGAGGTGAGGGGCATCCAAAGGGAGCAGAGAAAAGAGAAAGGAGGGACATGGCAAGGAGCGGGACGACCTGGCGTGAGGCTGCTTTGGCGAGCTCCAGCGGCAGCGCGGTCGACGTCGGAGGGAGGCGTGCGTGCGGAGAGGCGGTGAGGTGACGAGCGGGATGCAGCGCGCGAGGGAGGGGGCTCAGCTGCATAAGAGGTCCGGCGGGGTAGTTCGTGGAGGAGGGCACATGCACGGCTAAAGCCCCGGTGGAGTTCCGGCGTGGAGATCAAGAGGAGGTGGCCTCGGGCATGAGAAAGGGATCGAGGGGAAGGCTCGGATGGAATCTTGTTGGTCTGGGACCAAGGAGAAGGGGATCGGGGAGGATCCCGATGTTATTTGAGTGTGGCGGCGGCAAGGGGGGAGGATGGGACATTCCTAGATTTTAGGGTTGCTGCCTAGGGGATTGGTCTATATGTAGTAAGTGGATTTTTGGATAGGGGCATTAGGTCCCTCCGGTCTTAATCGGACGGACGGGAAAATTAGGTTAGGTAGCCCAAAGAGAAAAATGGAGACGTTTTGTAGATGTTTGGGGATGATCTGAGTCCAACGATGACGACTGCCCGATCCTGGTTCGGGTAAGTTTCGGACACGCGCGAGGGGTCGGTGCACTGTGCAGAGAGGGTCTCATGGTCTGCCGGTTGACAGCGGACTATGCAGAAAGCTTTGGGCTGGGAAGAGAGAGACCCGGTGACTGTTTCCGGAGACCGAAAACGTCCGATGTTAGACCGACTATAATGCCGCTATAGTTAATCGTTGGGGCGTCAAACGAACTCCGAATGCGATGAAACTTGACAGGCGGTCTATCTACACTATAATAAGACCACACGCCAACTTTCATCCCATTCCTAGAACATTTTCCGGCCACTTATAAAATACTATTTCGGACATGCCGCGGGCGCGTGCAAGTGTGTCTAGGCTCAGAACGGACAACGGACGGAACTGGGAGACCCGGACTAATGCAAGTTTCGAAAACATGATGATGCAATGCAGATGATGACATGGCAAGATGCAACACGAAAGCAAATGACATGGCAACGACAGCGAATAACTGGAGGACACCTGGCACATCGGTCTCGGGGCGTCATGCTTTATTTACAAGCTAGTCTAGTAGAGGCATACTAGTGACACACTGTTTGTCTACGTATTCACACATGTATTAAGTTTCCGGTTAATAGTATTCTAGCATGAATAATAAACATTTTACCATGATATAAGGAAATATAAATAACAACTTTATTATTGCCTCTAGGGCATATTTCCTTCAGTCTCCCACTTGCACTAGAGTCAATAATCTAGTTCACATCGTCATGTGATTTCACACCAATAGTTCACATCTTTATGTGATTAGTTCACATCTTCATGTGACTAATACCCAAAGGGTTTACTAGAGTCAATAATCTAGTTCACATCGCTATGTGATTAACACCCAAAGAGTGATCATGTTTTGTGAGAGAAGTTTAGTCTACGGGTCTGCAACATTCAGATCCGTATGTATTTTGCAAATTTCTATGTCTACAATACTCTGCACGGAGCTACTCTAGCTAATTGCTCCTAGTTTCAATATGTATCTAGATCGAGACTTAGAGTCATCTAGATCGGTGTAAAAAGCTTGCATCGACGTAACTCATTACGACGAACTCTTTTATCACCTCCATAGCCGAGAAATATTTCATTAGTCCTCTAAGGATAATTTTGACCGCTGTCCAGTGATCTACTCCTAGATCACTATTGTACTCCCTTGCCAAAATGATGCTAAGGTATACAGTAGGTCTGGTACACAACATAGCATATTTTATAGAACCTATGACTGAGCCATAGGGAATGACTTTTCATTCTCTTTCTATTTTCTGCTATGGCCGGGTTTTGAGTCTTTACTCAATTTCACACCTTACAACTCAGGCAAGAACTCCTTCTTTGACTAATCCATTTTGAACTCCTTCAAAATCTTATCATGGTATGTATTCATCGAAAGTCTTATCAAGCGTCTTGATCTATCTTTATAGATCTTGATGCCCAATATGTAAGTAGCTCTACAGGTAATTCTTTCTTTGAAAAACACCTTTCAAATTCTCCTTGATGCTTTCTAGAAAATTCTACATAATTTACGATCAACAATATGTCATTCACATATACTTATCAGAAAGGCTGTAGTGCTCCCACTCACTCTCTTGTAAATACAGGCTTCTCTAAAAGTCTGTATAAAACTATATGCTTTGA
Source organism: Triticum dicoccoides (assembly GCF_002162155.2). Lineage (NCBI taxonomy): Eukaryota > Viridiplantae > Streptophyta > Magnoliopsida > Poales > Poaceae > Triticum > Triticum dicoccoides. The sequence goes on along the minus strand of NC_041386.1, from coordinate 412,765,164 downwards.
TCAACTCATCAAAGTGTATATTCCAACTCAGAGATGCTTGCACCAGTCCATAGATGGATCGCTGGAGCTTGCACACTTTGTTAGCACCTTTAGGATTACCAAAACCTTCTGGTTGCATCATACACAACTCTTCTTTAATAAATCCATTAAGGAATGCTGATTTGATATCCATTTGCCAAATTTCATAAAATGTGGCAACTGCTAACACGATTCGGACAGACTTTTAAGCATCGATACGAGTGAGAAAATCTCATCGTAGTCAACACTTTGAACTTGTCGAAAATATTTTTGTGACAATTCGATCTTTGTAGATAGTAACACTACTATCAGTGTCCGTCTTCCTCTTGAAGATCCATTTATTCTCAATGGCTCACCGATCATCGGGTAAGTCAATCAAAGTCCATACTTTGTTCTCATACATGGATCCCATCTCAGATTTCATGGCCTTAAGCCATTTCGCAGAATCTGGGCTCATCATCGCTTCCTCATAGTTCGTAGGTTCATCATGGTCTAGTAACATGACTTCCAGAATAGGATTACCACACCACTCTAGTGCGGAATGTACTCTGGTTGACCTATGAGGTTTGGTAGTAACTTGATCTAAAGTTTCATGATCATCATCATTAACTTCCTCAGTAATTGGTGTAGGCATCACTGGAACTAATTTCTTTGATGAACTACTTTCCAATTCGGGAGAAGGTACAATTACCTCATCAAGTTCTACTTTCCTCCACTCACTTCTTTTGGGAGAAACTCCTTCTCTAGAAAGGATCCATTATTGGCAACAAATATCTTTGCCTTCAGATCTGTGATGCAGCCCTTAAAAGAGTGACAAGGGAGATGCGTCCTCTGACGAGTTAGCTGGCAGAGGATGCTAACTTGACGGTTCACCGGTCTTATTATGATGCCAACAACAAACGGGTTAACCCTGTCATTCCGGAGGTGCAAAATCTTATTCCAGGAATCCGTAAGCACACTTATGCCCCTGACATTGATCCGTCAGAACTTATTAGTGAAGAAGCTATCTTTCAGGCCTTAACCCGGATTGACTGGACCACCACAAACTTCCAGCCGCTAGGTGGGGAAGAGGAAGTTGAACCTACGCCAGATGACCCATCAACTTCGCAGCAACATGGTAATGAGACTTGATCCGGCAATTAGAGTGATGCTCCAGAAACCTTGTTCTGCTGGAAACACCATATTTTGGGCCTTCAAGCGCCTTGTAATAAGCTAGTGGAAATACTTTGATCCGTGGCCCTCGTGCAGCGGGATACACTTTGCGTTGATTTGTCATGAGAATTTCAGTACTGGCTTATGTATTTTTACAATATTATGCAATCCCTGTGTCTGCATACAGAAAATCTGTCCAGGCGGTTTACCATCGGACGGGTCAAAATATCCCACTTGGTAAGCAACTATGGGTTTACCTGTGATATAAAACATTGCTGTCGGTTTACCAATTGTGATTTGAAGAAGGGTGAAAACCCAAACTCCACCGTACCATGTTGGTATATATATGATATAGAACCGGGTTGTGATGAACGCCGGCCGATTGCTGGAGACAAAGCGTCAAAGCCAGACCGGTTTTGAAGGATGCTGGATTACCTTTAATTGTATACTTGAACAGAAGATCCGTAAGCCATGCCGGGTTTAAAAAACTCCGGTTTAACGTAGACCTCGCGGAAAATAAAAACTTGGCAGAAAAAAGCAAACAAAAAACTGTAGTCGAGGCTTTTCGAGGGCTGCCAGGCCCAAATCGAGGCTTTTCATGGGCTGCCAGGCCACTGAGTTAAACCATTTTGGCAAAGCCTTTTAAGATGGCCCTCCAACTAACCAATCATCGTTTTAACTTTGACAAGTTCAGGGTCTCAATGAGAGTAACTATCAAACGTTCGAAGGGTCGTGCCAGGATTACTTGGATAGGAGTGGCTTACTTGATGAAGGCAGGTTAACCCGGGGTTTTAGGTGAATACACCAGGCTTCCAAGCCGTGGGTCGATACCCAGCTACAAGGGTCCTTTCAAACTCTTTGGTATTTGATGCAAAGAGCCCCCAAGTAACTTTGTGAGCTGTGCTCAATGGGTGCCTATGTTTGAGTTGTGCGTAGCAACAAGACTCTCTTTGGCTCCTTGGGTGTGAAGCTCCCAAGCTTTGTTGTGGCGTGATAGCCGCATCAAGAGGGTAGTAATGCTATGTTCTCTTTGGTGAATACACCTATGTTTGAACAGGGAGCCCCCAAGGAGTGATAGCCGCATCAAGAGGGTAGTAATGCTATGTTCTCTTTGGTGAATACACCTATGTTTGAACAGGAAGCCCCCAAGTTAACAGATATTTGAAGGAAGAAAACGGCGGAGGCCCTGCTTGATAGCAAGGATGCCGGTTTATTGTATTGATCATAATATATACATTGTTGAAATATGTACATATGAAAAGCCTGTGACTTTAAGTGTAAGAAGGCCATAGGAGAGCTATGTTCCATGGCCGTCGGGTCTCCTCCTCAGAGCTACGTGAGTCTTCTCGAACGTCAATGAGGTAGTATGATCCGTTGTGCAGATTTTTGCTGACCACAAAAGGCCCTTCCCAAGGTGGGGATAACTTGAGCATATCAGTCTGGTCTTGAATGAGCCGAAGTACCAAATCACCTTCTTGAAAGGTTCTTGTCCTAACCCGGCGGCTGTGATAACGCCGTAGGTCTTGTTGATAAATCGCCGACCGAGCCAAAGCCATGTCTCGCTTCTCATCTAACAGGTCTAGCGCCTCTTGGCGTGCTTGCTCGTTGTCCGCTTCAACATAATTCGCGACCCGGGGCGAGTCGTGACGAATATCACTTGGAAGGACAGCCTCAGCCCCATAAACTAGAAAAAAGGACGTATATCCCGTAGATCGGTTTGGGGTGGTATTTATGCTCCATAACACAGATGGTAATTCCTCCACCCAACAACCCGGCGTCCGCTTCAAAGGGACCATGAGCCGAGGCTTGATGCCCTTCAGGATTTCTTGATTCGCCCTCTCAGCTTGACCATTAGACTGGGGGTGAGCCACGGACGCTACATCAAGCCGGATGTGCTCTCGTTGGCAGAACTCCTCCATCTCACCTTTAGAAAGGTTCGTACCATTATCTGTGATGATGCTATGTGGAAAGCCGAAACGGAAAATAATCTTTTTGAGAAATTGAACCACCGTGGCTGCATCACATTTACTGACGGGCTCCGCTTCAACCCATTTGGTGAACTTGTCAACCGCCACCAACAGGTGGGTCTTCTTGTCCTTAGAACGCTTAAAGGGTCCAACCATATCAAGCCCCCAAGTAGCAAACGGCCAAGTGATGGGAATCATGCGTAACTCCTGAGCAGGAACATGAGCACGACGTGAAAATTTCTGACAAGCGTCACACCGCTTTACCAAGTCTTCCGCATCAGAATGAGTTGTCAACCAGTAGAACCCGTGTCGGAAAGCCTTAGCAACCAAGGACTTTGAGCTGGCATGGTGACCGCAATCCCCTTCATGGATTTCCCGTAGAATCTCTTGTCCTTCTTCAGGAGAAACACAACGTTGGAATACGCCTGAAACGCTAGAACGGTGCAACTCGCCATTGTGAACGACCATAGACTTGGACTGCTGGACTATCTGCCTGGCGAAAAGTTCGTCTTCTGGTAATTCGCCCCGGTTCAGATACGCCAAATATGGAACCGTCCAATCCGGAGTGGCATGTAGAACGGCTACTAACTGGGCCTCTGGATCAGGAACAGCTAAATCCTCTTCTGTAGGCAACTTTACAGATGGATTATGCAAGATATCTAGAAAGGTATTAGGTGGTACCGGTTTACACTGAGATCCTAGTCGGCTTAGAGCATCTACTGCTTCATTCTTGCGCCGGTCGATGTGCTCCACTTGATAACCCTTAAAGTGACCTACTACAATATCCACCTCGCGCCTATAAGCCGCCATGAGCGGGTCTTTAGAATCCCAAGTACCAGAAACTTGCTGAGCCACCAGATCAGAATCTCCAAAGCATCGAACCCGGCTTAAGTTCATTTCCTTAGCTACACGAAGACCGTGGAGCAAGGCCTCGTACTCCGCTGCATTGTTAGTACAAGGAAACATTAAGCGGAGAACATAACAAATCTTATCTCCTCGAGGGGAAGTGAGGACAACTCCAGCCCCCGAGCCTTCCAGCTGCCTGGATCCATCAAAGTGAATGGTCCAGTATGTATTATCCGGTTTGTCTTCTGGTGCCTGTAACTCGGTCCAATCATTGATGAAGTCCACAAGCGCCTGAGATTTGATAGATGTTCGGGGTGTATACCTCAAACCATGGGGACCAAGCTCAATCGCCCACTTCGCAACCCGGCCAGTTGCCTCTCTATTCTGGATTATATCGCCCAAGGGAGCAGAATTGACCACTGTGATAAGATGACCTTGAAAATATTGCTTGAGTTTCCTACTTGCCATGAAAACTCCATACACTAGCTTCTGTCAATGCGGATATCTTTGCTTTGATTCGATCAATACCTCACTGATATAATAAACTGGTCATTGAACCGGATATTCTTTTCCGGCCTCCTTACGTTCAACCACAATCGCCACACTGACCGCCCGGGCGTTGGCAGCCACGTACAACAATAGAGGCTCATTATCAACTGGAGCAGCGAGGACTGGCGGTTCAGCTAGCTGCCGCTTCAATTCCTCGAATGCCGCATTGGCGGCGTCAGTCCAGACGAGTTTATCTGTTTTCTTCAACATCTGATACAGGGGAATCACCTTCTCTCCCAAACGGCTGATAAATCGGCTGAGGGCTGCAATCCGGCCCGCCAGCCACTGAACATCATTGATACATGCCGGTTTAGCCAAGGATGTGATTGCTTTGATTTTTTTCCGGATTTGCCTCAATGCCTCTGTTAGACACAAGAAAACCCAAGAGTTTGCCTGCCGGAACACCAAAAACACATTTGTCCGGGTTGAGCATCATTTTATAAACCCGAAGATTGTCAAAAGTCTCCTTGAGATCATTTATCAGGGTTTCCTGCTTCCTGGATTTCACCACAATGTCATCCACATAGGCATGAACATTACGCCCGATCTTCTTGTGAAGACAATTTTGCACACGACGCTGGTAGGTTGCTTGGGCACTCTTGAGCCCAAAGGGCATAGAAACATAGCAGAAGGCTCCAAAGGGAGTGACGAAGGCCGTCTTCTCCTGGTCCGTAACTGCCATCTTAATCTGATGATAACCTGAATAAGCATCCAGGAAACTCAGGCGCTTACAACCCGCCGTTGCATCAATAATCTGATCAATACGCGGGAGAGCGAAAGGATCTGCCAGGCAAGCTTTATTCAAATCAGTGTAGTCCACACACATACGCCAAGTGCCATTTTTATTAAGAACAAGCACCGGATTAGCCAACCATTCGGGATGAAACACTTCAGCAATAAACCCAGCCGCCAGTAGCCGGGCTACCTCTTCGCCGATGGCCTTGCGTCTTTCTTCGTTAAAGCAGCGAAGCTACTGCTTGACCGGCTTAAACTTAGGATCAATATTTAGGGTGTGCTCAGCGAGTTCCCTCGGTACACCTGGCATGTCAGAAGGTTTCCATGCAAAGATGTCCCGGTTCTCACGGATGAACTCGATGAGCGCGCTTTCCTATTTCGGATCCAGATTTGAACTGATACTAAACTGCTTGGATGAATCACCAGGGACGAAGTCAACAAGCTTAGTCTCATTAGCCGGTTTGAACGTCAGGGCCGGGTCATGTTCAGTCGTAGGTTTCTTCAGAGGGGTCATATCCGCCGGATCAACATTGTCTTTATAGAATTTCAGCTCCTCTGTGGCACAAACCGATTCTGCATAGGCTGCTTCACCTTCCTCGCAATCCAAGGCAATCTTTCGGCTCCCATGTACTGTGATCGTCCCTTTATAACCTGGCATCTTGAGCTGTAGATAGACATAACAGGGCCTCGCCATGAATCTCGCGTAAGCCGGCCGTCCAAAGAGCGCGTGATATGGACTCTGGATTTTCACCACTTCAAAGGTCAAAGTCTCAGACCTGGAATCAAACTCATCTCCAAACAAAACTTCCAAAGCAATCTTTCCCACTAGGTAGGCCGACTTACCTGGTACCACACCATGAAAGATAGTGTTTGACGGTTTAAGATTCTTATCCGTCAAACCCATGCGACCGAAAGTCTCATAGTACAGGATGTTGATACTGCTCCCTCCATCCATCAGAACCTTGGTAAACTTATAGCCTCCACCTGAGGCGCTACCACCAAGGCTAGCTGACCCGGATTGTCAACCCGGGGCGGGTGATCCTCCCTGCTCCACACAATAGGCTGCTCCGACCATCGTAGATAATGTGGTACAGCCGGTTCAACAGTATTGACTGCCCTCTTGTGAAGTTTCTGATCCCGCTTGCACAAGATGGTAGTGAACACATGATACTGTCCGCTGTTCAACTGCTTGGGGTGACTCTGGTAACCTGTCTGTTGCTGACTCCCTTGGTTATTCTGCTGGTTATTACCATGGTTGTTCTGATGGCCCTGGCTGTTCTGAAATCCAAAGCTTGAACCGCCGCCCCCATGGAAACCTGGGCCTGAACCGCCGGGTGGATCCTGATCATACCGGTATAAATCAGAATTTTTGAACTCCCTCATTATGTGACAATCTTTCCAAAGATGTGTGGCAGGGGCCTCCTTGGTTCCATGCTTCGGGCAGGGCTGGTTTAACAAACGCTCCAGATTCATGCCGCGCTGGGGCGGTTTACCTTTGCGACGCTGCATATTTGTGTTAGCCACCAAATCTGAATTATTCGCTTTACGCTTACTGTTATTCCCATGGCCCCCTTGGTTGTGGTGCTACCCTTTTGCACCGCCGTTCCTCTTTCCCTTCTCCGGTTTGTCCTCCTCTGAATCCGGATCCTTGGTATTATCTGAATCGGCATACTTAACTAAAGCGGCCATGAGTGTTGACATGTCGTTGCAATGACGTTTGAGCCTTCCCAACTTCTGTTTTAATGGCTTGAAACGGCAATTGCCCTCCAACGTTAATACTGCGGTATCTGCATTAATACGATCTGACGAATGCAAAATCGTCGAGACTCGTTTAACCCAATGGGTCGTGCACTCCCCTTCCTCTTGGACACAAGCGGCCATATCTACAATTGACATCGACTGCTTGCACGTATCCTTGAAGTTCTGGATAAACTGGCGCTTTAATTCGGCCCATGAGTCGATAGAGTTGGTTGGCAAGCTCTTCAACCAAGTACGAGCTGTTCCTTCCAGCATCATGGTGAAATATTTAGCACAAACTGCCTCATCCACATCTAACATCTCCATTGCCATCTCATAGCTCTCCACCCACGCCTCTGGCTGCAAATCGGTGGTGTAATTTGGTACCTTACGAGGTCCCTTGAAATCCTTGGGCAATCGCACATTACGCAATGCGGGAGTTAAACATGGTACCCCTAGGGAACTGAACATTACCCCTGGCTCCACGGAGGCAGTGGGGTGAACCGGAGTATGATGCCGTGCTTCATGTCGAGCTGTCAACTCAGCCCCCCATCGTGCGCGGCCGTGATCCACAACATCTTGCGCATTAGCACCTCCCCCGGCCGGGTTGTTCCCCCGTGGCGAATTTCGATGGCGTGCGCTACTGGATACGGCCGGTTCGTCCTCCATGTGTCTGCTATAACTCCGGCTTGGACAGGGAGTGGAATGAATCCTCTCACGGCTGTGTGAATACGCTTGCTGTTGATTCAGTGCTGTCTGAAGGAGATCCCTGGCCCGACGCGCTTCTACTGCCACTAGTGATTCGCCGTCGGTTGGGAGAGCCGCCAGGCATGAAGCGGCGGCCACAATATTATCCAACGGGTTGGAATAATGCCCGGGCGGCGTTGATGATACAACGTTGTTCTGGCGAGGCAAGTTTGTTGCACGTGGCTGAACCGGCGCTCCTACTTCCAGTGCCCCCGCCCGGTTTGGCGCGGGTTGATTACCAGCTCCTGCACCTGGCGTGTTGAAAAGCTTTTGCGGCTCATAAGCCGACGGGAGACGTGATCGGTACCTTCTTCTCATGACCTCTTCTGAAGCATTCTGATATAGTCTAATCCGGTAATCCTGTGCTTCCAACTCGGCCCGCTCTGTGGCCATCCTGGCGTTCTCTGCCGCCAGGTCCGCTTTAGCTTGGGCTATCTGATCTTTTACCTTTAGAATCTCCGCATTGTGCTGATCCTTGGCTGCTGCGTCTACCTCCGTGGACATCAGTGCCGCTAGAGCATCAAACAAATCAGACAAGACTTGGGCCGAAGGCGGCGCCGAGCTTCCTGCACCTGCTGGCGTGGCCGTTGTTGAACCGGAGAGCACTGCTGCGGCGGTAGATGAATGAGGTGCCGGTCGTGTGCCGGCCATGAAGACAGCGGCCCGGTTTGGCAGACCAGGGGAATCCGGAATACTGTTGCCCTCGGATCCTCCCTCAATCCAGCCGTCGTACAACTGGTAGAGCGATTCGGTTCCTCCGGAAGACTCGTCATCACTGCGGACTACGTTTTCTCCATCAGAGATCGGTTCCTCCTCGTAACCCGAACCATGGATGACACCCACGAAAACATGCCTGGCCTCAGGCTGAGCCGGTGAAGAACTTGCGTGCCGAGCCGTCTCGATGATGTCAGTGCAGGTGTCCGGCTCGGGGGCCGGTTCGCTGATCTTGCCGATGAAGATGTGAATCCCACCAAAGGGGACCCGGTACCCGTATTCAATTGAATCAGCCTCGGGACCCCATCCTGCGTTGTCGATGTAGAGCTTGCCGCGGCGACTCTTCATCATCCGGCCCACATCGTATCCCTTCAGTCCATCGAAATTGCTCTTCAAGAACTCGAAACCATCGTGCGATAGCCCCACGGTGGGCGCCAACTGTCGTGGAATTGTCACAGCAGATGTCCTCATGGAAGGACTTACTCGTGGAGCCATCAGTACGGGTTAGCTTGAAGGGGTTAAACCGGACAAAGGGACACGAGAGTTTATACTAGTTCGGCCCCTTCGATGAAGGTAAAAGCCTACGTCTAGTTGTGATTGGTATTGCTGGGGTTTCGAAGACCAGGGAGCGAATCCGCTTTGTCTGGCTTCGAGTTGTTGTTTCCTGTCCCTGAACCGCCGCCGGGTCACCCCTTTATATATTTAGGAGGATCCCGGCCGGTCTACGGAGTCCCGAGGCTAGCTCATACAAGTCTCCGCCTCGGTCTCTTCTTCCTTATCTTACAATGCAAGTTTATACAATCATGGCGGTTTACTATCATGGGCCCTAAACCGCCTGTGGGCTCTGGGCCTCTAAGCTTCATCCGTAAAGCGCCATCTTCCGGGTTTCCTTGGGCTTCAGTATAACTGAAGGTGAACCGGCCCCTCCTGGGCGGTTTACCCTCAGTGGTTATGTCTTCAACATAAGGTGTATCCAACAGTTTCTTTTGGGTATCCTATGAAGACACACTTCTCCAATTTGGGTTCGAGCTTATCAGGTTGAAACTTTTTCACATAAGCATCTCAACCCCAAACTTTAAGAAACAACAGCTTTGGTTTCTTGCCAAACCATAGTTCATACGGTGTCGTCTCAACGGATTTAGATGGTGCCCTATTTAATGTGAATGCAGCTGTCTCTAATGCATAACCCCGAAAATGATAATGGTAAATTCGTAAGAAACATCATAGGTCGCACCATATCTAATAAAGTACAGTTACGATGTTCGGACACACCATTATACTGTGGTGTTCGAGGTTGCGTGAGTTGCGAAACTATTCCACATTGTTTCAAATGAAGACCAAACTCATAACTCAAATATTTGCCTCCGTGATCAGATCGTAGAAACTTTATTTTCTTGTTACGATGATTTTCCACTTCACTCTGAAATTCTTTGAACTTTTCAAATGTTTCAGACATATGATTCATTAAGTAGATATACCCATATCTGCTCAAATCATCTGTGAAGGTCAGAAAATAATGATACCTGCCGCGAGCCTCAACACTCATCGGACCGCATACATCGGTATGTATTATTTCCAATAAGTCAGTGGCTCGGTTCATTGTTCCGGAGAACAGAGTCTTAGTCATCTTTCCCATGAGGCATGGTTCGCAAGCATCAAATGATTCATAATCAAGTGATTCCAAAAGTCCATCCGCATGGAGTTTATTCATGCGCTTTACACAAATATGACCTAAACGGCAGTGCCACAAATATGTTGTACTATCATTATCAACTTTGCATCTTTTGGCATCAATATTATGAATATGTGTATCACTACAATCGATATTCAATAAACCATTTATATTAAGTGTATGACCATAGAAGGTTTTATTCATGTAAACAGAACAACAATTATTCTTTGACTTGAATGAATAACCGTATTGCAATAAACATGATCCAATCATATTCATGCTCAACGCAAACACGAAATAACATTTAGTTTAGGTTCAACACTAATCCCGAAGGTAAAAGGAGTGTGCGATGGTGATCTTATCAACCTTGGAATCATTTCCAACACACATTGTCACCTTGCCCTTAACTAGTCTCTGTTCATTTTGCAACTTCTGTTTCGAGTTACTAATCTTAGCAACTGAACTGGTATCAAATACCCTGGGGTTACTATGAACACTAGTAAAGTACACATCAATAACATGTATATCAAATATACTTTTGTTCACTTTGCCATCCTTCTTATCCGCCAAGTATTTGGGGGTAGTTCCGCTTCAAGTGACCATTCCTTTTGCAGTAGAAGCACTCAGTTTCAGGCTTAGGTCTAGATTTGGGCTTCTTCATGGGAGTGGCAACTTGCTTGCCATCCTTCTTGAAGTTCCCTTTATTTACCATGCCCTTTTACTTGAAACTAGTGGTCTTGTCAACCATCAACACTTGATGCTTTTTCTTGATTTCTACCTTCGCCGATCAGCATCGCGAAGAGCTTGGGAATCGTTTCTGTTATCCCTTGCATATTATAGTTCATCAAGAAGTTCTAGTAACTTGGTGATAGTGACTAGAGAACTTTGTCAATCACTATCTTATCTGGAAGATTAACTCCCACTTGATTCAAGTGATTGTAGTACTCAGACATTCTGAGCACATGCTCACTAGCTGAGCTATTCTCCTCCATCTTGTAGGCAAAGTACTTGTCAGAGGTCTCATACCTCTTAACACGGGCATGAGTCTGAAATACCAATTTCAGCTCTTGGAACATCTCATATGCTCCGTGGCATTCAAAACATTTTTGAAGTCCCGGTTCTAAGCTGTAAAGTATGGCGCACTAAACTATCAAGTAGTCATCATACCGAGCTTGTCAAACGTTCATAACGTCTACATCTGCTCTTGCAAAAGGTCCGTCACCTACCGGTGCATCAAGGACATAATTCTTCTATGCAGCAAGGAGGATAATCCACAGATCATGGATCCAGTCCGCATCATTGCTACTATTATCTTTCAACTTATTTTTCTCTAGGAACATATCATAAATAAAACGGGGAAGCTATACGCGAGCAATTGATCTACAACATAGATATGCAAATACTATCAGGACTAAGTTCATGATAAATTTAAGTCCAATTAATCATATTACTTAAGAACTCCCACTTAGATAGACATCCCTCTAGTCATCTAAATGATCACGTGATCCATATCAACTAAACCATGTCCGATCATCACGTGAGATGGAGAAGTTTTCAATGGTGAACATCACTATATTGATCATATCTACTATATGATTCACACTCGACCTTTCAGTCTCACTATTCCGAGGCCATATCTGCATGTGCTAGGCTCGTCAAGTTTAACCTGAGTATTCTGTTTGTGCAAAATTGGCTTGCACCCATTTTATGTGAACGCAGAGCTTATCACACCTGATCATCACGTGGTGTCTCGGCACGACGAACTGTAGCAACGGTGCCTACTCAGGGAGAACACTTATACCTTGAAACTTGGTGAGAGATCATCTTATAATGATACCGCCATACTAAGCAAAATAAGATGCATAAAGGATAAACATCACATGCAATCAATATAAGTGATATGATATGGCCATCATCATCTTGTGCCTTCGATCTCCATCTCCAAAGCACCGTCATGATCACCATCGTCACCGGCTTGACACCTTGATCTCCATCGTAGCATCGTTGTCGTCTCGCCAACTATTGCTTCCACAACTATCGCTACCGCTTAGTGTTTAAGTATAGCAATTACATGGCGATTGCATTTCATACAGTAAAGCGACAACCATATGGCTCCTGTCAGTTGCCGATATCTGTGTTACAAAACATGATCATCTCATACAACAATTTATATAATCATGTCTTGACCATATCACATCACAACATGCCCTGCAAAAACAAATTAGACATACTCTACTTTGTTGTTGCAAGTTTTACGTGGCTGCTACGAGCTTCTAGCAAGAACCGTTCTTACCTACGCATCAACACCACAACGTAGTATAGTGATTGCTATTTGATCTTCAGAAAGAACCCTGTTCATTTAAACCGATTCAACTAAAGTTGGAGAAACAGACACCCACTAGCCACCTATGTGCGAAGCATGTTGGTAGAACTAGTCTCGCGTAAGTATACGCGTAATATCGGTCTAAGCCGCTTCATCCAACAATACCGCTGAATCAAGAATCTACTAGTGACGGCAAGAAATATGTATATACCCACGCCCACAACTCCTTTATGTTCTACTCATGCATATAACATCTACGCATATACCTGGCTCTGATGCCACTGTTGGGGAACGCAGTAATTTCAAAAAAATTCCTACGCACACACAAGATCCATCTAGGTGATGTATAGCAACGAGCGGGAAAGTGTGTCCATGTACCCTCGTAGACCGAAAGCGGAAGCGTTAAGTAACACGGTTGATGTAGTCTAACGTCTTCACGATCCAACCTATCAAGTACCGAACGCACGGCACCTCCGCGATCTGCACACGTTCAGCTCAGTGACATCCCTCATACTCTTGATCCAGTTGAGGCCAAGGGAGAGTTTTGTCAGCATGATGACGTGATGACGGTGATGATGAAGTTACCGACACAGGGCTTCGCCTAAGCACTACAATGATATGACTGAGGTGGAAATCTGTGGAGGGGGCACCACACATGGCTAAACAATCAACTTGTGTGTCTATGGGGTGTCCCCTTCCCCGTATATAAAGGGGGGAGGAGGAGAGGGCTGGCCTAGGAGGAGGCGCGCCCAAGGGGGGGGGGGCAATCCTACTCCAAGTAGGTTTGCCCCCATTTCGTATTCCCACTAGGAGAAGGAGGAAGGAGGAGGAGAGGAGAAGGAAAGGGCTGGCCGGCCCCCCAAACCCTAAACCAATTTGGTTTGGGCCTAGGGGGGCGGGTGAGGGAGTCCTGGATTAGGTGGTCCTCGGATAGTCGGACTATATACTTTGGCCAGACTGTTGGACAATGAAGATACAAGATTGAAGACTTTGTCCCGTGTCCGGGTGGGACTCTCCTTTGCATGGAAGGCAAGCTTGGCAATTCAGATATGTAGATCTCCTCCCTTGTAACCGACTCTGTGTAACCCTAGCCCCCTCCGGTGTCTATATAAACCGGAGGGTTTAGTCCGTAGGACAACAATAATCATAATCATAGGCTAGCTTCTAGGGTTTAGCCTCTACGATCTCGTGGTAGATCAACTCTTGTAATACTCATATCATCAAGATCAATCAAGCAGGAAGTAGGGTATTACCTCCATCGAGAGGTCCGAACCTGGGTAAACATTGTGTCCCTTGCCTCCTGTTATCATCAGCCTTAGATGCACAGTTCGGGACCCCCTACCCGAGATCCACCGGTTTTGACACCGACATTGGTGCTTTCATTGAGAGTTCCACTGTGCCATCACGATAAAGGCTTGATGGCTCCTTTGATCATCGGCAACGATGCGATCCAGGGTGAGGTTTTTCTCCCCGGACAGATCTTCATATTCGGTGGCTTCGTACTGCGGGCCAACTCGCTTGGCCATCTGGAGCAGATCAAGAGCTACGCCCCCGGCCATCAGGTTAGGTTTGGAAGCTCGAACTATACTGCCAACATCCGCGGAGACTTGATCTTCGACAGATTCGAGCCCATGTCAGGTGCACCGCACAGTCACGACGAGCATGACTTAGCTCTGCCGTTGGATGGTGTTCGGGAGATCACACCTGTGGCTACTCCGGCCCTCAATCCAGAGCAGATCGTGCCGTCCAAGGACGGGTGGATAGACCCCGCCACAGAGACCGCACACTCAGCGGCGATAGAGCCGAATACTGACTTCACCTCCTATGAGACCTGTGTTACCGGACCCTTGGATTCGTCCCCGGCCACAGGCTCCGAACCGCTTGCATCCGTGCCTATCGAATCTAACTGGTCACCAATTATCGAGTTTACCTCCGCGGATATCTTTCAGCACTCGCCCTTGGGCGACGTGCTAAATTCATTAAGGTCTTTCTCCTTGTCAGGAGACCCTTGGCCGAACTATGTCCGGCTTGAGTGGGAAGCGGACGAAGAAATTCATTCCCCACCCACCACCCACTTAATAACCATTGTCGATGACTTAACCGACATGCTTGATTTCGACTCCGAAGACATCGACGGTATGGACGACGATGCAGGAGAATAATAGGAACCACCGCCCACAGGGCGCTGGACAGCCACCTCATCATATGATATATACATGGTGGACACCCCCAAAGAAAGCAATGACAATAAGGCAACGGAGGATAATCCCCTTGAGAAGCAATCTAAGCACCGGCGTCATCGACGCCGCTCTAAGCCCCCCAATAGCAAAAGTAATAACGCTGCGGACAGTGCCGATGACGAAGACAATCCCCTCCAGCCAGGCTTCGAGCGGGAGGATGGGCATACGAGCCCTAAGGAACAGGCGACAGACGGAGAACTAGGGGATGACAACTACATGCCCCTCTCCGAAGACGAAGCGAGCCTCGGCGACGAAGAATTCATCGTGCATGAGGATCCCGTCGAGCAGGAGCGCTTCAAGCGCCGGCTTATAGCCACAGCAAAAAGCCTAAAGAAAAAGCAGCAGCAGCTTCAAGCTGATCAAGATCTGCTAGCGGATAGATGGACCGAGGTCCTGACAGCCGAGGAACACGAACCCGAGCGCCCAACCAAAAGTTACCCAAAGCGCATGTTGCTACCCCAAATCGAGGAGGAAGCATTAAAGCCTACACTACCAGCATATGATGCGGCTGACCGGCCACCTCGTGGCCGAGACAAAGCGGCATATCAGCCCGAAGTCCAGTCCGCACCCCGTCGCCAGTCAAAGAAAAACACCAAGGCCCGGGGCTACACGCAGGACCTGCGAGACGTATTGGAAAACAAAGAAGGACATACAAGATCGATCTACGGATCACGGGGGCGCGCCCCAACGCGTGACGACGACCGTCACGCCGGATATACTAAAAGCAAATCCGGCGGGGCTGAATACAGCAGACAAGACTCATACGAACTGCATCGTGATATAGCCTGGCACAAAGGCGCCCCACACCCTCTATGCTTCACCGATGAAGTAATGGATCACGAATTCCTAGAAGGGTTTAAACCCGTAAACATTGAATCATATGATGGTACAACAGACCCCGCGGTATGGATTGAAGATTTTCTCCTCCACATCCACATGGCCCGCGGTGACGATCTACATGCCATCAAGTACCTCCCACTAAAACTCAAAGGACCGTCTCAGCATTGGCTAAATAGCCTGCCGACAAACTCCATTGGCAGTTGTGAGAACTTGGAAGATGCATTCCTTGACAACTTCCAGGGCACTTATGTGCGACCACCGGATGCCGATGACTTGAGTCACATAACCCAACAGCCCGGGGAGTCAGCCAGGAAATTCTGGACTCGGTTCCTAACTAAAAACAACCAAATTGTCGACTGTCTGGATGCCGAGGCCTTAGCGGCATTTAAACATAACATCCATGACGAGTGGCTCGCCCGACACCTCGGCCAAGAGAAGCCGAAGTCCATGGCAGCCCTCACGACACTCATGACCCGCTTTTGTGTGGGCAAGGACAGCTGGCTGGCTCGCAGCAATAACACATCGAAAAATCCTGGCAATTCAGATGCCAGAGATAGCAATGACAAGCCACGTCGCAATAGACACAAGCACCGCAACAACGGTGACAACGCCGAAGATACGATAGTCAATGCTGGATTCAGTGGCTCTAAATCCGGTCAGTGGAAAAAGCCATTCAAAAGAAGCAATCCGGGCCCGTCCAGTTTGGACCGCATACTCGATCGCTCGTGCTAAATTCACGGCACCCCCGATAAACCAACCAACCACACCAATAGAGAATGCTGGGTGTTCAAACAGGCCGGCAAGTTGAATGCCGAAAACAAGGAAAAGGGGTTGCATAGCGATGACGAGGAGGAGCCCCGGCCGCCGAACATAGGAGGACAGAAGAAATTTCCTCCCCAAGTGATAACAGTGAACATGATATACGCAACCCATATTCCCAAGCGAGAACGGTAGCGTGCACTAAGGGACGTCTATGCAATGGAGCCAGTCGCCCCAAAGTTCAACCCATGGTCTTCTTGTCCGATCACTTTCGATCGCAGGGACCACCCTACCAGTATCCGTCATGGTGGTTCTGCCGCATTGGTCCTTGACCCCATCATAGACGGATATCACCTCACTCGAGTCCTTATGGACGATGGCAGTAGCCTGAACCTACTCTATCAGGATACAGTGCGCAAAATGGGTATCGACCCCTCAAGGATCAAACCCACAAAAACCACCTTTAAAGGTGTCATACCAGGTGTAGAGGCCTGTTGCACGGGCTCAGTCACACTAGAAGTGGTCTTGGGATCCCCGGACAACTTCCAAAGCGAGGAGTTGATCTTCGATATCGTCCCCTTCCGCAGTGGCTATCACGCACTGCTCGAATGAACCACATTTGCTAGATTCAATGCGGTACCGCATTATGCATACCTCAAGCTCAAAATGCCAGGACCTCGCGGGGTTATAACAGTTAATGGAAACACAGAACGCTCGCTCCGTACGGAGGAGCACACTGCAGCCCTCGCAGCAGAAGTACAAAGCAGCCTTCTGAGGCAAACCGCCAATTCGGCGATAAAGCCCTCGGACACCTTCAAGCGAGTCCGGAGTACCCTGCAACAGGATCGCCCGGCATGTTCTAAGCTCGCCTAGCAATCCGGCCTCCATCCCAGTCCTAGTCAAGCGGCGAAATTTGCGCCGCGCGTCCATAATTACGCACTCAAGATAGGGCATAGACAGAGGCACGACTATGGCACGGTCTACAATGCGGCTCAACCACCTCAGGACCCGTATATCTTTACCATTTTCTTCCTTTCAGGACACTATTCTCTGAAGGCCCTCTCCGATACCCTGATTATCAGACCCATCACAGGAAGGAAACACCAAGGAAGCAATAAGCTTTGCCGTACAAGGGAATCCCCAGGTGGTCTCTGATAACGATCGCTATACCTGTTTTACATACCCACACGCAGCCTGCCCTTGGATAGGACATGTCAAATAGTCCTATTTTTGCTTATTGCACTACTTGTATACATACACTTTGACGTATCATTTAAATAACAATGCATAGTGTTAGCTTATTATTGCTTTTCTCCCTGTCTGCTCATTTATGACAAATTGCAACCGTACAGTCTGGTATGTCCAGTGCGCCAGGGGCTTTAGTGTACCCCATAACATGACAAGAAAAGTCTGAACACTTTCGACAGTGCGGCACCCCGAACTTATAACATTATATGCATCCACTCCGAATCATGTCTTGGGTCAATAGTTGGGTTTGCCTGGCTCCCATGTTTTGGTACCTTACGTTCCGCTATATCGGCTAAGGTAGCACTGGGATAACTACTGCGATTGTGTCCCGGTTCTTCCGGACGAGCACCTCAGTAGAGAAAGCCAAAAACTGACTATCATGATACGACGAGAGCTGGTCGCTGTTCGAGAGGTCTCAAATCCTTAAATATTATTTCCGCTTCAGGCGAGGAATCGTCCTTGTCCGATTTAGGCGTATATAGCGCCCCAAGTTCGGCCTTCCGAATACTAGGGGCTTCACCAAAATATAAAATTGTAGACTTCTATGGATAAGTGAGAGTGATAAAGATGTATAGTCTGATTGCCTTGTTCGCTGCGCTAAACACCTCCTTAAAGGACCAATTTTTTTTGGATAAAGAGTGTTTAAGATTTATCCCGAACACCTCAGTACTAGTTACATGGGCGCGGAAGCCGACGACTGGCCAACTCTCAGATTTTATAAATGTCCGCACAGAAGGTAATATTTTAAATCGACAAGCATTATATAGCGCACATGAACTCGTTTTAATATTACAAGGATCACATGAGTACATTCATTCAAATATTACATCCTTAGCACATTCCTCCGCCACAAGGCGGGCACCCTTTAGGACACTATCATAATACTTTTCGGGGTGGCGATGCTCCTTGCCCTCCGGTGGCCCCTCCTTCACCAGCTTTTCGGCGTCCATCTTCGCCCAGTGCACTTTCGCACGGGCAAAGGCCCTGCGTGCACCTTCAATGCAGACGGACCACTTTATGACTTCAAGCCGTGGGCAGGCATTCATAAGCCGCTTTACCAGGCCGAAGTAGCTGCCAGGCAGGGGCTCGCCATGCCACATCCGGACTATGAGACCCTTCATGGCCAGTTCGGCTGCCTTGTGAAGCTCGACCAGTTGCTTCAGCTGGTCACTCAAGGACATCAGATGTTCGGTCCCAGTATATTGAGACCAGAACAACTTTTCCGTCGAGCTCCCTTTCCTCAGCCCGGTAGAACTCCGTGGCATCCGATACACCGCTGGGTAGATTTGCGAACGCTCCTGGAGAGCTCCGAATTAGGGTAAGTAAAAAGAAAGTTTCCTTCACATGCTTGCTTTGCATAATGAATGCCTTACCCGCCGCTATCTTCTTGACCGCCTGAATCTCCTGGAGGGCCTTTTGAGCTTCGGCCTTGGCATTTTGTGTGTTCTCGAGGGCCTTCGCAAGCTCGGATCCCTGCGTCTTAGAGTCACGCTCCAAGGACTCATATTTTTTGACGAAATCCTGGAGCTCTTGCTGAACCTCGCCGACTCGGGCCTCTTGCTTCTCGCGCTCGATGCGCTCCTGGGCTGCTCTGTCTTCGGCCTTGGACAACGCCTTCTTTAGGGCCGCCACTTCGGTCATGGCCCCTATCAAAATTCATGATGATCCCATGATCTAGTAACCGCTTTCATTTTTTTCTTTATCAATATACAGACGGGGTATCACTTACCTTTGTTCTCTTCGAGCTGCCTCTTGGTAAGGCCGAGCTCTTCCTCGGACCGCTCAAGGTCCCGCTTCAGTCCGGAGACCTCCGCAATACGAGCGGCAGCGACCAGCAGTGAAGCTTGCTTATTCACATAGACATATTCTGATTAGACTCCTATGATTATTATTTGATCCTCTGTTCGGCCTTTCTTTGCGAACACCAAACAGAGCATCAGGGGCTACTGTCTATGCTGTGATATTTTCTGATAAGTTGATTATTTACCTCAAAGCCTGTTAGGAGGCTGGCACAGGCTTCGGTCAGTCCACTTTTGGCGGACCAAACCTTCTCGACCACCGCACTCATGATAGTGCAGTGCTCTTCATCAATGGAAGCGCCGCGAAGCGTTTCCAGCAAGTTGTCCGATGCCTCTGGATGGACAAAGGCCATCGGCACAGACGGCTCACCCCCCGTAGCGAGGGGTCGCCTAACAAAATCCGGAACCACTCGAGGTTCCGGCGCAGTATCCGGCTGGGGGCCAAACTTGCTGCGGCCCCCGACATTAGAGCCCACGAGAGTCTTGCCCCCCATGCGCCCAGTCAGTGCCCTTTGAGACAACACCTCAATGTAGTCTGTAGGCCGGGCAGAGGTGGCTGTCGGGAGTGAATCGCTGTTCATCACCGACTGCCCAAAGACTCGTCCGAAGAGGATACGTCGATATGGGCTTTGGATGGACTGCATGATCATGTTTGACATGATAAGAAGTAATAAAACAAAACATACCAGAACTATTATAGTATCTGGATACTTATGACTTCACCAGGGGCTTGTCCCTGGGCAACCACTCCTCGTCGCTATAAGCGGCTGTTGTGGAGCAGTCCAGAAGGAGGGTCCTTCCCTTCTTGGACCCTTTGGCCTCCCCAGATGGGGCGGCCTTCCTTTTCTTGTCTCCCCCGGCTGGGGGGGGGGAGAACTTTCCTCTTCCTCCTCCTCGTTTTCATCGGAGGAGTGCGCCTCGGTGTTTTCGGACGATGAGTCCGATACAACCTTGCGCCGAAGACCTTTTCTGGACCCCGCGAACTTCTTCTTGGCCTTCTTCTCCGGCGCCTCATAGGGCACCGGAACCAGCATCGCCGTTAAGAGATTCCTGGCTGGATCTTCGGGCAATGGGGCCGGACAATCGATCTGCTCCGCTGTTGCTACCCAGTCCTGTTAAATGGCGTGGAGGCTCAGATCCCTCACATGATTATACTAGGGAAAGGAACATCTTATGAGATATAAAGAACTTACCGGATTGGCGGGGCACTTTGCGCTGAGTCCGCGACCCTCGGTAAGGGGAGGAGGTACCTGGCGGCCTTGAACAACACCCTCCAAACGTCTTGGTGCGTCGTGTCGAAAAGCTCTCGCAGCGTCTGGTGCTTGGCCGGGTCGAACTCCCACATATTGAATGCCCGTCTTCGACACGGAAGGATCCGGCGGAAGAGCATGACCTAGACCACGTTGACAAGCTTGATTATCTTGCTTACCATATTTTAAACACAGTTCTGGAGTCCAGTCAGCTCCACTAATGAACCCCAGGATAGGCCCTTCTCTTTCCAGGAGGTGAGCCGCATGGGGATGCCGGATCGAAATTCGGGGGCCGTCACCTAGTTGGTGTCGTGCGTCTCGTTGATGTAGAACCACCCCGATTGCCACCCCTTCACGGTCTCCACATAGGAGCCTTCGAGCCAGGTGACGTTGGGCATTTTGCCCACCATGGCGCCTTCGCACTCCGCTTGCTGGCCGACCACCACCTTCGGTTTCACGTAGAAGGTCTTCAGCCACAGGCCAAAGTGGGGCTTGATGCGGAGGAAGGCCTCGCACACGACGATAAACGACGAGATGTTGAGGATGAAATTGGGGGCTAGATAATGGAAGTCCAGCCCGTAGTAGAACATGAGCCCGCGGACAAACGGGTGGAGGGGAAATCCCAGCCCGCAGACGAAGTGGGTGAGGAATACAACCCTCTCATGGGGTGCTGGAGTAGGGACAATCTGCCCCGCGTTTGGGAGCCGGTGCGCGATGTCTGCGGCTAGGTATTCGGCTTCCGGGAGCTTCGTAATGTTCTCCTCCGTAACGGAGGAGACCATCCACTTGCCTCCCGCTTCGGACATGTTTGGAATGGCTTTGCGGAGAAAATGAGAACTTGGGCGCTGGAGCTCGAGTGCGCGAGAATGGATGGGCAGGGGAAGAAGAAGGCGTGGGTGAAAAAGAGGAGTCCTTGTACCTTTATAAAGGCAGTAGAAACTGTGCGCCTCCCTACTTGCCCCATAAAATCGCTTATTCCCCAAGCGCCGTGATTGATGGCGCGGTTGGGTTACCCATATCCGTATTGATGAGAATCCCGTGATAAGGGGAACACGATCTCTGCTTCGACAAGATGTGCCAATAAAACCGCCTCGCAAGACGTGCAGTGGCAGGCAGGGAAAAATGGTTCGTAATGACCGGGCCACGGGAGGACGTCACGTTTTAAAAAGTTGTCAGCATATTAGATTTGTGGAATAAAATACTCTCTATGGTGGTATGTGGAATTTATTTTGCAGAGCCGGACATGATCCTCGTGTTCAAAATCTTCTATGGAGTATTCGGAGAAGAACCCGCCTTGCAATGCCAAAGACAATCTGCGCGCCGGACTCATCGTCATTGAAGCCTGGTTCAGGGGCTACTGAGGGAGTCCTAGATTAGGGGGTCCTCGGACAGCGGGACTATATACTTTGGCCGGACTATTGGACTATGAAGATACAAGATTGAAGACTTCATCCCATGTCCGGGTGGGACTCTCCTTTGCGTGGAAGGCAAGCTTGGCAATTCGGATATGTAGATCTCCTCCCTTGTAACCGACTCTGTGTAACCCTAGCCCCCTCCGGTGTCTATATAAATTGGAGGGTTTAGTCCGTAGGAAAACAACAATCATAGGGTTTAGCCTCTACAATCTCGTGGTAGATCAACTCTTGTAATACTCATATCGTCAAGATCAATCAAGCTGGAAGTAGGGTATTACCTCCATCGAGAGGGCCCGAACCTAGGTAAACATTGTGTCCCCTACCTCCTGTTACCATCAGCCTTAGACGCACAGTTTGGGACCCCCTACCCAAGATCCGCCGGTTTTGACACTGACAGCGGGCCCCACCACTTTCCTGCTGCCCTCTTTATCCACTAGGGCTCAATAAGGCCCATTGACTCCCCGGGGGGTTCCGGTAACCTCCTGGTACTCCAGAAAATGCCCGAACTCATCCGGAACCATTCCGGTGTCCAAAGATAGCCTTCCAATATATCGATCTTTATGTCACGACCATTTCGAGACTCCTTGTCATGTCTGTGATCACATCCGGGACTCCGAACTACCTTCGGTACATCAAAACACATAAACTCATAATACCGATCGTCATTGAACGTTAAGCGTGCGGACCCTATGGGTTTGAGAACTATGTAGACATGACCGAGACTCACTTCCGGTCAATAACCAATAGCGAAACCTGGATGCTCATATTGGTTCCTACATATTCTACAAAATCTTTATTGGTCAAACCGCATAAAAACATACGTTGTTCTCTTTGTCATCGGTATGTTACTTGCCCGAGATTCGATCGTCAGTATCTCAATACCTAGTTCAATCTCATTACTGGCAAGTACCTTTACTCGTTCCGTAATGCATCATCTCGCAAATAACTCATTAGTCACATTGCTTGCAAGGCTTATAGTGATGTGCATTACCGAGAGGGCCCAGAGATACCTCTCCAATACATGGAGTGACAAATCCTAATCTCGAACTATGCCAACTCAACAAACACCATCAGAGACACCTCTAGAGCAACTTTATAATCACCCAGTTACGTTGTGACATTTGATAGCACACAAGGTGTTCCTACGGTATTCGGGAGTTGCATAATCTCATAGTCATATGAACATGTATAAGTTATGGAGAAAGCAATAGCAATGAACTAAACAATCATAGTGCTAAGCTAACGGATGGGTCAAGTCAATCACATCATTCTCTAATGATGTGATCCCATTCATCAAATGACAAATTGTATCCATGGCTAGGAAACTTAACCATCTTTGATTAACGAGCTAGTCTAGTAGAGGCATACTAGTGACACTCTGTTTGTCTATGTATTCATACATGTATTAAGTTTCCGGTTAATACAATTCTAGCATGAATAATAAATCATGATATAAGGAAATATAAATAACAACTTTATTATTGCCTCTAGGGCATATTTCCTTCACTGCCTTCCCTTGTGGCCCTTCTCTCCTTTCCACTGAGGCCCATGAAGGCCCAATAGTTCCCCCGGCGAATTCCCGTAACTCTCCGGTACTCCGAAAAATATCCGAACCACTCAGAACCTTTCCGATATCCGAATATGGCCTTCCAATATATCGATCTTTACGTCTCGACCATTTCAAGACTCCTCGTCATGTCCATGATCTCATCCGGGACTCCGAACAAACCTCGTTCATCAAATCACATAACTCATAATACAAATGGTCATCGAATGTTAAGCGTGCGGACCCTACGGGTTTGAGAACTATGTAGACATGACCGAGATATATCTCTCGTCAATAACCAATAGCGGAACCTAGATGCTCATATAGGCTCCTACATATTCTACAAAGATCTTTATCAGCCAAACTGCATAACAACATACGTTGTTCCCTTTGTCATCGGTATGTTGCCCGAGATTTGATCATCGACATCATCATACGTAGTTCAATCTCGTTATCGGCAAGTCTCTTTACTCATTATGTAATGCATCATCTCGCAACTAACTCATTAGTCACATTATTTGCAAGTCTTATAGTGATGTGCATTACCGAGAAGGCCCAGAGATACCTCTCCAACAATCGGAGTGACAAATCCTAATCTCGATCTGTGCCAACTCAACAAACACCATCGGAGACACCTGTAGAGCATCTTTATAATCACACAGTTACGTTGTGACGTTTGATAGCACAAAAAGTGTTCCTCCAGTATTCGGGAGTTGCATAATCTCATAGTCATAGGAACATGTATAAGTCACGAAGAAAGCAATAGCAATAAACTAAACGATCATAGTGCTAAGCTAAGGGATGGGTCTTCGCCATCACATCATTCTCTAATGATGTGATCCCGTTCATGAAATGAAAACACATGTCTATGGTCAGGAAACTTAACCATCTTTGATTAACGAGCTAGTCAAGTAGAGGCATACTAGGGACACTCTGTTTGTCTATGTATTCACACATGTACTAAGTGTCCGGTTAATACAATCCTAGCATGAATAATAAACATTTATCATGATATAAGGAAATATAAATAACAACTTTATTATTGCCTCTAGGGCATATTTCCTTCAGTCTCCCACTTGCACTAGAGTCAATAATCTAGTTCACATCGTCATGTGATTTGACACCAATAGTCCACATCTTTATGTGATTAGTTCACATCTCCATGTGACTAATACCCAAAGGGTTTACTAGAGTCAATAATCTAGTTCATATCGCTATGTGATTAACACCCAAAGAGTGATCATGTTTTGTTTGTGAGAGAAGTTTAGTCAACGGGTCTGCCACATTCAGAGCCGTATGTGTTTTGCAAATTTTCTATGTCCACAATGCTCTGCATGGAGCTACTCTAGCTAATTTCTCCCACTTTCAATATGTATCCAGATCGAGACTTAGAGTCATGTAGATCGGTGTCAAAAGATTGCATCGACGTAACTCTTTACGCTGAACTCTTTTATCACCTCCATAACTGTCGGTGTACAAAAGTAGGGGCTCTTCTTTTGGCCCCTTTACTTGTGCACGGGTAGTCGGAGCCGCACGCCATGGCCAAACTTATCAGGGCAGAGGAGGGATCCGAAGAGAAGCCGAAGTGCGAGGCAACCAAGGAAACGCCAAGACCAGAAACGTAGGAGAGCAAGAGGGCGAGGTGGACTCCCTTGGCAAGATCCTTGCCGAGGCATTCTCCGCAGCGCCGGCAAGAGCCTTGCCGGGGCAACTTGCCCGATGCTAGTGGAGTGAGCCACCCTTGTGCCCGCAGGCTCCAACCCAACCAACTACGTTGGAACCAGGACTTGGGAGGCGCATCTGTGGTGGCATACAAATCTTCGTCAAGATCATTAACATATGAGATCAGATGAGGACCAGAAGACGGCAACCCTCGGTGGGATCCTAGCCGAGGAAATCCACAAGACCCCCAGCAAGACCCTTGCCGGGGACAACTACAATGCCATGGCAAGGCCTTTGCCGGGCCCCCGACAAGACCCTTGCCGAGAGCATAAGCAGGGCCACTACCAGGCCCGCGCCAGCCAAGACTCCACCACCATCCCCAAGCAGCTGCTAGCTCAACCAGTTGGGCAGACACCTGCGTAGCGACGGGCGGCCTCTACACCGACTCAACAGGCATCTGCGTGGCGGCATGTGACCCTTCATGAAGGCTCCACTACCGTGCCAGCCCAACAGCCAGCCAACGTGGCGCCATGATGCCTCATCAGCTCAGACGCGTGTCGAGGCCAGGCGAGGCGGCGACAACTGGGACGTGCTTCCCTGGCGTCCCGGATAAAGCGAGAAGGGCACGTCGGCAGCGCATTAAATGCGTTTGTCTGACGGTCCCAGAGGATAGGCTTGTCGACTGTACACCCTTCCACCTCCTGTGTGCCACTATGGCAACCCCTTTTTCCTATAAAAGGAGGCCCGAGGCGACCAGGAGGGGGATTCGGCTCTTTTGGGCAAAGTTCCACCCCGTAGCTAGCTCAAGAACACAAGAACACTCAAATACATCCACCAAAGCAGGACTAGGGTATTACGCATCCTCGCGGCCCGAACCTAGGTAAACGATCCATGTGCTCCCTATCAGACCCGCTCTTCGCACAACCCCGCACCCGCCAACCGTAGAAGGGATCCCAGTGACCCCATAGGTGTCGTTTCCACCGACATCTCTGGCGTGCCAGGTAGGGGGCGCAGTTGTGAAAATCCGGTCTGACAGTTAGCCTAGTGGTTCTTCATCTTCATGGCTCCCATGAAGAAGGCGGCCACGACGGTCGATTCGTCGAGAGCCGGACAGTTCGTACCAGTGCGGGCGAGTAGCGGGCCAGTCGCGGATAGGACCCGAGGCACGGCCCGCGAGCACCAACATCGCTCTGGCAGTCAGAGCCTGGCGAGCAGTGTCGTTCATGCGCAAGACGACGGGCCGCATGCTGCAAAATATAGAGACAGAGCTGGCCCCCCTGCAGTCGGCGCGGGGCCCTCCGGGGGCGTCGCCGTGCCACCCACGGGCGGTGCGGCAACCTCCAAGTTGCCCACCCCGGCGCCCACAGCGCGCTCTTCCCAGGTTGTGCGCGACGAGCAGCGTCACCATGCTGGTGACCCTGGGCACCACCATGGGAAGAGTCCTGTGCGTCATTTATGGGACGAAGGAGGCCAACATGCCTGCCGAAGCGCTGGCGAAAATGGCACATATCCGCTGGGCCGTGACAGAGCTCCATCTAAAATGGTTAGGAGTCGAAGCACCCACGGTCCACGCAACTTTCGCCACCACCCACGCTAGAAGAAGCTTTGGCGCGCGTATAGCTGCTCCTCGACTTCCCTCCTATTGCGGAGAAGCTTGACGAGTGAAGAGACACTATCTGGAACCTCATCGGCGTCGCCAACAAGGATGAGCCACGGCCGGCAAGGCCCTTAGGCCGACGCTCCATTGAACCACTGCACACCAGCGGCGGAGGGGCCAGAGGCGCCGCGACCACGGTGAACTCTCCTCCTCCATGCCAGCCGCCGTGGGTGTCGGTCCATCGTGATGACGCTTGTGATAACGTTTCCATAGCGTCACCCGACCCACGGATCCACCGCGACCAATGCCAGGTTCTTCGGGAGCGAGACCATGAAGACGCTCGAACCACCATCGAGCGCCAGCACGATACACGCCACTAGTCAGATAGGCAGGCGGGGCCCGCCATGGACCACCCAGCGCCAGGAGGCTCGGTGGCCTACCTTACGAGGTGGTTTGCCCCGCCTTTACCCATGAGCTGTGGTAGTTCCAGTGGACGTCCCACCGCATGTTCAAGCCCGATGTGGGCGAGAAGTACAATGGCAAGACCCACCCGTCGGAGTTCCTCAACATTTACACCATAGCGATGCAGGCCGCTGGGGCTCATGACGATAAGGTTCTTGCCAATTACTTCCCGTTGGCCCTAAAACCCAATGTCATGTCTTGGTTGATGCACTTGCCGGCGGATTCCATTTCCTCTTGGTCGGACCTGTGTCATGAGTTTGTTGGTGCCTTCACTGGAGGCCACCAAGCTCATGGCCAAGCGAGTGATTTGCATATCATTCCCCAGAAGGAAGGAGAAAACATGCGCAAGTACATACAGAGGTTCAGCCGAGTGCAATACAACATCCCAGATGTTCACCCTACCGCCGTGATCAGCGCATTCCATCAGAATGTGCGCAACCGTAAGATGCGTGAAGAGCTGGCAATGAACAAGGTCAAGGATGTGGCCAAACTTTATGTTCTGGCCGATAGATGCGCTCGGGCAGAAGAGGGGAGGAAGTACCCCGGTGAAGACGCCGACACGGAAACCGACTCTACCGACGAAGACACCGCCGCCTCGACGAAGAAGGGTCGATGTCACAACAGGAAGCGCAAGGGCAAGACCGTGCTTGCCGTCGAGGGATCCTATGACACCAGCGCCGCCAAGAAGGCCAAGGCAGACGACCCCAGCAAGGAGATTGCCGGGTGCGCCGCTTGCCGGGCCTTGGCGGCTACCGGCAAGCCAGGGGGCTCCGACAAGCAGTACTACAAGATCCACCGCACCAAAGGCGATGACCTCCAGAACTACCGACAAGTCGAGCTGCTTGCTGAAAAGCAAAAGGCCGAGTATGAGAGGTGGGACAAGGAGAAGGGCCAAGATGGCGCTGAAGGACTCCATAAGAAGCGTGGCGGCCAAGGAGGTCGATGCGGCAAGGATAACCAGCAAGAGAGGCCCACTCGAGGCCGCGACAAGAAGCAGGAAGACGATGATCATGACGAGGACGACGAGTCCGGCGAGCATGAGTTATAGAAGGCTATGGAGGCCATGTGCGTTGATGGTGGCGCCTCGCTGC
The DNA here is from genome assembly GCF_002162155.2 of Triticum dicoccoides. Classification (NCBI taxonomy): domain Eukaryota; kingdom Viridiplantae; phylum Streptophyta; class Magnoliopsida; order Poales; family Poaceae; genus Triticum; species Triticum dicoccoides. Next base: position 412,736,795 of record NC_041386.1, on the reverse strand, counting down.
ATGCTTCTCACCGCCAGCTCAAACAGTGGGCGCGTGAGATCACAGCAGCGGAGCCCTCGCTCGACGCTCGGAAGCCACTGAAGTGGTCCAGCACGCCCCTCATCTTTGACGCTGAGGACCACCCTGACCGCACAACTGCGGTCGGGTGTTTGCCATTGTTGGTCTCACCAACGATACACTACCTCAAGGTGAACAAGATGCTGGTCGACGACGGGGCCGGTCTGAACTTGATCTCACCCATTGTGATCAGAAGGCTGCAAATTCCTGATGGAGACCTCGAAGAAACAGGCACGCTTCAAGGGGTCAACCCGGGAAGGAGCCAGCCGAAGGGGAAGGTCACGTTACCTCTGACATTTGGAGGCGAGTTGAACTACATGACGGAGGGGATTGTCTTCGATGTAGCCGAGTTCCCCTTGCCCAACAACGGGATCCTCGGCCGCTTGGCACTAGCCAAGTTCATGGTGACATCGCACTACGCCTACAACACGCTCAAGATGCCTAGGCCGATGACCATCATCACCGTCCCCTCCGACAAGAAGGACGCGCTGATCTATGCTGACCAACTCTACCGAGAAGCAGTTGCAGCAGCTGCCGCCAAGGCACTTGCTCCTACCGCTGAAGCCCCGGGAGGGAAGAAGAAGACCGACAAGACCTCTGGCACCCACTTTGGCAAGCACACATCTTCGGAGTGTTGTGCTACCGTCGAGGACGTGCCAGAGAGCTCTACCGGTAAGAGCAAGAAATCCAGAGCCGCACCACCAGAGACCAAGAGGGTGTCCGCCAAGGGGGATGTCACGGGAGGGGCTTTCACCATAAGCTCCACCCTTGACAGCAAATAGGAAGACGCGCTCATCACTTTCCTGCGGGCGAATGTCGATGTGTTTGCATGGCAAGCATCCGACATCCCCGACATTCCCAGGGAAGTGATTGAGCACCATCTTGCTATCTGTCCCCATGCGCGACCCGTCTGGCAGAAGGTCAGGAAGCAAGCTTTGGAACGACAGGAATTCATCACATAGGAGATCAGGAAGTTGGAAGCGGCAGGCTTTGTGAGACGGGTGCTCCATCCAACGTGGTTGGTCAATCCGGTGGTGGTGCGCAAGGCGAACAGGAAGTGGAGGCTATGTATCGATTACACAGATATCAATAAGTCTTGTCCTAAGGACCCCTTCCCGTTGCTGCACATTGACCAGATTGTTGACTATACAGCCGGGTGCGATCTGTTATCATTCCTCGACGCCTACCTGGGCTACCACCAGATCTTCATGGCAAAGGAAGACGAAGAGAAGAAAACATTCATCACCCCATGCGGTACGTATTGCTTTTTATGGATGCCTTTCGGGTTGAAGAGTGCTGGCTCGACATTCGCAAGGGCGGTCCAAGTTGGTTTTGAGCCCCAGCTACATAGAAATATGGAAGCTTATATGGATGACATAGTGGTCAAAACCAAGGACAAGGCAACCCTTGTACAAGACTTAGAAGAGACGTTTGCCAACCTACGCAAGATCAACCTCAAGTTGAACCCTGAGAAGTGTGTCTTCGGTGTTCCGTCCGGCAAACATCTCAGGTTCTTTGTGTCACAACATGGGATTGAGGCAAACCCAGAAAAGATCAAGGCTATTGAGCAGATTGAGGCACCCAAGCAGATCAAGGATGTGCGTCCGCTCACTGGCTGCGTTGCCGCCATGAGCAGGTTCATCTCCAAGTCCGCTTAGCGTGCCCTTCCCTTTTTCAAGATCATGAAGAAGGCGGGCCCAATGGAGTGGAACCCAGAGGCTGAGGCGGCATTGCAGGATCTGAAGAAATACCTTTCCTCTACACCAATACTAGTTGCGCCTAAACCACAAGAGCCGTTGCTGCTGTATCTGGCGGTGACGAATCAAGTGGTTAGTGTCGCGCTAGTGGTGCAGAGGAAGGTCGGTAAAGAGGTAGTGGCGACGGCGGGACTGGCAGATGGCAAGCCGGAGGTTCCCCCGGCAGGGCCCGATACCGGCAAGGCAAGGCCCCTGGCGGAGTCTGATGCCATCAAGACAGGCCCCATGCAATCAAATGAGGTGGTGCAGAAGAAGATGATGATGCAGCACCCAGTTTACTTTGTCAACTCCCTCCTGCAAGGGGGCTAGGTCAAGGTACTCTAGTGTGCAGAAATTTCTCTTCGGCCTTCTTATGGCCTCGAGGAAGCTGCGTCACTACTTCCAAGCACACGAAATCACCGCTGTCACCCGCCCCCCGTTACAATGGATACTGCACAACCCAGATGCAACCGGAAGGATTGTGGAGTGGGCCTTGGAGCTTTGGAGATTTTGGTTTGAAGTTTGAAAGCACTTCGACAATCCAGAGCAAACTCTTGGCAGAGTTCATTGCAGAATGGACCTCAACACCTGACGAGGAAATCCAGGAGACCGCCCTCCCAAGGAAGCAAGTCGCAACTGGATCATGTACTTTGTGGGGCTTTCTCGTTGCAAGGCGCCGGTGCTGGTGTGCTGCTCGTCGAACCCACCGGAGAGCACCTTAAGTATGTAATCCAGATGCACTTTCCCAGGGAGATGTCCACCAACAACACTGCTGAGTATGAGGGGTTGCTTGCCGGCCTCAGGATCGCGGCAGACCTCGGGGTCAAGAAGCTCATCGTCAGAGGTGATTCATAGTTTGTCGTCACACAAGTTAACAAAGATTATCAAATCCTGTTGATGGAGGCCTACGTAGATGAGGTGAGGAAGCTGGAGGAGTGCTTTGACAGTATACAAGAAGAGCACGTTCCCCGAGCGGAGAACGACATCGCCGATTACCTGTCGAAGTGCGCTGCATTCAAGTTACCTGTGGAACCAAGTACCTTTTTGCTTCGGTTAACTCAACCATCTGTCGAACCATCAACGGAGCAGAACAAAAGGAGGAAATCAGGCCCCGACAAGTACTTTCCCGCTGATCCTCCAGGGGCCGCCGAAAAAGTTGTTGCCGCGGAATCTGAGCCTACCGAGGAGCGACTGATTACGGCGGGCCGTCAAGCCCTGACCGTAGAGATGACCGCTCCCATGGCCGAAGAAATGCCTTTGGTCCTTGTCGTCGAGCCCCAGGCTCCGGCATGGGCACAACATACCGTCCGATTCCTCCAAACAGGGGAGCTTCCTGAGGAGTAGGAAGAAGCGGAGAAAGTATCCTGTCGGTCTGCCATGTATCAGTTCGTCGATGATGTCCTGTACAGAAAGATACCGAATGGTGTGAAATTGAAGTGCATTCCCCGGGAGGAAGGACTGGAGCTATTGGCGGAGATACATGGATGCATATGTGGCTCCCACATAGGGTCGAGGGCCCTTGCCGGTAAGGCATTCCGGCAAGGTTTCTTCTGGCCCACTGCCCTCCAGGATGCAACGACCCTAGTAACCAAGTGTGCAGCGTGTCAATTCCATTCAAAGAAGCTTCATCAACCAGCTCAAGCCCTTCAAACAATTCCTCTTTCCTGGCCATTATCGGTCTGGGGGCTTGACATCTTGGGCCCCTTCCCCCGCGCTGTCAGGGGCTTTGAGTACTTGTATGTTGCGATCGACAAGTTCACGAAGTGGCCAGAGGTGGAAGTAGTGAGGAAGGTGACAACACAGTCTACCATCAAGTTCCTTAAGGGACTAGTGTGCCGTTTTGGTGTGCCAAATAGGGTTATCACCAATAATGGCACGCAGTTCACGAGCCACACCTTCATGCGGTACATCCAAGACCTCGGCAGCAGGGTCTGTTTCACTTCCCTGGCACACCCACGGAGCAATGGCCAGGCGGAGAGGGCAAATGCTGAAGTGTTGCGAGGCCTGAGACAAAGACTTTTGACAAGCCGCACAAGAGCGGAAGGCGCTGGATTGATGAGTTGCCGGCGGTTCTTTGGTCGATCAGAATGATGCCAAATCGAGCCACTGGCCAGACACCCTTTACCCTGGTATACGGGGCAGAAGCAGTTCTCCCCACGGAACTCATATATGGGTCACCTCGAGTGCTCTCTTACGATGAGCTTGAGAAAGATGAATTGCGGCAAGATGACGCAATGCTCCTTGAAGAAGATCGTCTTCGGGCGGTTGTGAGAGCAGCACGCTACCAGCAAGCCTTGCGCCGCTACCATAGCCGCAAGGTTCATGCCCGAAGCCTTGAGGAAGGCGACCTTCTTCTGCGACGCGTTCAGTCGGCCAAGAATTCAAACAAGTTGACGCTAAAGTGGGAAGGCCCTTATCGGGTAATACGAGTCACCAAGCCTAGCGCAGTCTGCCTGGAGACCGAAGATGCTATTCCAGTGAGTAACTCCTGGAACATTGAACATCTTTGCAAGTTTTACCCATAAGGCGCGGTTGCCGGGCCCCCCGACAACCCACCTTTTGTACAAGCCTTGCCGGCAAGGCATGTAACCCTCTGTACAAAGCCAGACGCAGACCCTAAGCATAAATAAATGAAGCGCTGGCGCCCTAAGTTTTAGCATGCATGCTAGGTTAGGTCTCTCCCTCGGTTAGGGTTGATAGTGCATAGCAGCGACTAACCCCTAGTCTAGAGGTCGAGTATGTGTTCTTCTGTCTTCTTTGGTTCGCAGGGCGCGTGGACACTTCTGCTGAGCCGCTTGGGAGAAAGAAAATGAACCGGCACTCCGGCCCCGGCAAGCCAAGACTGCCGGGGGCTGAAAACACGAGGATCTAACCACGACAAGCCAAAGTTGCTGGGGGCTGCGGATTCAGATTAGTCCTTCATCCCCTATTATGCATTTCCATATGGAACTGGGACAAATGAAATATTGTTTTGCTCCAAGACCACCGTGCTCCCCCTTCTTCATGTACCCAAGTCCCTGGGACAGAACTGGGTCGTAGACATGGTGGCGAGGAAATAAACGAAGGGCCTAACTCTACTTCGCCTTTGTCTCCGCCAAAAGCGAGAGAATGGTCGACTAAGGTCGAGGGACGGCAAGGCCTGTTGCCGGGCGACAATGTTTATCTTAAAAATAACAAGGATTCATTCCTTGGCGCAGGCCTCGCTCATGCACAAAGAACCCGACACGGACCCTTTTTCATTAAAAACATCCCATACAGGTATAGTTCATACAGAATTAAAAACATGAGCAAGGGGATTACAAATTTCAAATCTAACAAGTGCCCGCATGCTTACAAACTAAAAAAAGATAAGATGCCCGTAATCCCTTTCTTGTCCCTCTCCTCAGAAGGTGGAACATGATAGAAAGAGGGAAAAATGAGCGCCTAGGCGAGGTACGAGGAGCAGAAAGGCACCAAGAGAACGTCTTGGTGCCAGGAGGAGAGCTGGAAGATGAGGCAGTGGGCCGGCAATACACGACGAAGGCGTCGGTGCCCGCTTACTTTGACTTGACGGCCGCCACCCTCCTTCTTCGCCTTCTCCGGCCCTCCTACGCCAGCCACCCAAGGAGACGACGGGGAGCGCCCCGATGGAGAGCTTGACGAGGAAGGCCCTGGGCGGGCCGCCCGGCATAGGGCGGAGCGACGCGATCAGTCGGAGACGAGGTCGACGTGATATCGCTCGGCGCTCTTGTCGTCGCTGTCGCTACCTACTCATCGCTCCCGCTTGAAGAGGAATCTTCATCGTCGGAGGAACTCTCCACACAGCACTTTAGGCGAATTCCAAGGTCTCCAAAGACCTTGACGGAGAGCAGGCCGCCCTCCATTAACTTGAAGTAAAGGACGAGCCCCGCCGTCAGGCTGTGGATGCGGGTGAACGTCTTCCATCCGCGGCGGAGGTACATGACGTGAGGAGCGGGGAAGTCGATGTTGACCCGTGTGCCACCATTCGTGCAGCCCCTCATGTGCAACCTGAGGGTCTGGGGTGGATCGAGCTTCATCTACCGAGCAAATGCAGTAGGAAGACAGAGGCGGCGACACGGTGGCCGGTGCAGCCTGATGAAGAACTCGCGGGGCTGGTCCCCGACGTGGCCCTCCATCGAGGGAGGCATCGCTGGCGGAGGCGAGGCCGTTGCGCTGCCCCGTCCCCCTCTCCCTCGAGTGCCACAGTGACCTCGGCCTCGCCCCCCTTCCTCTCGTGGCCGACTCCGTTGCCACGAGCTCTTGGGAAGGAGGGACGCGCTGTCGAGCAGCGACCCTCGCCGCCACCGTCGAAGGGCCAGCAGCCCCTCTCGCCATGACAGGTGGAAGAAAGGAGCGGAGGTGGAAGAAGATGGATGCTGAGAGAATGTGGGGTCACATCCCCCTCCCCTCCTTATAAAGGGGTGGGGTCGAGGCTCGGCCGCCCCACTCAACAAATCCAGCCACCGGAGGCGCGGGAAACAGAACCGACCCGCTGCCCCAATCAGCGAGAGCCCGGTTTCCCGCCTCCACTACCTGCCACCTGCATGGGGGACACATGGCGAGCGAGAAGAATCTAGGGGACGGGTGGGACGACCCTTCCCCACCCCGTGAGAAGGAAATATGCCCTAGATGCAATAATAAAGTTATTATTTATTTCCTTATATCATGATAAATGTTTATTATTCATGCTAGAATTGTATTAACGGGAAACATAATACATGTGTGAATACATAGACAAACAATATGTCACTAGTATGCCTCTACTTGACTAGCTCGTTGAATCAAAGATGGTTAACTTTCCTAGCCATAGACATGAGTTGTCATTTGATTAACGAGGTCACATCATTAGAGAATGATGTGATTGACTTGACCCATTTCGTTAGCATAGCACTTGATCGTTTAGTTTGTTGCTATTGCTTTCTTCATGACTTATACATGTTCCTATGACTATGAGATTATGCAACTCCCGTTTACCGGATGAACACTTTGTGTGCTAGCAAACGTCACAATGTAACTGGGTGATTATAAAGGTGCTCTACAAGTGTCTCCGAAGGTACTTGTTGGGTTGGCATATTTCGAGATTAGGATTTGTCACTCCGATTGTCAGAGAGGTATCTTTGGGCCCACTCGATAATGCACATCACTATAAGCCTTGCCAGCATTGCAACCATTGAGTTAGTTGCGGGATGATGTGTTACGTAACGAGTAAAGAGACTTGCCGGTAACGAGATTGAACTAGGTATTGAGATACCGACGATCGAATCTCGGGCAAGTGACATACCGATGACAAAGGGAACAACGTATGTTGTTATGCGGTTTGACCGATAAAGATCTTCGTAGAATATGTAGGAGCCAATATGAGCATCCAAGTTCCACTATTGGTTATTGACCGGAGACGTGTCTCGGTCATGTCTACATAGTTCTCGAACCTGTAGGGTCGGCACGCTTAAAGTTCGATGACGGCTATATTATGAGTTTATGTTTTTTGATGTACCGAAGGAGTTCGGAGTCCCGGATGAGATCGAGGACATGACGAGGAGTCTCGAAATGGTCGAGACGTAAAGATCGGTATATTGGACGACTATATTCGGACATCGAATAGGTTCCAAGTGATTCGGGTATTTTCGGGAGTATCGGGGAGTTACGGGAATTCGTATTGGGCCTTAATGGGCCATACGGGAAAGGAGAGAAACGCCTCAAAGGGTGGCCGCACCCCTCCCCATGGGCTGGTCCGAATTGGACTAGGGAGGGGGGGAGCCCCCTTCCTTCCTTCTCCTTTTTCCTTCCCTTTCCTTCCCTCCTACTCCTACTACTTGGAAGGGCTCCTAGTTCTACTAGGAAAGGAGGAATCCTACTCCCGGTCGGAGTAGGACTCCCCTAGGGCGCGCCATAGAGAGGGCCGGCCCTCCCCCTTCTCCACTCCTTTATATACGGGGGCAGGGGGCACCCCATAGAGACAACAATTGATCCTTTGGATCTCTTAGCCGTGTGCGGTGCCCCCCTCCACCATAATCCACCTCGGTCATATCGTAGCGGTGCTTAGGCGAAGCCCTGCGTCGGTAGAACATCATCATCGTCACCACCCCGTCGTGCTGACGGAACTCTCCCTCAAAGCTCGGCTGGATCGGAGTTCGAGGGACGTCATCGAGTTGAACGTGTGCAGAACTCGGAGGTGCCGTGCGTTCGGTACTTGATCGGTCGGATCGTGAAGACGTACGACTACATCAACCGTGTTGTGCTAACGCTTCCGCTTTCGGTCTACGAGGGTATGTGGACAACACTCTCCCCTCTTGTTACTATGCATCACCATGATCTTGCATGTGCGTAGGAATTTTTTTGAAATTACTTCGTTCCCCAACAGTGGCATCCGAGCCTAGGTTTTATGCGTAGATGTCATATGCACGAGTAGAACACAAGTGAGTTGTGGGCGATATAAATCATACTACTTACCAGCATGTTACACTTTGGTTTGGCGGTATTGTTGGATGAAGCGGCCGAACCAACATTACGCGTACGCTTATGCGAGACTGGTTTTACCGCCGTGCTATGCACACAGGTGACTAGCGGGTGTCTGTTTCTCCAACTTTAGTTGAACCGAGTGTGGCTATGCCCGGTCCTTGAGAAGGTTAAAACAGCACTAACTTGACAAACTATCATTGTGGTTTTCGATGCGTAGGTAAGAACGGTTCTTGCTTAGCCCGTAGCAGCCACGTAAAACTTGCAACAACAAAGTAGAGGACGTCTAACTTGTTTTTGCATGGCATGTTGTGATGTGATATGGTCAAGACGTGATGAGATATAAGTTGTTGTATAAGATGATCATGTTTTGTTGAAGTTATTGGCAACTGGCAGAAGCCTTATGGTTGTCTCTTTATTGCATAAGATGCAAGCGCCAAATAATTGTTTTACAATTATCGCTATGCGATAGCAATAGTTGCAAGAGCAATAGTTGGCGAGACGACCATGTGACGACACATTGATATAGATCAAGATGATGGAGATCATGGTGTCATGCCAGTGACAATGGAAATCACGACGATGTTTGGGAGATGGAGATCAAAGGCACAAGATGATGATGGCCATATCATGTCACATATTTTGATTGCATGTGATGTTTATCTTTTATGCATCTTATCTTGCTTTAATTGACGGTAGCATTATAAGATGATCTCTCACTAAATTTCAAGATAAAAGTGTTCTCCCTGAGTATGCACCGTTGCCAAAGTTCGTCGTGCCTAGGCACCACGTGATGATCGGGTGTGATAAGCTCTACATCCATCTACAACGGGTGCAAGCCAGTTTTGCACACGCAGAATACTCAGGTTAAACTTGACGAGCCTAGTATATGTAGATATGGCCTCGGAACACTGAGACTGAAAGGTTGAGCGTGAATCATATAGTAGATATGATCAACATAGTGATGTTCACCATTGAAAACTACTCCATTTCATGTGATGATCGGTTATGGTTTAGTTGATTTGAATCACGTGATCACTTACAAGATTAGAGGGATGTCTTTCTAAGTGGGAGTTCTTAAGTAATATGATTAATTGAACTTAAATTTATCATGAACTTAGTCCTAGTAGTATTAGCATATCTATGTTGTAGATCAATAGCTCGCGTTTAGCTCCCCTGTTTTATTTTTGATATGTTCCTAGAGAAAACTAAGTTGAAAGATGTTAGTAGCAACGGTGTGGATTGGATTCGTGATCTGAGGTTTATCCTCATTGTTGCATAGAAGAATTATGTCCTTGATGCACCGCTAGGTGACAAACCTATTGCAGGAGCAGATGCAGATGTTACGAACATTTGGCTAGATCAATATGATGACTACTTGATAGTTTAGTGCATCATGCTTAAACAACTTAGAATCGGGACTTCAAAGACATTTTGAACGTCATGGACCATATGAGATGTTCTAGGAGTTGAAGTTAATATTTCAAGCAAATACCCGAGTTGAGAGATATGAAGTCTCCAACAAGTTTTATATCTAAAAGATGGAGGAGAATAGCTCAAGAAGTGAGCACGTGCTCAGATTGTCTGGGTACTACAATCGCTTGAATCAAGTGTGAGTTAATCTTCCAGATAAGACAGTGATTGGCAGAGTTCTCTTGTCACTATCACCAAGTTACTAGAACTTCATGATGAACTTCATGATGAACTTCATGATGACGGCTATATTATGAGTTTATGTTTTTTGATGTACCGAAGGAGTTCGGAGTCCCGGATGAGATCGAGGACATGACGAGGAGTCTCGAAATGGTCGAGACGTAAAGATCAATATATTGGACGACTATATTCGGACATCGGAAAGGTTCCGAGTGATTCGGATATTTTCGGGAGTACCGGGGAGTTACGGGAATTCGTATTGGGCCTTAATGGGCCATACGGGAAAGGAGAGAAAGGCCTCAAAGGGTGGCCGCACCCCTCCCCATGGGCTGGTTCGAATTGGACTAGGGAGGGGGGGGGGGCGCCCCCTTCCTTCCTTCTCCTTTTTCCTTCCCTCCTACTCCTACTACTTGGAAGGGCTCCTAGTTCTACTAGGAAAGGAGGAATCCTACTCCCGATGGGAGTAGGACTCCCCTAGGGCACGCCATAGAGAGGTCCGGCCCTCCCCCTCCTCCACTCCTTTATATACGGGGGTAGGGGGCACCCCATAGAGACAACAATTGATCCTTTGGATCTCTTAGCCGTGTGCGGTGCCCCCCTCGACCATAATCCACCTTGGTCATATCGTAGCGGTGCTTAGGCGAAACCCTACGTTGGTAGAACATCATCATCGTCACCACGCCGTTGTGCTAACGGAACTCTCCCTCAAAGCTCAGCTGGATCGGAGTTCGAGGGACGTCATCGAGTTGAACGTGTGCAGAACTCGGAGGTGCCGTGCGTTCGGTACTTGATCGGTCGGATCGTGAAGACGTACGACTACATCAACCGCGTTGTGCTAACGCTTCTGCTTTCGGTCTACGAGGGTACGTGGACAACACTCTCCCTCTCGTTGCTATGCATCACCATGATCTTGCGTGTGCGTAGGAATTTTTTTGAAATTACTTCGTTCCCCAACACCGTGATCATGGGGGACTGACGTTTTGAAGGCCATGACCTGAGTCTGCCCAAGTAAATGAGCTGCGCCTCTATGCCTCCCTCTTTTTACGGGGAAGGCGCAGGCCGCCTCTTTACCATGATGTGACACATGCATGCGGGAACCGCCCCACGCATGACCCCCACATCACGCACGACCCTCCACGTCGCGTGTTCAACGCAGGTCATGGGGATGCGTATCGGGCGAGGAGTTACTGCGGTAGAATCCGCCCACCTGCCCGCGCACCGTTTTGGGCCTAGCCCAACAACGCAGCGTACTTATGTGTGGCCCAGGCCCGGGGGCTCCTATCGGTGTACAAAAGTAGGGGCTCTTCTTTTGAGCCCTTTACTTGTGCACGGGCAGTTGGAGCCGCACGCCACGACCACACTTAGCAGGGCAGAGGAGGGTAGCCAAAGAGAAGCCGAAGTGCAAGGCAACCAAGGCAACGCCAAGACCAGAAACACAGGAGAGCAAGAGGGCGAGGTGGACTCCCTCGACAAGATCCTTGCCGAGGCAGCCTCCGCAGCCCCTGGGAATAAAAGAGGGCATGAATATTTCACATTTATGTTGTCTAACGAAATAGGATAGCATGACACAATTTCACATATATGATGGCTAACTAAACAGGATAGCATGACACAATTTCACATTATGATGGCTAACTAGAAAAGATGGAAAGACATAGTTAAAAATATGATGACTATATAAACAGGATGACATGATATAACTATATAATGTGTTTATTAAATAGGTTGGAGTGCCATAATTCACATACATGCCACCTATGGAAACATGATAGCATGATATAATTCACGGATAGAATGACATAATTCAAAATATGATGACTGTAAACACTAAACAAGATGAGATGATATAACTATATGATGTCTTTATTAAATGGGTTGCCATGCCATAATTTAGATACATGCTGTGTATGTAGACATGATGGCATGATATAATTCAAATATACGATTTATATAGTAAGCAAGTAAGCAGATGGGAATCCATATATGATATCAAAACTAAGAAATGCAAGGCAACATGCATGACATGGGTAATATAACCCTACCAAGTTTGAGCATAGACCTCAGGGGGAAATAGGACTAGTCATCAGTGTCTGAATCCTCCTCTGAGGAGCTCTCTATAACCAGCAAGATGTCTGCTTCAACAGGTAGCATTGTCTGCTCTGAATACCTTGTTTTCACTCTAGATACTTCCATCACCGCTTCAAATGGCTCATGCACAGGAAGAGTTGTTGAATATACAAATGTTGTCGACAAATGGAACACGTAATATAGAAAAATGATAGCATGATATAATTCACATACATGATGATTGGCTAAACAACATGGCATTGGATAATTCACATATATAATGCCTTTGCAACAAGATAGCATTGCATAATTCACATATAATGTCTTGCAACAAGATGGCAATACATAATTCACATATATGGTAATTATGAAGGAAATATGCCCTAGAGGCAATAATAAAGTTGTTATTTATATTTCCTTATATCATGATAAATGTTTATTATTCATGCTAGAATTGTATTAACTGGAAACTTACTACATGTTTGAATACATAGACAAACAGAATGTCACTAGTATGCCTCTACTTGACTAGCTCATTGAATCAATGATGGTTATGTTTCCGAACCATAGACATGAGTTGTCATTTTATTAACGGGATCACATCATTAGAGAATGATGTGATTGACTTGACCCATCCGTTAGCTTAGCACGATGATCATTTAGTTTGTTGCTATTGCTTTCTCCATAACTTATACATGTTCCTATGACTATGAGATCATGCAACTCCCGAATGCCGGAGGAACACTTTGTGTGCTACCAAACTTCACAACGTAATTGGGTGATTATAAACGTGCTCTAGAGGTGTCTCCGATGGTGTTTGTTGAGTTGGCATAGATTGAGATTAGGATTTGTCACTCCGATTGTCGGAGAGGTATCTCTGGGCCCCCTCGGTAATGCACATCACTATAAGCCTTGCAAGCAATGTGACTAATGAGTTAGTTACGTGATGATGCATTACGGAATGAGTAAAGGGACTTGCCGGTAACGAGATTGAACTAGGTATTCAGATACCGACGATCGAATCTCGGGCAAGTAACATACCAATGATAAAGGGAACAACGTATATCATTATGCGGTTTGACCGATAAAGATCTTCGTAGAATATGTGGGAGCCAATATAAATATATAGATTCTGCTATTGGTTATTGACCGAAGACGTGTCTCGGTCATGTCTACATAGTTCTCGAACCCAAAGGGTCCGCACGCTTAACGTTCGGTGCCGATCGGTATTATGAGTTTATGTGTTCTGATGTACCGAAGGTAGTTCGGAGTCCTAGATATGATCAAGGACATGACGAGGAGTCTCGAAATGGTCGAGACATAAAGATTGATATATTGCATGACTATATTCGGACACCGGATGAGTTCCGGGGGTCACTGGATAATTATTAGAGTGCCAGGGGTTATCGGAACCCCCGAGGGAACTAATGGGCCAACCTGGGCCTTGTGTGAGAGAGAGGAGGGGCCATAGGGCTGCCCCCCCCTTGGGAGTTCGAATTGTACAAGGAGGGGGGCGACGCCCCCTCTTTTCCTCCCTCTCTCCCTCTCTTTCCGCCCCCTCCTTCTTCCTAGTTGGACTAGGAAAGGGGGAGTCCTACTCCTACTAGGAGGAGGACTCCTCCCTCTCCTTGGCGCGCCCCAAGGCCGAACGGCCTCCCCATTGCTCCTTTATATACGGGGGCAGAGGGGCACCATAGAACACACAAGTTGATCATTGATCCCTTAGCCGTGTGCGGTGCCCCCCTCCACCATAATCCACCTCGGTCATATCGTAGCGGTGCTTAGGCGAAGCCCTGTTCCAGTAGCATCATCATCACCGTTATCATGCCATCATGCTGACGAGGCTCTCCCTCGACACTCTGCTGGATTGTGAGTTCGTGGGACATCACCGAGCCGAACATGTGCAAATCACGAAGGTGCCGTACTTTCGGTACTAGGATCGGTCGATCGTGAAGACGTACGACTACATCAACCGCGTTGTCCTAACGCTTCCGCTTACAGTCTATGAGGGTATGTGGACAACACTCTCCCCTCCCGTTGCTATGCATCACCATGATCTTGCGTGTGCGTAGGATTTTTTTTTGAAATTACTGCGTTCCCCAACAAATTAGACACTAAACAAGTGGCATTCACACAAAGCATGTCTAAACTAATCAAACGACATAGCAATGCAAGACACCATACACACGATGTGAGCAACATAACCCTACCTAGTTAGAGCATACACCTTGGGGGGGGGGAATAGGACTAGTCATCTGTCTCTGAATCCTCCTCTGAGGAGCTATCCGTAACTAGCGAGATATGCGCTTCGTCAGATAGCATAGTCTGCTCTGAAGACCTTGTTTTCACTCCAGAATTTTCCATCACTGTGTCAAATGGCTGATGCACACGAAGAGTAGTTGAATGTACTAACATTTTTGACAAATGTAATACATAACGAAAAAAGGACGCCTGATATAATTCACATATAAGATGACTGGATAAGTAGGATGGCATTGCAAAATTCACATATATGATGCCTGGCTAAACAAGATGGCATTGCATAATTCACATAAACGATGAATAAACTAAACAGATGGCATTCACACAAAGCATGTCTAAACTGAGCAGATGACATATTTGATGTATAAAGTAAGCAATGCAACGCACCATATGCATGATATAACCAACATCAGCATGCCAAGTTAGAGCGAAGACCTCAGGGTGGGTAAATAGGAGTGGTCTTCTCCTTCTGAATCCCCCTCGGAACATATATCTTCCTCTCGATTACAATCCGAAATGGGTGGGGGGGGCTGCCTTTGTGCCTACCATGGAGCGACGTCTGCATGAAATTTTATTGCCACACAAGGCTCATCTCTTTTGCTCTACATGTTCAGTTCCATTGTGTACAATAACTGACATGCATAGGAATAAACCATAGTGAGATTATGTAAGGAGTGCATGCAGAAATCCAGAGTGATGGTAGCAACCTGTGGATAGACCCAAAACAATGATAGCAGGCAGATAATGGCTTTAGTTAAAAAGTATAGATAATGGCTTCTTTACTATTTGTTTCCCACCCAACATGAAACTCATAGTAGACACCAGAGATTAACCAGATAGTAGATAGATACTATTGATTGCGGCCCCGATATGTACCCCACAACCATTTAAAAACTGAAGTTTGACCATTAGTTTGGAGCCGACTCAGAGTCTAATCGATGAACAGGATGATAAAGTAGCATGTAATATTAAGCGATGCATAACGTAAGCAGACACAAAAGAGTGCGACCTCTCTCGCGGACCCGTGTAGTCCTCGAGGTCATCTGCTCGATTGATGATGGTAATGCAGTTGTCATGGCTGTCAGCAGCGGGGAAGAAGATCTAAGGCGGTGAAATACAGTCTGGAGGCCAGATCCCTGCTGTGCTGGACCCTTCTGTCGTTGGAGCAGCTGAGCTGGGGTGGATGACGACGCAGCATGAGCGGGATAAACCACACAAGGTTTTCTTTCACAACTATCTGTAAGAGAAGTAATTCTGTAAGGGCTCATTTGAATTGGAGGATTCTAACAACGCATGGATAGGAAATACACAGTAATAGGATAGGAATGCACGTGCAAAATAGAGAATTTAAAAACATAGGATATCTTCCAATCCGGGTGTTGGGTTCACAAGATGTAAGATCACAGGATACAAAGAAGCATGGTGAGATTAAGTCAAACCATAAGAAAATGTATGGTTATAATGCTATTATGCTACTATATCTTAGTCTTGTGCTACATGAATAGGAATTTGAAAAGGAGGACAAGTGGATATTAAAATTCCTACGTTTTTTATTTCAAGGAGACACTAAAGGAACAAATCCTACAGTTTTCCTTTGCTCCATTCCTTTGAACCAAATGCATGAATAGTAGTACCATAGGAAACTTTCCAATTCCTATGTTTTTCCTTCACTTTTCGTTTCAAGCACTGGTGATTCTAGCAGGCAGGCTTGAGCAAGGAAAAGCCTACACTCAAAAAATGTTTTTGTGCTACTTCTGCTACTTTAGACCCAGGCCACTGCCCTACTAGCTCAACTCCCAGGCCCATAGACAAATGCACATCTCAAACATGTAGAGATAAATAATGATGGCGTTCAAGAGGGTCCATCACAGATAGCTAAGTTGCCTGGTACCTCACTTCTTGTCATACAGTAGGAGAAACTAATCGTATTTCACATTACTGTGTGTGTGCTCAGTGGACAATATATATAACATGTAGAGTAAAAAAGAGATGCAACAAGTGTACAACCTCTTTGGCGAAGCCATGTTGATCTCAGCGTGATTGGGTTGGTCGGTGAGGATGATCCGGCTGACTTGGCTGTCAGAGGAGGGGAAGAAGATCTTAGGCATCTTGAGATGGAGCCCGGGATACTGCTCTGCTGTGATGGAGGGTTTCGTCGTTGGAGCAGCTCCGGTGAGTTGTATGATGCCGAGGCTGAAGCAGGACATGAGAGACAATGTTAACCTGTGTGGAATTCTAATAGCATCTCCAATAGATGACATAAAATACATAACCACAAAGTGCTAGATGTAAAATACACCAGCATCTCATATCTGAACTTAACTATCAAAACTGCATTTAACTGTCAAAATTGAACTTAACTGTCGAAACTGAATTTTGCTATCAAAACTGAACACACTAGTAGTAGAAAAGCAGTAGCAGCAGTAGCGCGTGCGAGAGCCGGGGCAGCTGGTCATGTAGCAGCATCAGGTGAGGCTACACGTCAGTCCACTGTCTTTTTCATATCTGGTCAGTCGATTTTCCAGCCGTTGGATACGAAATCAAGGGCCTGCAGTTAATCTTCAACCTCCACCCCCCTGAGCCGCTAGCCACCACCGACCAAACAGTTGCCCCCCGCCGCCTGCGGCCGGCGGTGCGCCGCCTCGCCTGCCCCGAAACCACTCGCCACCACCGGTCCGCCACCACCCTGGCCATCCCTAGCCCCCCATGCCGAGCTTTTTCTCCGGCGATCCCCACACCATTGCCGCACCACCGCTGGCAACCACCGCCCCCACCCTGAACCCTAAGATAGATAGTGGGGTATCTCTCCGGCGAGCCCCTCCCTGCTGCGGCTGGTTCTTCCTTAACTCCGGCGAGCCCCCCACCCCCTAAAAATCGACTGACCCATAAGTCAATTCAGTCGACTGAAGTGTAGCCAAATCGGAGCAGCATCGCAAGCAAGGGCAAGAGCAAGAGCAACAACGCGAGCAAGATCAATAGCAAGAGCAGACCAGGCAAAGGACCAAGAGCAAGAGTAGAGCAGCAGCGCGAGCGAGAGCTAAAGCTAAAGCAGCAGTAGCTCCCACTGATGTGGATGTTGCCGCCGAGGGAGAGGCACCTTGGAGGAAGTGGCCGGCGATGCCGCGGTGGATGGAGCCGCACCATGTCGTCTCGGGACCAAGCGCCGACATCACCATGAGATCGAATGAAGAAGGAAATGCGGCGATTAGTGTACAACCTCTTTGGTGGCGCTGATTAGTTCTTAACTTCATCAGAGGAAAAGGTGATGATGATGCTCTTCCAGTGGTGCAGGTGAAGACGGCGGTGTGGGAAGGGAGGTGGCACGAAATACGAGGGGAACATCGGGGCAGCTCCTTGGAGGTGGAAGACGGGGTGGCTGAACCAGCGGGACGACGAGATCGATGATGGATCCTCATCCGGTATGATGGATGAGGGACGTCGAGGTTTTGCTGTGGACGACGTCGTCGGGGAAGAGGCTTCCGCTAGGCAGTGGTGAGGTGGCGGAAGGAGGAGGGTGGGATTTCGCGGCTGGAGTGGAGAGGTTATGGCAGCCTAGGGTTTCGAATGGCGAAAAGGAGGCGATGGGAGGGGAGAACCCTGTCTTAGGGACACGCTTGTTCGAAATGTGGGGTAAGTTATGAAAGTACCCCCACCGATTTGAGCTAGGCGGTTCTTTCGGTTCAAGGGTATCACGGGCATTTCGCATGTCGGGATTTCGCAGGAGGTGGGAGTTTTCACGCGCATTGTAATTTTGGGATAGCAAGGAGCGGGTTGAGATGGAGGGAGTTGTCGGAGCACAACGAGACAACTATATATCTTAAATATTTCAGGGTAACAAGGAGCGGGTTGAAATTTCCGGACAAGCCTAACGTGTACTATACCAAATCAATTCGTACTTCCGTCGATGAAAAAACAAAAATAAATCAATTCGCAGCACACAAGAGAGTCTAGTCTCGTGTACTATACCAAATCAATTCACACTACAAATGTCATTCAAAACTTTGAATTCATGTTATGTTCAATTAAAATATTTCGCTACGTGTATAATGCATGCAACCTGCTACTCAAATGAACGTTTTAGTGCATTCCAAACGTATATACTACCGCTTCAATATGAACGAAATTTGAATTCATTTCTCTATTTGAATAAGATCTACAATAATGATTGTTGTGAAGTCAAACCATTTGAATTCGTTTATCTATTTTAATAAGATCTACAATCATCATTATTTTCAAGTTAAACCATCGTTTGTGTATTATCTTCCCAGCACACCACATGATTACTCTCGAGTTAGATATGAACTATGTGTACTATATGAACTCGAACTCAATTTTTTGAATCCACTTTATGTTGTTTTCCAATCACAGTACATTTCAAGATCTAGCTAGATCTTCATAATCTAAACCATGTATCATATGTATAATGTGTTCATCACATAATGTATCACTGCTATATTCATGCATGCATATGTTTATTACACTATGATCTCCTATTCAAATATGTGAATCCACTTTCATATCAAATTATGATTTTTGTTAGTCTCTTACACCCACAGAATCCTCTAACCTTTGTATCTAGCACTAACTTTCTCTCATGCACACACACCGGCACACACCCTCCTCGCCCTCCCCCCTCAGCATTATATCCATCGTGCACACTCATTTTTTTCTTTAGGTCCTTTTCCCACAGTCTCCACAACTCCTTTCCGACACACACTGATCGGTAAACCTCTCCAGCGATGTCTGCCTACAACATACACACGCACCTTCCATCTCCTCCTTTTTGTGTCCATGCTTGTGTCTCTCATACGGTCCCACACACGTGTAAACTCTCGCCCCTCTTTTCATCGATCTCATAACCGCACACTCCTCCCCTATCTAGCTAGTAGCTCGGCCTCTCGCACCACCTCCTAGCTCCATTCTCTCTGTCTATCCGTCTCGCTGGGCCTTATTTGCCTCTAACACATGGATGTACAATGACCGATCTCCCGCTATACATATAGCTAGCTAGGTCCTTATAACTTGTTTTTCCCCCAGTGTCGATCGATCTACCTCATTAGTTATGTCTCTCCCTTCCTCTGACAAACAACAATTGATCTACTGATCTAGTTAGGTTTGCTTACCAAACACATGGTTCCCCTTCATCATCCATGCATGCGTCCCGACAGATCTATCACGCACAGGCACACACAGAAACACATCGCCACTCTTATTGATAATATTGCAGTTCTACCCTCAGTTTGTTGAGTAGGCCTCTCCCACCATCTTCGAGAAGCAACTCCATCACCCATCCAACACTCTACCCCTCTCCCTCTCTCTCCTCTCTCTCTCTCTCTGTCCCAACCTATTTCCTGTCCTTCAGTTATGTATGGATGTCGACCACTCTCCCTCAAAACATAGTTGGGTCTCTCCTTCTCAACACATATACGAGTCGTTCTACCTCTCTATTTAGGCCTCTGCCTCCCCCTCCCCCACCCCCCCACACACCGATACATTGAGTGCTATAGTCATGTCTCCTTGCCACACACAAACTTGCCCTATGCCCTCTGATGTTCCGGTTGGTCAGTCGCCCTATATCTTTGACTTGCACACACACAATTTCAATGGCTATCTTCATCGATATCGCAATCACCCACTTGATCCTCTCTTCGAATCTATCGATATCTATGACCCCTCCCTCTCTTCTTGTGGATCACCCCCTCTATATATGATATGGATAGGCCTCTATTTCACACACATTGCATGCAAATTTTGTTTGAGATGTCATCGACACATATTCCCACAGATACATTCACGAAATCACCCCCAAACAAAAAACACTCATGAACGCACACGCCATTTGTCTAGGTTTGTATCTCTCTTTCCCAACCACACCCGCACGGGTACATGGTGGAGCTCATTTCTGTACTAAAAGGCAGCCCACATGGTAATTTGACACATGTACTGGTTGTCCACTTGATGGAGGATCATCTACCATGGGTGGACAAACAAATTGCGACTTGACGTGTTATGTTGAAAAAGAGGCAAACCATGTGGGGCCTACCTTAGAGGCAAGGTTCTATACACTCGACATGCTCTGTACATATTACTTTTGATGTGTCCCATCAACTCGTAGAACAAGGAGAAGCTTGCTTACTACGCCGTATCCCCCGCCCACGGGCGCGGTGGCTCGCAGGACGAGCTGAAGCTTGCTTACTACTACTCATTGTACTATATTGGTTTATTGGTACCCACTGTATATTGTGTCAAATTTTGACTATAGATTGAACTACCAAAATGTTCGTGCATGTTACCAAAAATTATATCATTGAAAACTATGTTGAAATACGAATCCAACAATATAATTTTTGTTGACATGCATTAACATTTTGTTAGCTAAATATTTGGTAAAAATTTGGCACGAACTACAAAGGTGACCTATAAAACAGGACAAAGGTAGTAGTACTACGCCTTACGCCCGCTCCCTCGCCCACGCGTGCGCTGGCTCGCAGGATGAGGAGAAAATTTTACTACTCCATCCGTTTACTCCTCGTCCCTACCTTGGCTAGAGAGATTATCATATTGTTTGGAATATATGTCCTTTAGTAGATTTCAATATGAACTACTAGTACATAGTCCAAACACTGATGGATATAGACGTATTTTAGAGTGTAGATTCACTCATTTTGCTCTGTATGTAGTCCATATTGAAATAGACGTAATAGTATGCACTCTCCCTCGCCCCTCGACCCTCGCCCACGTGGTGGACGTGCAGCAATTCATTCGGTCTCATATAGCTAGAACGATATATACTGTAGTACTATTATTGCTCCACTTCTCGAAGAGGCGAAGAGCCAATCACAAGGTTAATATTTTGGAGATGCCAAGCACAAGGTTTATAGGAGAACGAGTAGTAGGTGCCACGTCATTTATAAATAAAGTTTTTCTTCTCCAGTGGCACGTACACAATATAAATAGGTTCATATGGGGAGAAAAGGAAATCGGTCCACTATATACATAGGCAGGACGAGCCTACACGGTTGCTTGCTGGGGTTGCTCTCTTCACACACACTCTCTCTCTCGCACAAAACGACTGTGGCCACATCTCTAACATCCCGGCGAATCACGTCCGCCGGGGGAAGGGGTGGATGCTTAGTGTAGATGCGGTCGCCGTCGCCGAGGGTGAAAACCCACTGTCAGCACGTCCCGATCAGGGGTCCCCACCGTTCTCTCTCACAAATCCGGTGAGGTTGCCTTCGTCCCTTGCTCGCTGGCCCTGTTTGGATCCAGGGTTAGAGTTAGTTTGGGTTAGTTTGGACTCAACTAACCCCAAAATATCCAAACAGGATGGTTAGTTTGGGTTAGATGCATCTAGCCCATCGAAAAAATCTAACCCATTCAAGAGGTGCTTATTTGGGTTAGTTCTTCTCGGGACCACTAAAACACATTTTTCTCTCACTCTCCCCATAGCAGATCCCTCCCCACTTCCTCGAAGCTTCTCATCATCTCCCTCTCTCCCTCTCGCACCCCCTGTGAAGGCGCCTAGCCATATCCGCGCTCCATCTAACCCTGCCATCCAAACACCTCTTTGGCTAGAGTTAGTTCAGGGTTAGAATCCAACTCTAACCTCTAACTAAGTTAGTGTATCCAAACAGGGCCACTGCCACGATGTGGGCAGTTGCCGCCTCCCGCCGCCCTCCTCTAGGTTGATCTACGTCCCGACATCCCTCAGGTACAACTCCCTTTACAGCCGGCTTGCACCACTGCTCCAGCTGCCCACATCACTCCATGTGGATATTTCTCTATTTCTTTGCCCCGCACATACCTCTACTGGCTTCTACGTACTGTATTTGTGATGAGTTTATGTCTCATCAACTAGTCCCAGTAATCTTATTCTAATCACGCTTCTTCAATTTCTTTGCCACAAGGATGCTCATCTCAATTTTGGTGAAACTGCACAAAATGATCCGATGGTCAAAGGGTTGCAAACTTCATTTCTTCGGAAGCTCCAACTTTGCCAGCAAATTAAAGCCTGGTTAGGGTTTACAGTTCAAGGGCTAGGGACTGCATGGATCATTTTTTTCTTTAGCTGTCTCTGTTCCAAAATAAGTGTCAACTTTAGTAGTAGTACAAAGTTTGCATAAAGTTGAGACACTTATTTTGGAATGGAGGGAGTACATATTGGCTATGATATGTCAATCATTGAGATGCAATACCATGCATGTTAGTCTCCTTTGTGCTAAGCTAACGGATGGGTCAAGTCAATCACATTATTCTCTAATGATGTGATCCCGTTAATCAAATGACAACTCATGTCTATGGTTAGGAAAGATAACCATCATTGATTCAACGAGCTAGTCAAGTAGAGGCAAACTAGTGACACTCTGTTTGTCTATGTATTCACACATGTACTAAGTTTCCGGTTAATACAATTCTAGCATGAATAATAAACATTTATCATGATATAAGGAAATATAAATAACAACTTTATTATTGCCTTTAGGGCATATTTCCTTGAGTCTCCCACTTGCACTAGAGTCAATAATCTAGATTACATTGTAATGATTCTAACACCCATGGAGTCTTGGTGCCGATCATGTTTTGTTCGTGAGAGAGGCTTAGTCAGTGGGTTTGCAACATTCAAATCCGTATGTATCTTGCAAATTTCTATGTCTCCCTCCTTGACTTTATCGCGGATTGAATTGAAGCGTCTCTTGATGTGCTTGGTTCTCTTGTGAAATCTGGATTCCTTTGCCAAGGCAATTGCACCAGTATTGTCACAAAAGATTTTCATTGGACCCGATGCACTAGGTATGACACCTAGATCGGATATGAACTCCTTCATCCAGACTCCTTCATTTGCTGCTTCCGAAGCAGCTATGTATTCCGCTTCACACGTAGATCCCGCCATGATGCTCTGCTTGGAACTGCACCAACTAATAGTTCCACCATTTAATAAAAACACTTATCTGGTTTGTGACTTAGAGTCATCCAGATTAGTGTCAAAGCTTGCATCGATGTAACCGTTTATGACGAGCACTTTGTCACCTCCATATACGAGAAACATGACTTAGTCCTTTTCAGGTATTTCAGGATGTCCTTGACCGCTGTCCGGTGATCCACTCCTAGATTACTTTGATACCTCCCTGCTAAACTTATAGCGACACACACATCAGGTCTGGTACACAGCATTGCATACATGATAGAGCCTATGGCTGAAGCATAGGGAACACCTTTCATTTTCTCTCTATCTTTTGCAGTGGTCGGGCATTGAGTCTGACTCAATTTCACACCTTGTAATACAGGCAAGAACCCTTTCTTTTCCTGATCCATTTTGAACTTCTTCAAAACTTTATCAGGGTATGTGCTTTGTGAAAGTCCAATTAAGCGTCTTGATCTATCTCTATAGATCTTGATGCCCAATATATAAGCAGCTTCACCGAGGTGTTTCATTGAAAAATTCTTATTCAAGTATCCTTTTATGCTATTCAGAAATTTGGTATCATTTCCGATCAACAATATGTCATCTACATATAATATCAGAAATGCTACGGAGCTCCCACTCACTTTCTTGTAAATACATGCTTATCCAAAAGTTTGTATAAAACCATATGCTTTGATCACACTATCAAAGCGTATATTCCAACTCCGAGAGGCTTCCACCAGTCCATACATGGATCGCTGGAGCATGCACACTTTGTTAGCACCTTTTGGATCGACAAAACCTTCTGGTTGTATCATATACAACTCTTCTTTAAGATATCCATTAAGGAATGCAGTTTTGACATCCATTTGCCAAATTTCATAATCATAAAATGCGGCAATTGCTAACATGATTCGGACGGACTTAAGCATCGCTACGGTGAGAAGGTCTCATCGTAGTCAACTCCTTGAACTTGTCGAAAACCTTTTGCAACAAGTCGAGCTTTGTAGATAGTAATATTACATTCAGCGTCAGTCTTCTCCTTGAAGATCCATTTATTTTCTATGGCCTGCTGATCATCGAGAAAGTCAACCACAGTCCACACTTTGTTCTCATACATGGATCCCACCTCAGATTTCATGGCCTCAAGCCATTTTGCGGAATCATGGCTCATCATCGCTTCCTCATAGTTCATAGGTTCGTCATGTTCAAGTAACATGACTTCCAGAACAGGATTGCGGTACCACTCTGGTGCAGATCTTACTCTGGTTGACCTACGCGGTTCGGTAGTAACTTGATCAGAAGTTTCATGATCATCATCATTAGCTTCCTCACTTACTGGCGTAGGAATTACTGGAACTGATTTCAGTGATGAACTACTTTCCAATAAGGGAGAAGGTACAATTACCTCGTCAAGTTCTACTTTCCTCCCACTCACTTCTTTCGAGAGAAAATCCTTCTCTAGAAAGGATCCATTCTTAGCAACGAATATCTTGCCTTCAGATCTGTGATAGAAGGTGTACCCAACAGTCTCCTTTGGGTATCATATGAAGACACATTGCTCCGATTTGGGTTCGAGCTTATCAGGTTGAAGCTTTTTCACATAAGCATCGCAACCCCAAACTTTAAGAAATGACAACTTGGGTTTCTTGCCAAACCACAGTTCATAAGGTGTTGTCTCGATAGATTTAGATGGTGCCCTATTTAACGTGAATGCAGCTGTCTCTAAAGCGTAACCCCAAAATGATAGCGGTAAATCAGTGAGAGACATCATAGATCGAACCATATCTAGTAAAGTACGATTACGACGTTCGGACACACCATTACGTTGTGCTGTTCCAGGTGGCGTGAGTTGTGAAACTATTCCACATTGTTCCTAGTGAAGTCCAAACTCATAACTCAAATATTCACCTCCACGATCAGATCATAGAACCTTGATTTTCTTGTTACGATGATTTTCCACTTCACTATGAAATTCTTTGAACTTTTCAAATGTTTCAGACTTATGTTTCATCAAGTAGATATATCCATATCTGCTCAAATCATCCGTGGAGGTGAGAAAATAACGATATCCGCCGCGAGCTTCAATGTTCATTGGACCACATACATCAGTATGTATGATTTCCTAACTCTGTTG
This sequence comes from Triticum dicoccoides, assembly GCF_002162155.2. Taxonomy (NCBI): domain Eukaryota; kingdom Viridiplantae; phylum Streptophyta; class Magnoliopsida; order Poales; family Poaceae; genus Triticum; species Triticum dicoccoides. Next base: position 412,711,525 of record NC_041386.1, on the reverse strand, counting down.
CTCGCTCCATTGTTTCGGAGAACGAAGTTTTAGTCATCTTGTCCATGAGGCATGGTTCGCAAGTACCAAGTGATTGCAGAAGTCCATCAGAATGGAGTTTCTTCATGCGCTTTATACCAATATGACCTAAATGGCAGTGCCACAAATAAGTTGCACTATCATTATCAACTCTGCATCTTTTGGCTTCAATTCTATGAACATGTGTATCACTACTATCAAGATTTAGTAAAAATAGACCACTCATCAGGGGTGCATGACCATAAAAGATATTACTCATATAAATAGAACAACCATTACTCTCTGATTTAAATGAAGAACCGTCTCGCATCAAACAAGATCCAGATATAATGTTCATGCTCAACGCTGGCACCAAATAACAATTATTTAGGTCTAAAACTAATCCCGAAGGTAGATGTAGAGGTAGCGTGCCGACGTCGATCACATCGACTTGGGAACCATTTCCCACGCACATTGTTACCTCGTCCTTAGCCAATCTTTGCTTAATCCATAGCCCCTGTTTCGAGTTGCAAATGTTAGCAGCTGAACCAGTATCAAATACCCAGACACTACTACGAGTATTAGTAATGTAGACATGAATAACATGTATATTAAATATACCTTGAACTTTGCCATCCTTCTTCTCCGCCAAATACTTGGGGCAGTTCCGCTTCCAGTGACCAGTTCCTTTGTAGTAGAAGCACTCAACCTTAGGCTTAGGTCTAGACTTGGGTTTCTTCACTTGAGCAGCAACTCGCTTGCTGTTCTTCTTGAAGTTCCCCTTCTGCCCTTTACCCTTTGTCTTGAAACTGGTGGTCTTGTTGACCATCAACACTTGGTGCTCCTTCTTGATTTATACCTCCACAGCCTTTAGCATTGCGAAGAGCTCAGGAATTGTCTTATCCATGCCTTGGACATTATAGTTCATCACGAAGCTTTTGTAGCTTGGTGGCAGTGATTGAAGAACTCTGCCAATGACACTACCATCAGGAAGATTAACTCCTAGTTGAGTCAAGTGGTTGTGGTACCCAGACATTCTGAGTATATGTTCATTGACAGAACTATTCTCCTCTATTTTGCAGTTGTAGAACTTATTGGAGACTTCATATCTCTCAATCCGGGCATTTGCTTGAAATATTAACTTCAACTCCTGGAACATCTCATATGCTCCATGACGTTCAAAACATTGTTGAAGTCCCAGTTCTAAGCCGTAAAGCATGGCACACTGAACTATCGAGTAGTCATCAGCTTTGCTCTGCCAGGTGTTCATAACATCTGGCGTTGCTCCTGCAGCGGGTTTGTCACCTAGCGGTGTTTCCAGGACGTAATTCTTCTGTGCAGCAATGAGGATAATCCTCAAGTTACGGACCCAGTCCGTGTAGTTGCTACCATCAGCTTTCAACTTAGCATTCTCTAGGAACACATTAAAATTCAGCGGAACAACAACACGGGCCATCTATCTACAACAACATGGACATGCAAAATACTATCAGGTACTTAGTTCATGATAAATTAAAGTTCAATTAATCAAATTACTTAAGAACTCCCACTTAGATAGACATCTCTCTAATCATCTAAGTGATCACGTGATCCATATCAACTAAACCATGCCCGTTCATCACGTGAGATGGAGTAGTTTTCAATGGTGAACATCACTATGTTGATCATATCTACTATATGATTCACACTCGACCTTTCGGTCTCCAGTGTTCCGAGGCCATATCTGCATATGCTAGGTTCGTCAAGTTTAACCCAAGTATTCTGCGTGTGCAAAACTGGCTTGCACCCATTGTATGCGAACGTAGAGCTAATCACACCCGATCATCACATGGTGTCTCGGCACGACGAACTATAGCAACGGTGCATACTCAGGGAGAACACTTATACCTTGAAATTTAGTGAGAGATCATCTTATAATGCTACCACCGAACTAAGCAAAATAAGATGCATAAAGGATAACCATCACATGCAATCAATATAAGTGATATGATATGGCCATCATCATCTCGTGCCTTTGATCTCCATCTCCAAAGCACCATCATGATCACCATCATCACCGGCTTGACACCTTGATCTCCATCGAAGCATCATTGTCGTCTCGCCAACTATTGCCTCTACGACTATCGCTACCGCTTAGTGATAAAGTAAAGCAATTACATGGCGATTGCAATTCATACAATAAAGCGACAACCATATGGCTCCTGCCAGTTGCCAATAACCGTGTTAAAAAACATGATCATCTCACACAATAAAATTTAGCATCATGTCTTGACCATATCACATCACAACATGCCCTACAAAAACAAGTTAGATGTCCTCTACTTTGTTGTTGCAAGTTTTACGTGGCTGCTACGGGCTGAGCAAGAACCGTTATTACCTACGCATCAAAAACCACAACACGGTATAGTGATTGCTTTTTGATCTTTAGAAAGAACCCTGTCCATTGAATCCGATTCAACTAAAGCTGGAGAAACATACACCCACTAGCCACCTGTGTGCAAAGCACGTCGGTAGAACCAGTCTCGCGTAAGCGTACGCGTAATGTCGGTCTGGTCTGCTTCATCCAACAATGCCGCTGAATCAAGAATCAACTAGTGATGGCAAGCAATATGTATATGCCCACGCCCACAACTCCTTTGTGTTCTACTCGTGCATATAACATCTACGCATAAACCTGGCTCGGATGCCACTGTTGGGTAACACAGTAATTGCAAATTTTTTCCTACGCACACGCAAGATCATGGTGATGCATAGCAACGAGAGGGGAGAGTATCGTCTACGTACCCTCGTAAACCGTAAGCGGAAGCATTATGACAACGCGGTTGATGTAGTCGTACGTCTTCATGGTCGACCGATCTAGCACCGATGGTATGGCACCTCCGCAATCTGCACACGTTCAGCTCGGTGACATCCCGCGAACTCATGATCCAGTAGAGCTTTGAGGGAGAGTTTCGTCAGCACGATGGCGTGATGACGGTGATGATGATGCTACCGGAATAGGGATTCACCTAAGCACCGCTATGATATAACCGAGGTGGATTATGGTGGAGGGGGGCACCGCACACGGCTAAAAGATCAATGATCAACTTGTGTGTCTATGGGGTGCCCCTTCCCCCGTATATAAAGGACTGGAGGAGGGGGAGGAGGCCGGCCTCCTAGGCGCGCCCCAAGGGGAGTCCTACTCCCACCGGGAGTAGGATTCCACCCCTTCATGAGTAGGAGGAGGAGGGAAGTAAGGAGAAGAGAGGAGGAAGGAAAAAGGGGGGCGCCGACCCCCTTCCTAGTCCAATTAGGACTAGAGGGGAAGGGGGCGCGCGGCCTGACCTGGCCGCCCCTTCCTCTCTCAGCCAAGGCCCATGAGGCCCAATACACCCCCCGGTACTCCGGTATTCGTCCAAACTTACTCGGAACCCTTCCGATGTCCAAACATAGTCATCCAATATATCAATCTTTATGTCTCAACCATTTCGAGACTCCTCGTAATGTCCGTGATCAAATCCGGGACTCCAAACTATCTTCAGTACATCAAAACATTTAAGCTCATAATACCGATCGTCACCAAACGTTAAGCGTGCGGACCCTACGGGTTCGAGAACTATGTAGACATGACCGAGACGTGTCTCCGATCAATAACCAATAGCGGAACCTGGATGCTCATATTGGCTCCTACATATTCTACGAAGATCTTTATCGATCAAACCGCATAACGGTATACGTTGTTCCCTTTGTCATCGGTATGTTACTTGCCCGAGATTCGATCGTCGGTATCTCAATACCTAGTTCAATATCATTACCGGCAAGTCTCTTTACTCGTTCTGTAATGCTACATCCCATAACTAACTCATTAGCTTGCAAGGCTTATAGTGATGTACATTACCGAGAGGGCCAAGAGATACCTCTCCGACAATCGGAGTGACAAATCCTAATCTTAATCTATGCCAACTCAACAAACACCATCGGAGACACCTGTAGAGCACCTTTATAATCACCCGGTTATGTTGTGACGTTTGGTATCACACAAAGTGTTCCTCCGGTATTCGGGAGTTGCATGATCTCATAGTCATAGGAACATGTATAGTTATGGAGAAAGCAATAGCAACAAACTAAACGATCATTGTGCTAAGCTAACGGATGGGTCAAGTCAATCACTTCATTCTCTAATGATGTGATCCCGTTAATCAAATGACAACTCATGTATATGGTGAGGAAACACAACCATCATTGATTCAACGAGCTAGTCAAGTAGAGGCAAACTAGTGACGCTCTGTTTGTCTATGTATTCACACATGTACTAAGTTTCCGGTTAATACAATTCTAGCATGAATAATAAACATTTATCATGATATAAGGAAATATAAATAACAACTTTATTATTGCCTCTTGGGAATATTTCTTTTAATTTGGAACTAAGCAATGTAACCAAACACTTACTCTGCCTTGTTATCTCCCGTGAAAACCCAATGCATGGAGCGCAACTACGCGTTGATTAGTCAAGAAATCAAAGTCGGCTTGCATGCGAGTTAATACATGGCCGTGCATGGTAGCTAAAATGGCATCTCTTAGTTGTTGGGATTAATTGTTGCGTTTAGAGACAGAAATCAGGGCTTTGATTGGAGGAAGGACTGGTCAAGTTTCTCCTTCTCCAATCTGCTTGCACATTGGTCCTGCTACACCTTCTAATGTGACTGATTACACCTAGACGGAGGGAGTAGTATGAGATACGGTGGCACACTGACTTAGGTCGAATACAAGTGTCCAAAATTGTGTGCATGTTATAATAAGGATGCACTTAAAATAGTACGTGAGCGAACAGAGGGATCAATTGGACAGTGTTCACGAGCAGCAGCGAGATGTGTGAGGTAAGATACACCGCTGGCTCTTTTAATTTTTCTTATTAATTTGTTTGTTTCACCCTCTGACTAGTGGGACCCAACGTACTACATGGAGAGAGGTAAGGTGACTAAGGCTGCATTATTTCTGTACTACCAAAACTGCTTTAAATCCCAAAAGACCTTACCAACAAAGCCACATGACACGATTATGATTTAAATCCCAATGACTCGCACGCAAACAAAAAACACGGCATGCTTGTCACACGAATGCAGTAATGTATAAAAGGTTATTTTCCTCTCGTTGAACATAACAAGAGGGTGGTGTAGCTGGTTAGCCTGTTCGCTTATCAAACTTGAGGTCTCGGGTTGGATAACTACACTTGAGCATAATTTTGTTTTTTTCGACTTCTTTCTTCCACCCAATGACAGGTAGGCCCCGTTTGACAGAGAGAGAAAGTGATCTGGGGTGGTGCCAGGAGGATTCTTTGACTGGTCAAAATGGATGGATACGGAGCTATACGATCTCGTAGTGACCATATAATCACCTCATCACGTATACGCTGCAGCCTCAGCGCTTGTTTTCTAGGGTTTGCACTCTCCACACTCTCTCTAGTATATATATATACACGCTGGAGCCTCAACGCTTGTAGTTGCTCTCTTCACACTCTCTCACCCTCTCCAGATCCAAACAAGACTTTGTTGGCCTCTTTCTCTCCCCTCACTGCTGGTCAAAGAGCCGACATGATCCGTCCGCCGGGAAGGGACGCTGTCGCCGTCGGCGAGGGAGGGAATCCACCACCGGCGCAGCTATTCTATTTCACCCAGTGGCGGCCCGAGAGGGCCTCCGACCCCTTCTTCCTCGTCGCCGTATGTAGTGTGGGCCTAACGGCCTCCGATTGCCCACCGAACCACACCCCAAGAACCTTACGGTATAATTTACTTATTCCACATGCATTTCTCTAGTTGCATGTGGGCTTTTTCCGCTTTTGCACTCGAATCTAGGTGTTGGATGAAACAGGAAAGTAGTGGGGAAAGTTGTATAGCATGAATCTAGGACGTGGTTCAAAGAGGAAATGAATGGGGGAAAGTAGTGGGGAAAGTTGTATAGCATGAATCTTGGACGTGGTTCAAAAAGGAAAGGAAGGGGGAAAGTAGTGGGGAAAGTTGTATAGCATGAATCTAAGACGTGGTTCGAAGAGGAAAGGAATGGGGGAACGTAGTGGGGAAAGTTTTATAGCATGAATCTAGGACATGGTTCAAAGAGGAAAGGAAGGGGTGGGGAAAGTACTAGTACAGACTGGCTATCTAGCACCTACGTTGGTTGAAAAGGGAAAACAATGAAAAACGAAGTACGCACATCCGTAACAAACTGATCTTGTTGTTTTGGGGGACAAGGCTGTAGAGTTTGAGCATGACTAGATTTGATGTGTTCACATAGTGAAAGGTTTCTAAAGATAACAAAACTGGGACCAACACAAATATGCTCCTTAGTTGTTTGTTCTTTGTTGCAACAGACTGTGCATCACCCCTTCATAAATCGGTAGATGCACATGGTGCTGGTGCGTCCACTGTCCCGTGCAACTCTTTAGCTGTTGTTAATCTAAGGCCCTGTTTGGTTAAAAAGTCCCTCGTCCCTACCTTCTTGGTTCTAGGGACTAAACATGGACTAGAGGTTATTAAATAACATGCTAAAAGACCATGTTACCCCTAGTAAGAACTAATAGAGACAAGGTGCGATGTGGGGCAGGGGCAACTATTGGAAAAAGTCCCAAAAAGACTCTCCCTCGAGGTCTTCTTTCTTTAGTCTCAAATGCCCACTTTTAGTCCCTAAAAGTCCCTCCTGTTTGGTTTAGAAGGGACTGACAAGGACTTTTTTTAGTCCCTACACCAAAAAGTCCCTGTAAACAAACACCCTCTAATAATGCCGCTGGAAAATTGTTGCAATGCCACAGTTAAAAGCAAATTACTTGTTTAACAAATTTTATTATTAATATAATCTCTCTGTTAATATTAATCAATGCCACCATTTGAGAAATGCTACTGTCTTGCATTCTTTCCCATTTAGATATGTTAGATGCTTCTTTTTGTTAGCTTCTGTGTCATCCACCGTTATTGACCACTAGTTGTTTCCTTTGCACCTCTGTGTAAATAGGGTTATCTACTTCACCCTGTTGCTATTGTGACTTTTTGTTGCACTGCACAAAACACTTTTGTTTTAAGAGTGTTTTGTGCAGTTCAACCAAAATGTCACACCGACAATGTTGCTTGATTGCTTGATCTTAGTGGAACTGCACAAGAGGAGATCTTACTTCCTATCCGTGTTGGCAAATTTGGTTCAGATCTTCTTCTTGTGAGTTGTTTGAATTCCGCATCATGAGAGGTTAGTACTAGCTTTCTTTCACATGACTGTGCAGTGTGCTTTCATATGTTGTGCTACTTGTAAGATAATGTTGCTTGATTTTAGTGAACTCCACAAATGGAGACAAGACTTCCAATCTGTATGTGCACCGTAACATCCCATTGAGGTAAGATAACGTTATTTCACAACTGTTGGCCTGTATTTTGCCACTTCCATCGCAAAATTAATGTCGTTGTTTAGTGCTATACTTGTGCTCCCTAATTGATATGCCAAATCTTACGTTGAAGGCGAAGCTTGTCTGTTATTGAACCAAGTGATAAAGGGGAAGAACAAGCGGAACAAAAACAAAAATCAATTCCCGGTGCTGTAATGAAGCACTGGAACTGTGATGACACAAGTAATGATATAGTTTTGCATATTAATTTATTGCTATGGCTGGAACGAGCAATTGTTTTCCCACTGATTTGATGCCACTCTTAATGTAATACGTAATTATCTCTACTTGTGCAAACAGGGATCTTCTTTGAAGATACCATATATTTTAGTGCAACTGCACAAGAAGATGTTGGAAACACTAAACTAATCGAGGAGTATATAGTCATGTAACGGCCACAATGCGGCTACATCTCCCATGTGTCGAGGCACGACTTAGAGGCATAACCGCATGGCGGTTTAGTCGCAAGTGGGGTAATATTCACACAATCCCATGTACTTAATAAGAAAGGGATAAAGAGTTGGCTTACAATCGCCACTTCACACAAATAACATGTTAAACATACATCATCTAGAGTACAATCAAGGTCCGACTATGGAACCAAAATAAAAGAAGACAACCCCAAATGCTAGATCCCCGATCATCCCGACTGGGCTCCACTACTGATCAACCGGAAAAGACACATAACAATGACCTAGATCTTCATCGAGCTCCCACTTGAGCTCGGTTGCGTCACCTGCACTGGTATCATCGGCACCTGCAACTGTTTGGAAGTATCTATGAGTCACGAGGACTCAGCAATCTCACACCCGCGAGATCAAGACTATTTAAGCTTATGGGTAGGTTAAGGTAATGAGGTGGAGCTGCAGCAAGCGCTAAGCATATATGGTGGCTAACATATGCAAATGAGAGCGAGAAGAGAAGCAACGCAACGGTCATGAAGCTAGAAGTGATCAAGAAGTGATCCTGAAACTACTTCCATCCATACATAACCAAAAGCCGTGTTCACTTCCCGAACTCCGCTGAAAAGAGACCATCACGGCCACACACGCGGTTGATTCATTTTAATTAAGTCAAGTGTCAAGTTCTCTATAACCGGACATTAACAAATTCCCATCTGCCACATAATCGCGGGCACGACTCTCAAAAGTTTAAACCATGCAGGGGTGTCCCAACTCAGCCCATCACAAGCTCACGATCCGCGGAGACAATCCTCCATCGCGGGATACCCGATCAGAGTCGTAATCCTGGTGCACAAGTCATTTCGACAACGGTAAAACTAAACCAGCAAAGCCGCCTGATGTGCCGACAATCCCGATAGGAGCTGCACATATCTCGTTCTCAGGGCACACCGGATAGGTCAAGCTACAAGTAAAACCAGCCCTCAAGTTGCCCCGAGGTGGCCCCACAGGTTGCCCGGTTCAGACCAACACTTAGAGAAGCACTCGCCCCCCCGGGGGGGGTTAAAATAAAGATGACCCTCGGGCTCCGGAAACCCAAGGGAAAAGGCTTAGGTTGTTAGGCAAATGTAAAACCAAGGTTGGGCCTTGCTGGAGGAGTTTTATTCAAAGCGAGCTATCAAAGTGGGAGGCATGATATAACAAGTGGTAGGTAGCGCGACATAGCGATAGACCGAACAACTAGCAAACAAAGATAGAAGTGATTTCAAGGGTATTGTCATCTTGCCTGAGACCCGCAAGGAAGAAGAATGAGTCCATGAGGAAGACAAACGGACGTAGTTGAACGAATCCTCACAAACGCAATGTTACTAGAACTATCGAGAAGACACACACTCGGAAAGAAGCAAACAACATGGTAAACTAACAAGCACAAACATGGCAATATGCACAATCAAGTATGATGCATGTCTGGTTTAAATATGCATGGCATGGCAAAGTGCAACAAACAACACTACAAATTAAGTGGAGCTCAATATGCAACGAGTTGCATATTTAAGAAACACCACATTTATTTATTTAGTTCTCTCCCGTTTATGTACCCAACATTGTTAAATGTTGTTAAACATGGCAAGAGGTGAAGCATAAGTAACTACACATTTTTAGGCAATTTAAATGAGGCTAGAAACATCAAACAACGATTCCGGTAAACCCCCACATGAAAATTTTAGAGTTGGTACTGTTCTGCCCTAAACATAATTTTAGAGTTATTAAACATGCAAAGTAAGTACATCATGTTCAACTAGGCATTTTCCACCCCATTTACATATAAAGTTTATTTAATTTGGAGCTACAGTTAATTAGTTATGAAATAAATCATTTTAACATAGCATTTAAGCAAAATTAAAGTAAACAACATTTTAAACATTTTTAACATGGATGAAAGTTGCATAATATGAACCTACACAAAATTCTAATCATTTTACATATAGAGATCATTTTAATCCGGTGCACGGTTCATGAGTTATTAAATGCATGTTGCTTGGGGGGTTTTATGCAAAACAGTTAGTCTCTGGAATATTGACAAATCACAGAGCCTAAAAAAAATAGGCTCTGGGCCGAATCTGCAACACAGCACTGGGCGCAACACAACAAAACATCGCCTTGGGCGCACAATAGAGGGAATTGGGCGCTGGCTCGGGGCTTCTCACCAGAGGGCTTGGGGCGCTGGCTCTGGGCTCTTCCCCTTCCTCTTCCGTTTCCCCCGGTGCCATCCTAGATCTCGGGACGAGATCCTCTTGTAGTGGTGGAGTGTTGTAACGCCCCGGCGTGGGTGGGCCTTGGCGCTGGAGGCCCATGGCGAAGACGAGGCAGGGGAGCACTGGTGCGATCGTCGTCCTCCACACGATGTGAGACGAGCCGGCGGCGTGATTCTTCAACGAGGGCAGCCCGTGATGAAGACGAGGCCAAGGATCAGAGCGTTAGGCGGATCCAGGGCGAAGGACGCCAGATCTGGCGGTGGGGCGGCAAAATGGGGCCAACAGCAAGCTCCTGCTCTTGCTCCTCTTAATGGCGATGAGAGATAGAGGAATGTGAGGCCTGAGAGAGAGAGAGAGAGAGAGAGGAAAATGAGAAGGCGACGGGGCACTAGCCTAACGGACGGAGGTCCGGCAATGAGCTTGCCAGTGCAGCTGCCGGAGGTCGGGCGGCGCTGGGGCAGAGGAGCTCAGCTCCTCCCGAACCAGATTGGGAGCGAGGGAGCGGGAGGCGAGGTGGTCGGGCCCCGATGGGCTCGCGCGGGCCGCGCGCGGGCTCGGGCGGGCTGCGGCTTGCTGGGGCGCTGGTGCACGAGGTGGCGCTGCGGGATAGGCCGGGGCACGGCGGCGGCGGCGCCAAGTGGCGCGCGGGAGTGCACCGGCGCTGAAAATGAGGAGGGAGCGGCGGCTGGCTACGGGAATTAAGGAGGGGGTAGGTAGGAGGCCAAAAATGGAGAGAGGGGTGTATAAATAGGGAAGGTTAGGGTTTGAGGGGGGTTAGGAGTGGTTTTCGGAGCCCTCCGATTGCGATCGGACGGTTATGGACATGAGGAGGGGTAGACTGGGCCTAGTTGGGCTGGTCGTGACTGTGTAGAAGGCCGAGGGATGCGGGAGGGAAGAGAGAGAGAGAGAGACCTGGCAGCAGTTTCCGAAGACTGAAAACGCCTGACGATTTGACCGACTATATTGTCGCTATAGTTATCCGTTGGGGCATCAAACAAACTCCGAATGCGATGAAAATTGGCAGGCGACCTACTGACAACATAACAACACCGCATGCCAACTTGAGCATTTTCCGGCCACTTATAAAATACTATTCCGGACATGCCACGGGCGCGTGCAAGTGTGTCTGGGCTCATAACGGACAACGGAAAGAACTGGGAGACCCGGACGAATGCAAGTTTTGAAAACATGCAGATGCAATGCGGATGATGACATGGCAAGATGCAACACGCAAGAAAATGACATGGCAAAGACATCGAATAACTGGAAGACACCTGGCGCAACAGTCTCGGGGCGTTACAACACTCCACCACTACAAGAGGATCTCGTCCCGAGATCTAGGATGACACCGGGGAAACGGAAGAGGAAAGGGAAGAGGTAAAACTAAGTTGCTTCTTAGACAAATGAGTGAAACCACGAACCTTGTGCGGATGACCAAATTGAAAGAAAGAATACAACGTAGATGGATGAAGTTGAAAACACTCTGTTAGAAAAGAGGAACAAGGAACATTACTAGAACCTTGTAGGTTGAATGACATAAGAAAAGGGTTGCAATGGACAAGAAGTACATGCAAGCACTCCGGTTGAAATGAGTTGTACAAGGAACGATAAAGATCAATTACGACAACACTCCAGTTGGAAATGGAAGGCAATAATATGGACTTGGCAAAATGAAAGCACTTGGATGAGACTCCGGTTAGAAGAGGAATGATAGTCACGACACTCCGGTTAAAAGAAGATAGAGAAGGAATAAGAATGATATAATTTGGACAGTACTCCGACTGTAAATGGAAGGAATTGAACATGAACTTGACAAGATGAGAGGATACTTGATGAAATCAACAACACACTGCCTCCGGAACTATTGGAAGAATGTCACAATGGGTAAGAAAGATTTCAGACAGCACTCCGGTTGAGAAGGAAGGCAAAACTTGATACAATGTGAAGAACTTGAAAATGATAACTTCTACCACCAATGAATTTGAAGGCATCCTTACTAAGAAGGTTAGAATGGAGTTGTTGAAAAATCAACAACGAAAACAATAAGCTGCTTGTGGGCTTATAAAAACATCTCAAAACCTGAGGTGAACTTCTGCCACAAACGGAAACAATATTTGATTGCGAGCTAGAAAAGATAGAAAGCTTCTTCCACCGAGGTGATAAGGAGAAAACTTGGATCATAGATAATCACCACAAGGAGAAAAATTCCTAATGGAAGGCTTTAGGTGAAATCTATGCGAAGATAACTCCAAGGGAGAAAAAGATGGGTTTAAATATCTCATTCCTGACAACCTGTCAATCATGAAACATGAAGGGAACTGTCAAAATGACATAACACCACCTCAAAAGATAAGATAGAAAGAATTGCACTTCGGAATGCAAGATGAAGAAGGCTTTAAATCCTCAAAACACAACATGTGTTGAGCACCATGTTTATTTTAGAGTATAGCTTGGCGGACCATAACTTTGAGAGAAAACCTGAAGAACGAATGAAGAATGAAAGGAATCCTTGATGAGCCACCATGTTGAGCCTCCATGAAGAACTTCGGTAATAAAAGAATGATCAAACGAAAGGGGAAGTTGAAAAGAACTCCGGGAGAAGCCTTGCAATGATTAGATGAAGCTTTGAAATGATATACTTTAAATAACTTGGAGCTCCGTAAAAGAAAGATGAACAACTCTGAAAGAATAAATTAGATCCCTTGGATGAAACAATAATAAGAATTATGTTATGCGTATCCTTGACCAATTTAAATTCATGACAAGCAATGAATTTGGCATACTACTTATTCTCGTAGAAAGGATTAAGAGAGATGTAGCGAAAACTTGGGAAGGTCTTCAACGAACCACCGGTAGGATTTAAAAATGAACAAAGAAAAGATAACGAAACACCGGGAAGAATTAGAAAATGAACGAAGATACTTGAGAGAATTTAGATGCAAGTGAACAAGGAGATCCCGAGCTGGTTAGTGAATACTTGAATGATGCACCGGTAAGATTTGGAGAACGAGAGTTGAAAGCTGGAATGAATAATTCTGAGATGATGGGCTCCGGAGAATCAAACTAAAAAGACTCCTGAATTGCTCCGGATGGTCGAAAAGAATTCTCACAATCGAAAACAATAATGAGAGGATGGCATCAAGCTAGAACCATGAATCTTGAAGAGAATGGAGCAAGATTTAAGAGAAACTCTTGTTCGGTCTTCAAATGCAAAGAATGACGATGAGAAACACCACCACAAATTGTTGAGCACTCCAGAATGAAAAATTATAAAGGTTGAACCAACGATGATAGAATTTTGAAAGATCTTGGAGAAAGACATTTGACTGATGATGATTCATTCTTACGTCAAACTTTGAAAAGAATTTGGGAACAGCTCCAGAAAAGAAAAAGAAGTGTCAGGTAAGATCCTGGGAAAATACCTGTGGGTTAGGGCCCACTCAAAAGAAACATCGTTGAACAATTACTTGAAAGGGAGATTGCGCCGGTTGAATTAAATGGCTTGAATGATATAACAACCTCGAAATAGGTTGAACGGATCTTGAATGAAAAGACGAGCCTTCTGAGATATCTTGAGCACTCCAGAACAAAAGAATAGCGAGAAGTGAATGATTAAGAGGTGCACCGGCATGAGAAAGCATTTGAACCGAGGAAATGATATGATCGACAAAGCTTGAATTAAATCCACCAGAGAAGAAAAGATAACAAAGAATAATAAACTTGAAGCTCCGTTAGTATCTTCTTGATAATCACCGGATAAGAATGTTGACAGAAAAGAATGGAGAGACTTCCCATCAATAAAAGGATACTTGAATAAGAAATCTGAGTCCTTCAAGAAAAAAGGTGGGAGGGCGGGAAAAACAAAGACAACTTGGGACCGATGAAACAAACATTGTTGAGAAAACTAAGAATTGATCTAGCAAATATTGAAAGGATGGGATTAACTTGAAGAGAAGCACACCAGTTGACAAGGATTGCCATGACAATCTTGATTATCATGAAGGATTAGTATTTAGATAGGAATATAAGAACACTGCTTAGGAAAGGTATGGAATCCACACTTGACATTGAAGCAACTCGAATACCAGAAACCAAAACAAAACAAAGGATTGGCTTGCAGAATAAGACGGAAACAAACATATGATAGAGCCCATATCGTATCATGTGTCTGTTGGAAAGATATCCTATGATATAATTGAATTCCCACTTATAAAGTCCCAAAACTTTCTGGTTATGCAATAAGGTGTTAGGGATACAGGGAAGCATAATATCTCACCCAAACTAACAATCCCTACATCCAGCTATATCCATCCTTCAACACATAACCAAGAAACCTTCGGAAACCGTGTACCTCAACCTTCAAAAAGCATCTGCTATACGAGTTATGGCAATACTCCCGAACTCCCGCCCTAGTACTGGTTGGCGTTGAGGTTATCTCACCAACAACTGCATAAAAGAGATTTTTGATGTTGGCAAAACTCAGGTATTCCAGAACTGCAACGATAAAATTGTGATGACAACACCTCGGAGCTCAACTCCCCGAGACACTGCCACAACCCCTAAATGTAAAGAGGCACCAAGACAATGTTCTCGTCACAAGAATATCAGAATGATTCCAAGATATCCGTGTGGTCCTAATTTTTTTTCGTGAAATTTGAGGAAGGGGATGTGAAAACTTTTACGTCAGGAGTTCTCACCAGAGCGACGAAGGGACTGAGGAGTAAAAAGAATCCTACTCTCCGATATATATAATCCTAAGACTCAAAACATCTTGTTCTAGACTCAACAACGTCAGCGATTCGATCAAGCAGGGGGCTCCTAAGTCGGGGATGGCTCTAATTACCAACTTGTAACGCCCACGATGCGGCTATATCTCCCACGTGTCAAGGCACGACTTAGAGGCATAACCGCATGGTGGTTTAGTTACAAGTGGGGTAATCTTCACACAATCCCATGTACTGAATAAGAAAGGGATAAAGAGTTGGCTTACAATCACCAGTTCACACAAATAACATGTTAAACATACATCATCCAGAGTACAATCAGAAAGGGATAAAGAGTTGGCTTACAATCACCAGTGCACACAAATAACATGTTAAGCATACATCATCCAGAGTACAATCAAGGTCTGACTACAGAACCAAATTAAAAGAAGACAACCCCAAATGCTAGATCCCCGATCATCCCGACCGGGCTCCACTACTGATCAACCGGAAAAGACACATAACAACGACCTAGATATTCATTGAGCTCCCGCTTGAGCTCAGTTGCGCCACCTGCACTGGTATCATCGGCACCTGCAACTGTTTGGAAGTATCTATGAGTCACGAGGACTCAGCAATCTCACACCCACGAGATCAAGACTATTTAAGCTTATAGGTAGGATAAGGTAATGAGGTGGAGCTGTAGCAAGCGCTAAGCATATATGGTGGCTAACATACGCAAATGAGAGCCAGAAGAGAAGCAACGCAATGGTCGTGAAGCTAGAAGTGATCAAGAAGTGCTCCTGAAACTACTTACGTCCATACATAACCCAAAGCCGTGTTCACTTCTCAGACTCCGCCAAAAGGAGACCATCATGGCTACACACGCGGTTGATTCATTTTAATTAAGTCAAGTGTCAAGTTCTCTACAACCGGACAGTAACAAATTCCAATCTGCCACATAACCGCGGGCACGGCTCTCGAAAGTTTAAACCATCCTGGGGTGTCCCAACTTAGCCCATCACAAGGTCACGATCCACGGAGACAATCCTCCATCGCGAGACACCCAATCAGACTCGGAATCCTGGTGCACAAGACATTTCGACAATGGTAAAACTAAACCAACAAAGCCGCCCAATGTGCCGACAATCAAGAGGGTCCCATACCCCTCATCGTGTTAGGGACGCAAAATCAAGGAACATAACACCGGTATGACAGAAACTAGGGCGGCAAGAGTGGAACAGAACACCAGGCGTAAGACTGAGCCTTCCACCCTTTACCAAGTATATATATGCATTAATTAAATAAGAGATATTGTGATATCCCAACATATCCATGTTCCAACATGGAACAAATTTCAACTTCACCTGCAACTAGCAACGCTATAAGAGGGGCCGAGCAAAAGCGGTAACTTAGCCAAACAATGGTTTGCTATGAAGGAGGGTTAGGGGCTTGACATGGCAATATGGGAGGCATGATATAACAAGTGGTAGGTAGCACGACATAGCAACAGAGCGAACAACTAGCAAGCAAAGATAGAAGTGATTTTGACGGTATTGTCATCTTGCCAGAGATCCCGCAAGGAAGAAGCATAAGTCCATGAAGAAGACAAACGGACGTAGTCGAATGGATCCTCACAAACACAACATTATCGGAACTATCGAGAAGACGCACACTCGGAAAGAAGCAAACAACATGGTAAACCAACAAGCATAGACATGGAAATATGGACAATAAAGTATGATGCATATCCGGTTTAAATATGCATGGCATGGAAAAGTGCAACAAACAACACTACAAATTAAGTGGAGCTCAATATGCAATGATTTGCATATTGAAGAAACACCACATTTATTTATTTTGTTCTCTCCAGTTTATGTACCCAACATTATTAAATGTTGTTAAACATGACAAGAGATGAAGCATAAGTAAACTACACATTTTTAGGCAATTTAAATGAGGCCGGAAACATCAAACAACGATTCCGGTAAACCCCCACATGCAAATTTTAGAGTTGGTACTATTCTGCCCTAAACATAATTTTAGAGTTGTTAAACATGCAAAGTAAGTAGATCATGTTAAACTAGGCATTTTTCCACCCCATTTACATGTAAAGTTTATGTAATTTGGAGCTACGGTTAATTAGTTATGAAATAAATCATTTTAACATGGAATTTAAGAAAATTTAAAGAAAACAACATTTTTAACATTGATGAAAGTTGCATAATATGAACCTACACAAAATTCTAAGCATTTTACGTATAGAGATCATTTTAATCCGGTGCACGGTTCATGAGTTATTAAATGCATGTTGCTTGGGGGGTTTTCTGCAAAATAGTTAGTCTCTGGAATATCGACAAATCGCAGAGCCAAAAAATATAGACTCTGGGCCAAATCTACAACAGAGCACTGGCCGTAACACAAAAAAACATCGCTTAGGGCGCACAATAGAGGGAATTGGGCGCTGGCTCTGGGCTTCTCACCAGAGTACTTGTGGCGCTGCTGGGCCGAGGCCGGCGCGGGTAGGCCTTTGCGCTGGAGGCCCATGGCGAAGACGAGGCAGGGGAGCGCTGGCGCGGTTGTTGTCCTCCACACGACATGAGACGAGCCGGCGGCGTGGTTCTCTGACGAGGGCAGCATGTGATGAAGAGGAGGCCGGGGATCGGAGCGGGAGGCGGATCCGGGGCGGGGGACACCAGATCCGGTGGTGGGGCGGCGAAACGGGGCCGGCAGCGAGCTCCTGCTCCTGTTCATGGCGATGAGATAGAGGGCTGTGAGTGAGGGAGTCCTGGGTTAGGGGTCCTCGGACTACCGAACTATATACTTTGGAATTTGTTTTCAGAGCCGGACATGATCCTTGTGTTCGAAATCTTCTATGGAGTATTCGGAGGAAGAACCCGTCTTGCAATGCCGAAGACAATCTGCGCGCCGGACTCATCGTCATTGAAGCCTGGTTGAGGGCCTACTGAGGGAGTCCTGGATTAGGGGGTCCTTGGACTGCCAGACTATATACTTTGGCCGGACTGTCGGACTATGAAGATACAAGATTGAAGACTTCGTCCCGTGTCCGGGTGGGACTCTCCTCTGAGTGGAAGGCAAGCTTGGCAAGTTAGATATGTAGATCTCCTCCCTTGTAACCGACTCTGTGTAACCCTAGCCCCCTCCGGTGTCTATATAAACCGGAGGGTTTAGTCCGTAGGACAAGAACAATCATAATCATAGGCTAGCTTCTAGGGTTTAGCCTCTATGATCTCGTGGTAGATCAACTCTTGTAATACTCATATCGTCAAGATCAATCATGCAGGAAGTAGGGTATTACCTCCATCAAGAGGGCCCGAACCTGGGTAAACATTGTGTCCCCCGCCTCCTGTTACCATCCGCCTTAGACGCATAGTTCGGGACCCCCTACCCAAGATCCGCCGGTTTTGACACCGACATTAGTGCTTTCATTGAGAGTTCCACTGTGTCGTCACCATAAGGCTTGATGGCTCCTTCGATCATCGGCAACGATGCGATCCAGGGTGAGGTTTTTCTCCCTGGACAGATCTTCATATTCGGAGGCTTCGCACTGCGGGCCAACTCGCTTGGCCATCTGGAGCAGATTGAGACCTACGCCCCTGGCCGGCAAGTCAGGTTTGGAAACTTAAACTATACTGCCGACATCCGCGGAGACTTGATCTTCGATGGATTCGAGCCCGTGTCAGGTGCGCCACACAGCCACGATGAGCATGACTTAGCCCTGCCACCGGACAGTTTTCGGGTGATCACACCTGTGGCAACTCCGGTATGGCACCCCGGCTCAGAGCGACTGGTATACCATGCATTGCCAGCCCAAAGACCATGTCTTCTGGCAACACACAACATCTTGGTATAGAAAATAACCGCTTTATTGATGCTAGCATATCAGAGTTTATATTGCAACAGGGGTCGAGGCCAAGCAGCACACACGGTGTGGCTGAACAATATGTACATTATTTAGTGAGCATAAAGGGGCCTCGATCATAACAACTACACGGCAGCGGAACAACATCATAGCGGAAACTCCATAGCACAGGGACAACGATGTGGACATGATCTAGACTCGAGCAGCACTCCTTTCCAATGAGACTTTCGTGAAATCTGGCATGACATGCCAGGTCAGTACATTGAATGTACTTGCAAGCTCACAACAGGCATAATCATAATGACAAACAATATCATGATAATTAACCAATTAATAATGCAATAATGTTCCAACATGCTGTGATCATGCTCTTGTGATAAACGTCCCTTGGGACTGACTTACCAACCGTGATCGTTCTCGGATCACAAACAAACCACCATCATGGCCTTGACAAGAGTAACTCGTGATCCTTACGGCGATCACAACCACGACCAATATTTGGTCTCGAGCATCTCGATGGCCTTTCCGCCATCATCAACAGTGCAAAGTTCATAACTTAGTGTGCAAATTAAACATTGACTCATGGTGGGACCTACTACGAGGTGTCCGTGACCGTGGACTCGGCTATCGATAGATTATACACTCTGCAGAGGTAGCACACTGTACCCACACCACGGAACCCACGGCCTCGCACTCCTGGTCGGGTGGACCAATGGCATTCCGACGAAACCCCTCAATTGCCATGACACTCTCCCGGCTACTCCGACCCAATCCCCAACGGGCTAGTCCTGGGTGGCCCCGTGTCTACCAAAGACACAACGACCACCGTCATGGCCAAAACGATCCCACTCGGGGACCCAGTACCATAATCTCAACAACGGGCACACAAGGTTATGCCTGCTTACCGAGCCAGGGTAAGCATGCCCATAACCTTCCCTAGTTGGTGGCACCAACCAGAGGCATGTCAATGGACCGAATCAAGGCCTTCCCACAAAGGTAAATGTGGTTGCACTGGGAAAAACTCGATTCAGCGGCACCATGATCCAGTCAACGATATATTCAAGTTGAGTTATAGTAAGGTTCAACTTAAAATGAAAATGACCGGTGTCATAGCATGCCATGAAGTGCAATACTACACATGCATCACATATTAACGAAAATGACTGATGTCAACCATATTCACACTAAGCATAAACATCAACAACTTATATTACTTTCCTGGTCAGGGTAACTCTCACTTTGACAAGATATTTTGTAGCAAGTTCTATTATTTTTCTCATGCAAGAAAATAACTTCGATTAATTTCTCATATGCATAGCAAAAATTATACTATCATCACCACAAGCAAATCCTAATTTCTTTACCAACCAAGTTAGGTTCAAACATTCTGTAAATCAAGCAAAATGGCTAAACAAGCACTTAACAACATATGTTCAAGAAAATAACTTTAAGTAATTACTCATATGCGTAACAAATCATTTTATCATTACTACAAGTAGATCTTAGCTTTTGTTACCAACTAAACTAGTTTCAAACATTTTGTAAACCAAGAATAATAACTAACAAACACTTAACATAATATAAATACCATAATAGCTATTTAAATGCATGGATTAATCATTTCATTCAAGTAAGAAAATCATAAATATTGAAATGACACCATGAAAATGTTGTTGTGGCTTGCTTTAGTGCAGATGAGGTTCACAAGCCTTCTGGTGATCCTCAAGACAAGCGTCACCCTCTGAAAATAATTTTTAAGCACAAGAAGAAAATATCAAGAACACTTCTGAAAATCACCAGAAATTCTAGACAGCTCGGAAAAATCTCATTTTTGGTGAGCTGCTAGATTTCTTTGCAAAGAACATAATGCAAAAAACAATCAATTCATTTGGACTTATGGTTGAAGAGTTATAGCTGTTTGAAGCTCTCTGGAAATTAGTTGAATTTGAATTTAAATAAAACAGACTAGAGGGGGGGGGGGTGACGTCGAAGGCGTAAAGCCTCAGGGCGCCACCACTCGTACCTCTTCACGCACGCGTACAGAGTGGCTGACTAGCGGCCCTGCTAGTCAGGTGAGGTGTAGGGGGAGAAAGAAACAGAGGGGGTCGTGGCTTCGCGAGAGCTCTCACCGGCGACGAGGGCTCCTTGGCCAAAACGAGAGGAAGGGATCGAGAGAGGGGATGGAGGCGCACCTGCCCGTACCCTTGGCGTAGCAAGGGGTGGTCGGACGGCGTCGGAATCGACCTCGCAAACGGAGGCAGATAGCGGTGGTAGCCGGAGATGAGGAAGACGGCGAGCAGAGGCAACTTCAGGGGCTCCAGGGGGACGAAACGACTTCACCGGAGAGAGGCGGAGGCCATGGAAGGATCGCCCGGGCCTGGGAGGGGCTGGAGCTACCGCGACGACCCGAGGGGATCGCCGGCGAGCTCGAGCTCGGGGACGGCGACCCGCGGCCTGCCCGGTCGGGATATGGGTATCTACACGTTTGTGGAGTGTGTGGGACTGGATGATGGTGCTCGAGGAGGCTGGGGGTGGCTCCTTTTATAGGAGAGCGTCGGGGGTGGATCGGGGCTCCGCCGGCTACACCTGGATGCTGCACCTGGCGACGAGCAACATCAATGAGGGGGGGACAAGGCGACGCAGCTCACGTGGGGACTGTGGGCGAACGGGGACAAGCACAGGATCAAGAGGAAGGCCACGAGCACAGTGCAGAGCGCACTGTGGCATTGGCCGGACCGCGCCCGTGCTCGCCGCGGCAAGCTCTGGCGTCGGCGAGCGCCAGGGGGGAGTTAATGGCGTTGAGACGAGGATGGTGGCGAAGTCTGGCACGCTCGGGAAGACAAGGGAAACGAGCACGCATGAAAAGAGCGCTTGGCGGCACTCAGAGCGCGTCGACAGGCATGCTGGCATCATGGACACGCGTGGTCACCGCGTGAACTCTTCCCTCAGGCCGACCAACGTCCAAAGTTCATGTATGGCTTGTTGTTCGTGGTAATTTTGAAGATTACCATGCTTTGGTTTTGCTCCAGATGCATTAGAGAAGATTTTACAAACCATGTATGTTTCTGATCAGTAACTTTGAGATCTTACTGAGGTCAAATGGCTGGGAGTTGGGGGCTGTGCTTTGGAGGCTAGCCATCATCTACTAAGGTGATGATGCACAAGAAAATTCAGGCACAATGGAGCAAGTAAAATGGTAGTTGCTGTAGAAACCACCATTTCTGTCCAGAACAGAAAATATTTTCTGTAGAAAAAATATTCCAAAAAGTGATGAAATATTTTTGCTCAGGAAGGTGCCCTAGGGCTTAAAGAATATTTGTGATTTTTCTCAGATTTTTGTGGGCAAGAAAAATTAGGGTTGCTTTGGAGCTCATTGAACTAGCTAGGGTTTTAGAGAGGAAAATGAATACTTTTGATTTAAGAAAAATATTCCCAAGATTATTTTGAGGTGGATCAGAAGGGGAATGATGATTAGAGAGGGGAGTGATGCACTTGGGTGAAAGCCAAGGGTACCCAAGTGTTTAAGTCGATATGAAAAGATTCAAAAACTCCAAATTTCAAACTAAAGCCAAGCAGATAAGAGAGGGCAAAAGTCAGGCTGTCACAAACCTCCCCCACTTAGAATGAATCTCATCCTAGAGATTCGGTTGCTTGGGAAAACCACTCTGGATAATGAGCCGTTAGGAATTCTTCCCGCTCCCTAGTTGATTTTGATTCTGTGTGATGCTCCCAATGAACCTTGTAGAATTTTCTTACTTTACTGCGAGTGACCCTTTCCATCTGATCCAAAATCCAGAGCGGTCTCTCTTCATAGGTTAAATCATTTGCCAATTCTATCTCAGCCATAGCAGTCCTTTTCTCAGGCGGGGATATGCATTGCCTTAACTAGGAAACATGAAACACATTGTGCATGTCTGATAGTTCAGGATGTAGTTGCAACTGATATGCAACAGAGCCTACTCGGGACATGACTTGAAATGGACCAATAAATCTAGGTGCCAACTTTCCACGAGTCTGAAATATCTTGACTCCTTTCATATGAGTGACTCGGAGGTATATATGTTCTCTGGGTTCAAAACTGATCTGTCGGTGCTTTGCATCATAATAACTCTTCTGTCGAGATTTGGTCAATTGCAATCTGTCTCTGATTTCCTTAACTTGTTTCTCAGCTTCCATCATGAGATATATCCCGAAGATATGCTATCTCCAGTTTGAGACCAATTTATAGGAGTGCGGCACTTACGGCCATACAGAGCTTCATACGGTGACATTTTTAGACTAGTCTGGAAGCTGTTGTTATAAGAAAACTCGGCATATGGGAAGGAACCTTCCCATTTAGATCCTTGGGTTAAAGCACAGGCTCGCAACATATCTTCGAGTATTTGGTTTACCCGCTCTGTCTGTCCATCCGTCTGAGGATGATAAGCAGTACTATATTTCAGCGCTCTCCCCAAGGCTTGATGGAGACGTGACCAAAAAGCGGAGGTAAACAGGGTACCTCGGTCGGAAGTGATAGTTCGGGGTACTCCATGCAGACTGACAATTCTGGATACATACAGCTGTGCAAGTTGATTCGCTCTGTATCTGGTGCTGATCGGAATGAAGTGAGCAACCTTGGTTAAGGTGTCCACTATGACCCAGATTGCATCATTGCCTCTCTGAGTCTTAGGCAACCCCGTAATGAAATCCATGCAAACATCATCCCATTTCCATTGCGAAACCGGCAGTGGTTGGAGGAGTCCGGCTGGCTTCTGATGCTCTGCCTTCACCTTGTTACATATGTCGCAACATGCCACAAAATAGGCAATGTCTTTCTTCATTCCATCCCACTAGAATATTTGTCTAAGGTCTTCATACATTTTCATACCTCCTGGGTGAATTGAATATGAGGATTCGTGTGCTTCCGATAGGATTTTCTGCTTTAAGTCTGACTGATTGGGTACACAAATCCGTCCATGGAATCGGAGGGTACCGAGTTTGTCCTTGGAGAAATCTGGGGTCTGCTCTGCCATCGGGCTCTTGGCACGTTTTTATAGCTTGACGTCAGCTGGCTGGGCCTTGCGGATCTCTTCCTCAAGTGTGGGGGTAACTTCCAAAATATTAGCGAGGCCAGCATCCACTATGACCAGGTTGAGCTGAGCGATCTCCTCTTGGAGTTCGGGAGGCAAGGATTTCAATATGACATTTAAGCTGACAGGCTTTCGACTGAGGGCATCGGCAACCACGTTGGCCTTACCCGGGTGATAATTAATTCCAAGATCATAATCCTTGACCAACTCTAGCCATCTTCGTTGACGGAGATTTAAATCCTGCTGAGTAAATATGTATTTAAGACTTTTGCGATCGGTAAAAATTTGGCACCTTTTTCCAATGAGGTAGTGTCTCCAAATTTTTAGCGCATGAACCACCGCAGCCAATTCCAAATCATGAGTAGGATAATTTCCCTCGTGGGGTCGTAGCTGTGGCGATGCATATGCTACTACCTTGCTGTCTTGCATAAGTACACAACCAAGGCCTTGCCTGGAGGTGTCACAATACACATCAAAACTGCAGTAAATGTCGGGGAGAGTCAATACAGGTGCGGTTGTCAGCCGTATCTTTAGCTCATTGAAGCTTTTCTCATAGTCCTCCGTCCATTCAAACTTCTTATCCTTTTTGAGCAGCTCCGTCATGGGTTTAGCAATCTTGGAAAACCCTTCAATGAAACGATGGTAATATCCAGCTAATCTGAGAAAACTCCGGATCTGCGTCACGGTCGTGGGAGGCAACCAATCGAGCACATCCTTTACTTTGCTTGGGTCCACGGCTATACCTTTGGCGGATAGTACATGTCCAAGAAACCCAACTTGCTTGAGCCAAAAGTCGCATTTACTGAATTTGGCGTACAACTGATGGTGGCGGAGTCGTTGTAGCACTGCTCGGAGGTGGTCCTTGTGCTCTTCTTCACCCTTGGAGTAAATGAGGATGTCATCGATGAACAAGACCATGAATTTTGTCGACGAAGTCCATGAATACTTTGTTCATCATATGCATGAAGAAAGCAGGGGCATTAGTGAGACCAAAGGACATTACTGTATATTCATAAAGACCGTACCGAGTAGTGAATGCGGTCTTTGGAATATCTTCCTTTTTAATCTTGAGCTGATGATATCCAGTCCGTAAATCGATCTTAGAGAATACCTTAGCCCCACTGAGCTGATCAAATAGATCATCAATCCTTGGCAGCGGATATTTATTTTTGATGGTGACCTCATTTAGCTGGCGGTAATCTACGCACATGCAGAGGCTGCCATCCTTTTTGTCCACAAAAATAGAAGGTGATCCCCATGGTGAAGAGCTGGGACGAATATATCCTTTCTGGAGCAATTCATCAAGCTATTTCTTTAGCTCCACTAATTCTGATGAGGGCATCCGGTAATACTTCTTGTATAACGGTGCAGTTCCGGGCAGAGGATCTATTGCAAATTCCAACTCTCGATCTGGTGGCATACCTGGCAGTTCTTCTGGAAATACATCAGGGTACTCGCTGACCACATGAATTAATTCCAACTCAGCCACAATGGTGAAAACGAATTCTTGCTTGGGTATATTCTTGCGAGCATAGAATTTGGTAGTCTGCCCATTCAGACTGGTCAAAGTGACTTCTCGTGTTGCATAGTTTATGCAAACTTGATATTGGGTCAACCAATTCATACCCAATATAATATCCAACTTTTCAGACTCAATAATTATCAAAGAGGTTGGAAAGTAGACTCCGTTGATATTGATTTTCAGATCACGGCAGACCAGATTGTTCTTGATTAAAGATCCCGGGGTTTGTACCAGCATATTGTTGCCCAAAAGCGTACAAGGAAATTTGTTTTGGGCAGCAAAACTCCGAGAAATAAAAGAATGGGAATCCCCAGAGTCAAATAAAATTACGCTAGGTATGTCATTAACAGAAAACATACCAATGATGACTTCGGGGTTCTCTTGGGCTTCATTAGCTGAGAGATGATACACATGCCCAGTAAAGTTTTGCTGGGTCGGGCATGGCCCTATAAAGTTGACTTGTGGCCTGAATGGGGCATTCACCTTGTTGTTCTTGGGGCACTGTCTGGCATAATGTCCATTCTGCCCACAACTGAAACAAGAATTATTGTGCTAACGCTCCTCGTGCACTAGGTTGGTCACGACATTCTTGACTTGAGTGGTGGTCTTGTTAACATTCTGTTGCCAATTGGGCTTGTATTCCACCTGAGTCTGCTACCAGGTATGAGCCGTTTGCACTGGTTGCCCATCCTTCTTTGGCTCAAACTTACACTTGTTGTCGTTGTTAGCAGGCCTATTATCTGGTATAAGCTTGTGCTGCCGTTCAGCAATGAAAGCCTTGTTCACCAGAGTCTGGAAATATGGGAAATCAAACATACTGAGAGTACACCGTAGTTGCGGATTTAAGCCTCCAAGAAATCTGTCAATCTTCGTTTCTTTGGTGGCCACATCATAAAGGGAGTAACGGGCCAGATGATTAAAATTTTGCAAATATTCACCCACGGACAGACTTCC
Organism: Triticum dicoccoides; assembly: GCF_002162155.2. Taxonomy (NCBI): domain Eukaryota; kingdom Viridiplantae; phylum Streptophyta; class Magnoliopsida; order Poales; family Poaceae; genus Triticum; species Triticum dicoccoides. The sequence goes on along the minus strand of NC_041386.1, from coordinate 412,685,336 downwards.
TTGGATGAGTGCAAGAAATTCACGCTGCTTAATCTTCATAACTCCAGTAGGGATATGATATTTCCAGAACTGATCCTTAAATTTTTCCCAGGTGATTTCTTCATCAACAGGCCACATGGCTTTTGCATTTTCCCACCATATGGCAGCGGCTCCTTCAAGGTAATGAGTTGCAAATGGAACTTTATCATTTTCTTTAGTACGAGCAATCTCAAGCTTTGTCTCAATGGTACGCAACCAATCGTCTACATCCAATGGGTCAACAATCTGACTGAAACTGGGTGTCTGGGTCCTTTGAAAATCTGACAGCTTTGAGTAATGACCGTTCTGATTTCCATTCTGTCCAACCGTAGCTTGCACACTTCTTAATATCTCAATTAGATCATTGTTCCTTATTTCCTCAAACATACACAGAATTTGGACAGTGGAGGGCGGATTTGGCGGTGGAGGCGGTGGCGGAACGTACGGCTCAGGAGAATGTCTCGCCTGTTGTGCGGAATGACAAACATGAGTTCCCTCACGAACGTTGCTACTGCTGCCTCCCCGCGTCATCCCATTGTGGATTTTCCCAAGACAACGCAATCGAGATGAGATACATCCAAGAATAAATTTGGGGAAAAGCTGACAACAAATCCTGGAAAAAACAAAAGAGCGAAGAAAATACGGCGAATAAAGTCCCAACATAATTATACATAGACTCATACATGAAAGATAAACAACATGCCGGTTCAACTACTCTCATACATGAAACATCATGACGCGTATGACTACATCTGTACATCATCCGGACGACTGCGAATACTCAGAGGTACTACTGCTCGGCTGGTGCTGCGGTGTCCTCCCCTGAAGCGGACTCTGATCCTGAACTGACGAGGTTAACAGAAACCTCCGGGTTAAAGGTAACACGACGACGCTGCCTCGAGGGCTCTCCCTCAGGGTCAGGGGTAGGATGAAGCATCGGGGCCACAGGAGTAGTGAGAAGTGAAACCCACTCTGCAGGAGTACTGAGAGGGTTCACCATCGAGGTGCCCGAGCTACTCGGGGGAGTAACCGGTGAAACAGGGGAACTAGAACTGGATGGAATATAAGGATTAAATCCCAGAGAGGATGGAGTAGTGGCAGATCTAGTAGTGACCAAAGTGGCGGCTAAAGCAGTACGGGCACGAGTCAGCTCTCGAGCCAGCTCGTGGATCATAAGATAGCTAGTAGTGACATAGTGAGCAAGGTGGCTAGCAACACTATCAGAATCCGGATCAATGATAGGGAAACGGACACGACCATTGTCGTGCAGAGAAGGGTAGTAATAGAAACCTGGGTGGTTCTGCATTCGGACCTCGTTGTAGCGAAGCTCGACAAGGACCTCGAATGCAGCAAACTAGATAGCCTAAGAAGCGGTAGAGGCATAACCGCTCCGAGAAGTTCGAGTGTAAGAGCTGGAATCGGAACTAGTGCGCAGAGTAACCACTGCGTGATACTCATACACTGAATTAGCTAGACGCTCCCGGTACACACGATAGACTGGATCGTCTCCGAGGGGTTACAACCGACGCCACATGTTGCGAAGGAGGTGCGGTGACGTGTACGACATCATCTGCAACTGCCACGGATACGACACCGGAGCCATCTACACTCACAACCATTAGCAGGTTAGCATAAAAAAATATATAAATCAGGTGCATCCAATGCAACAACCAGCTCCAAATGCTACCGGCACTCAACTTAAACTCGTGCCTAGCGTCCAGTTAACATGTCGTAGTCTAGCGTGGCCTACAGTCAGCGCGGCTCTGATACCAAGCGTTGTGGCACCCCGGCTCAGAGCGATCGGTTCACCATGCATTGCCAGCCCAGAGACCATGTCTTCTGGCAACACACAACATCTTGGTACAGAAAATAACCGCTTTATTGATGCTAGCGGATCATAGTTTATATTACAACAGGGGTCGAGGCCAAGCGGCACACATGGTGCGGCTGAACAATATGTACATTATTTAGTGAACATAAAGGGGCCTCGATCATAACAACTACGCGACAGTGGAACAACGTCGTAGCGGAAACTCCATAGCACAGGGACACCGATGCGGACACGATCTAGACTCGAGCAGCACTCCTTTCCAATGAGACTTTCCTAAAATCTGGCATGACACGCTAGGTCAGTACATTGAATGTACTTGCAAGCTCACAACATGCATAATCATAATGACAAACAATATCATGATAATTAACCAATTAATAATGCAATAATGTTCCAACATGCTGTGATCATGCTCTTGTGGTAAACGTCCCTCGGGACCGACTTACCAACCATGATCGTTCTCGGATCACAAACAAACGACCATCATGGCCTTGACAAGAGTAACTCGTGATCCTTACGGCGATCACAACCACGACCAATATTTGGTCTCGAGCATATCGATGGCCTTTCCGCCAGCATCAACAGTGCAAAGTTCATAACTTAGTGTGCAAATTAAACGTTGACTCATGGTGGGACCTACTACGAGGCGTCCATGACCGTGGACTCAGCTATCGATAGATTATACACTTTGCAGAGGTAGCACACTGTACCCACACCACGAAACCCATGGCCTCGCAGTCCCATTCGGGTGGACCAACGACATTCCGGCGAAACCCCTCCATTGCCATGACACTCTCCCGGCCACTCCGACCCAATCCCCAACGTGCTAGTCCTGGGTGGCCCCGTGTCTACCAAAGACACAACGACCACCGTCGTGGCCAAAATGATCCCACTCGGGGACCCGGTACCATAATCTCAACAACGGGCACACAAGGTTATGCCTGCTTACCAGGCTAGGGTAAGCATGCCCATAACCTTCCCTAGTTGGAGGCACTGACCAGAGGCATGTCAATGGACCGAATCAAGGCCTTCCCACAAAGGCAAATGTGGTTGCACTAGGAAAAACTCGATTCAGCGGCACCATGACCCAGTCAACGATATATTCAAGTTGAGTTATAGTCAGGTTCAACTTAAAATGAAAATGACCAGTGTCATAGCGTGCCATGAAATGCAATACTACACATGCATCTCATATTAACGAAAATGACTGATGTCAACCATATTCACACTAAGCATAAACATCAACAACTTATATTACTTTCCTGGTCAGGGTAACTCTCACTTTAACAAGATATTTTGTAGCAAGTCTTATTATTTTTCTCATGCAAGAAAATAACTTCAATTAATTTCCCATATGCATAGCAAAAGTTATACTATCATCACCACAAGCAAATCCTAATTTCTTTACCAACCAAGTTAGGTTCAAACATTCTGTAAATCAAGCAAAATGGCTAAAGAAGCACTTAACAACATATTTTCTAGCAAATTTTACTATTTTATTTGTGCAAGAAAATAACTTTAAGTAATTACTGATATGCGTAACAAATCATTTTATCATTACCACAAGGTGATCTTAGCTTTTGTTACCAACTAAACTAGTTTCAAACATTTTGTAAATCAAGCATTATAACTAACAAACACTTAATAGAATATAAATAACATAATAGCTACTTAAATTCATGGACTAATCATTTCATTCAATTAAGAAAATCATAAATATTGAAATGACACCACGAAAATGTTGCTATGGCTTGCCTTAGTGCACATGAGGTTCACAAGCCTTCCCGTGATCCTCAAGACAAGCCTCACCCTCTGAAAATAATTTTAAGCACAAGAAGAAAATATCAAGAACACTTTTGAAAATCACCAGAAATTCTAGACAGCTCGGAAAAATCTCATTTTTGGTGAGCTGCTAGATTTCTTTGCAAAGAACATAATGCAAAAATAATCAATTCATTTGGACTTATGGTTGAAGAGTTATAACAGTTTGAAGCTCTCTGGAAATTAGTTGAATTTGAATTTAAATAAAAC